>NC_088885.1:71732803-72035834 GCF_037157495.1 Lathamus discolor
CAGTCAGCAACTTTTCTGAAAGAAGCTTGCACTTTGTCCTATGGAGCTCGAAAGCCTGTGTGAAAACAGCCCACCATGGGGTCTCCCTGCTGCAGGTCAGCCCTGATACACGCGGAGAGAGAGGACTGCACAGGTAACTGTGGTCCACAGCTCCTACAAACTGAACCAAACAGCACATGCGAAAGCATCTCCCCCGCTCTCAAATGCTGACACATGGGCAAGGACGAAACGTGCAGATTAATCACCGACTTCAAGCTGGCAGGAACTACCCTTGCTACAACAGCCCCTCCTCTTTCTGTGAAGCAGAAGACACTATCACCTCATTTCAGAATGGACACAGAGCAGCTGAAGGACCTAGACTTACGATGGGTCGCAGGAGGTGTCTGTTAGAGGTGACCAAAATCTGCTGTCCAAGTGAAAAATGCCTGCCTCGGGATGTTTTTACAGAGCTGCTGGTGTTGGTCAGCCCTCTGGTGCTGTAGGACAGGAGTGACTTGTGAGAGCCCCTGAAAAACCTCCTCATACCCACTCCAGAAATGCTACTTGCAGGACAAAATTCTTCCTCTTATTTTGGACTCCTAAGCCGCAGAGCAGCTGCAGGCATCCTCTGCTGTAACCAAATGATAGCTTGCTCTGGTCTCAGAGCAGCTTTTTACACCTGAGACGCTTGAATGCTTCCCTAAGCAGGAGCTCATCAAAAACAAAGCAACCACAGCCCTGGAGACAAAATTCCCCCAAGTCTCAAAAGCACAGTGCCCCAGGGTAGTGCCTGCCCTGAAGAACCAAAGATCCCATCCTGACCCATCCTCTGTTTCCAACTGTGCCTATTAAAGTCTTGCCAGTGCTGCAATTCCATCCAGACACCATCTTGTGCCTATGAGCACACGGAACGACACACTCGCAGCTCACCTCTCACTTGTAATAATGTTTGGGGTCATTAAAAGATTAACCTGTGCAAGCAGGTCCTGCTGTCCCTAGGAAATGTTCCTTGCGTGCCTTGCTCGGGCAGCTGCTGTCAAGGGAGGGCACAGCTCCCCAGGAGCACTTTGGGCCAACAACCTTTGCCCATCTAGCACTTGGCTATTGCTGATGCAGCACTGTGGCTGAGCCTGCGCTTGGGCAGGCAGCACCAGAGGACCCCACAAATGCGTGCTGGGAAGCAGCCAGCACTGAGAGAATGAAATGCTCCCAGCCCGACTGCCATTCAGTAGGCGGGCAGAGGTTTCTTGCACACTTCAGCGTGTCCCAAACGTTCCTCTTCTGAGTAAAGTAATTCTGAAACCTTACAGTTATCTTTAAATGCCCCACACATTAAACCCAAAGTTTAAGCAATGTAACAACTTGATGGTATTTTATCAATATCAATGAACAAGTGGGACAGAGAGGAGAAGTATGCAGGGAAGATCCTCAACTGAACCCACAGTATGGAGGGAACCCACAGTATGGAGGGAAGATCCTTAGCTGAAAATGTATTGGCTATAGGTGGTATTTATGTTTATCAAATTTGAAAAAAGCACTGTCCCAGGTTCCTTTTCAACACCTATTCTATGTTAAAACATCCTTCAGTGTCAAATAACAAAGAGAACCAAACAGGAAAAAAACACACTGACAAGACCTACACAGCTCAGCATGCAACGAAAACAATTCAAACATACGGTGTTTGTTTGAATTATCATTGGGGCACTCACCATTTGGGCATAAAACTCAGTAGTTTAGATACTGTCATCTTCCCAAAGGTTCTGAATTAGTATAAAAATAGGCACAAGAATGGGACCTGTCCTACACTCACATGTGCCTGAACACCAGAAGAAAACAGGTCAGTTTTGCACTCAGTGGGTCAGTATTTATGATTCAGAAGGGCAAAAAGTCTGGTTAAGGTACTACTCTTTGGTGTAGCTTACTAAACATCTCAGTCAACTACAGCACAAATATTTTGTTAATCACAAAGATGTCATCAGCAGAGAGCACCTTCAAAAGCTACAAAATGTCAAACTGCACCAGTTTTCCCATGTCAGAGCAGCTTGCTGACAGTAAAACGCATAATTAATAAGGATGCGTTAATAAGGATGAATGATTAATACACCTTTCAGCTGGCTCATGGCTTCACCTTATTTGCATGGTACTGCTGCAAACCGTGTATCACAGAAAGCAACCTCATGTACTTTTAACTGACGAGTCAAAGTCATCAGACAAGTGGTTTACTACCTGTGTTCCACCTTCCCTGCCCACGCCCGAAGAGCAGGGTACCCGCTGTTGCTTTGCCTTTCACTCAAGCAGCAGGTCATGCAGATGACCAGCACATTAACACATTGCCCATACTAGGCTTACATAATCAGACAAAACCAGGCTCTCTCTCTCTCAACTTTCCCTCAGAGATGAAGCCTTATCACACACTGACAGGTTTCTCCACTGCTCCTCAAAGTACTGGAAGAGGTAGAGCCACATGCACATGACAAGAAGGGAGTCAGAAGCTGGGCAGAACAACTGCACAGGGATCTCCACACTGCCCCTCATCTCTAAATCCTGCAAGCAAGATGGGGAAAAACAGTTTGGGAACTGAAGATAAGGCAGTGGTGACAATTACCACTCCCCTTGGCAGGCTGTGTACACAGCATGGGGGACTGGGGCAGGCACCTTTCAGATACCTGTGGGACTAAAAGCACTGTCTCCAACCTCAAGTGCTAGCAGCAATCGTGCACCTACAGAGCAGATGCCGCAGTCTGGTGGCAGACCTGCTTGTGATCTGTTCTGCCCTCAAGCCTCCTCTTACCTGTATGAGACCGCATATGTCGCGTCAGATCCTGCAGAGACCAGAAACGCTTGTTGCACACAGTACAGACTTTCTTTCTTTTGTCTGCTTTTGCAGTAATCTTAGCCCCATCAGTCTTTGGTTTTTTGTCATCACTGCTCTTCTCAGTGGACTTTCTCTCTGTGCCTTCCCCCTCAGAGATGCTTTCGCTCTCTTCATTTTCCTTTCCTGTTGCCTCATAGTCCACAGGAGACTCCACTACCTTCAAGTCCATCGGAGACTCTTCCTGCTCAATACCAGAGTCCTGCATCGAGGGAGCTCCTGCATTATCCTGAACGCTTTTGCTTTCATCCTCACTGCTCCTTTCATCCTTTCTGTCCTCACGAATGTGGACCTTTTTGTGACGGCCAAGAGTGCCAGCAAACTTGAAGGTTTTGCCACAAATGTCACAGGCATGTTTCCTTTCAGTCTGAGTACTGCTGCCTGCACTCTGGTCACTCTCTGCCAGCTTGAAGTCCATTAATTTGCTGGCAAAATTGAGGTCAAGACTTTTATTACTTACAGAATCTTCCTCAGGGCCCTCTTCATATCCATCCGCTTTTATTTCGGCATCCTGTTCTGCTGGAGGGGAGTCAGCCTTTTGCTCCTTGGGGCCGCGCTCACTCTCTGGTAGCTCTGTTATTTCCTCTGGCTGTTCCTTCTCGCAGGAGGTCAGGTCCAAGACTTCATTTCCTGTAGCTAGTGTCTCTGCATCAGACTGGCTGTCTGCAAGCAAACAGAGAAAAACTTTCGGTGGGATGCTCTCTGCTAATTCACAACTACCAGCAGTAAGGCTGCACAAAGACCCATGAGCACCGCTTCTGGTCAAGACTCACAACATCTGTTTTTCTTATCTGTGACCCAGGCCAATAACTTAGAGCTGAAGAGAGATCAAACCCCAGAAGCCAATTAGCCAGATGACTAAAAATCTGTAACAGAAGGCTTTCTTTTCCAAAATACACTCACATTCTTGTCAGTTTCTTGAAGTAATCACTTATATATATTATATATAAATATATATATATAAATATATATATATTGATTATTAATATAATCACTTTAACCAGAGAATACAAAATGTTGATACTCAAAATGTTGTTGAACTCAAAGAAGAGCTGAGGTCACTACTACTACAGATACACCGTTCCAGAGGCACATGAACGCGTTATTTATAAACTCATGTATGGTAACTATTGACACAGATCGAAGTAATATGCATCCACATATTAATCAAACTGATTTATAAGTAGCAGGAAATGCTTTTCAAAGGGAATGTAAAAGCCTCATGCAACCAACTGGTACAATTAAATGTCATAGGTTAGTGCAGATGATGACACAGAGGTCAGTTACAAAAGCAAAAGATGCAGAAGTTCATCCACTTGTGGGTCTTTGACACACACCAATACATCACCTGGAACC
Organism: Lathamus discolor; assembly: GCF_037157495.1. Classification (NCBI taxonomy): domain Eukaryota; kingdom Metazoa; phylum Chordata; class Aves; order Psittaciformes; family Psittacidae; genus Lathamus; species Lathamus discolor. Next base: position 71,737,011 of record NC_088885.1, read on the forward strand.
AAAACCTAAAGCCAAGACGCAGTAACAGGCAGCACCCTTTGCTGTTTCACAATTACTCCAACAAGAAAACAAAACACCTAAGATGTCCACCTTAATGACCTCCTCTGCTTCCTTAGCATTTTGTAGCATTAATGTTGCTGAAGACATGTGGCAAAAAAATTAGAACAGGTAAGGTGATTCAGGAGAACAAAGGGCTAGAGCTGTACCCCTCCTGAGCTCCCTACAAACAGTTAAGTATAAATAGGAAGTAACCTGGAGTGGATCTGGAGGCCAAAGCTGACAATGATGCAACAGCATATAACTGCATCTCCAGTGCCACTTCCCAGCAAATGTTCCAGGACGGGAACTTTGCAAGCTGTATTTTCTGCAAGTTGAAACTTTTCTTGCTTTAAGTCCTCCACCTCATTCTTGTTGACAGCATGCAGCTAAGGGAGCAACACAACCTACCCGGCATTTCAGCATCCATCTGTAAGCGCAATAGCTGCTGAATAACTACAGGGATTTAGAAACTTTAGTAGAGCAGTTTAAGTTCTCCATCTGACACAGAACAGCTTGTGCTTGCCTCCGAATTACCTAGATTTCCTATTGCAGGCTCTTTTCATAAGCAAGACGCAATTACAGAAGGTAAGATAGTTCTCAGGCACTTGGTAGTCTGAATGCAGTCTTGCAACATGACTTGCATCGAGCCATCTCCTTGCACAAGTGATATAAATGGCCATTAAATAAATGTCAAAGCTTAGCGGCATTCCCCGTGATCATGAACAATCACTCAATAGAACATAATCCTCAGTATGCTTTTTCTTGGGGAAGAAGTGACTTGTCAAAAAAATAATCTCACCTTTTAATCAAAACAGATCCGTTTACATAGACAGTGGATTACACAAAAGCTTTCCACAAAGTCCAGCACTCATCTAATTATCTGCCCATTAAAACCTGCAACCGAGCCATAACCTGTGTACAATGCTGGAGAATTCGAGGACGTGGGCATCTGAAAACAAAGGTCACCTACAAGTGCCCTATGAATCTCCATGTGAACTCTGTGTTTTGGCTCGTTATCTGTTAGCGACAGTAAGGCCAAAAAAAAAGGGATGAAAACAAAAGCTATTATAAACAAAGAGTGGTCACTTCTACAAACCAAACTGAAATGCCGATGCACAATAATTAAGAGGAAGCACTGCCCCACAACCCCGAGAAACAGAAGCCAGGCATGTATGAGAAACCAGGCCCATGCATGGTTCTCCTCATTACAAGCAGGTAGCTGGGTCTCACAGCTGCCGGCACAGGCAAGGGAGTGAACCCAGAAGCCAACCCCAGGCCATACCTATACACTTAAATGTCACTTAAAATGGAAGCACAGCTACGAGCCTTCTTCCACTCACTGTGTTTGGGGGCAGGATGAGCACATGTGGCTCTCACTGGCAGCACAGCACCTTTGCCCAAGAGGGGATGAAAGCAAGGATTAATGGCAACTGATGTGACTCCCTGCTACTGCTGGAAGGGTCCTTGTCCTTCCTTGGCTACCCACTCCCTAGCATTGATACAGGGTCTTTTTCAGCAGAGCACAGGTTTCTGCTGGACCAAAGCAACCCCATAATCACCGCTCCCTTTAGGCTAAGGGTAGGAGGGAAGGGAAACAACAGTTAAGAGGAGTGGAAGCTTCCCCAGCTGCCTTTGGTTGCTACCATCACAAAGACCTATCTGTGGGTGATAGACAGACAAACCCTAAGTGGCAAAGTGGCTCTGAGGCACAAAGACCTTGATGTGACACCAAAATAAAGCACCTAGAACAGCTCCTGTACCCCTGCCATCAGTGCTCATCCACAGTAAAGTGTGGGGCACCTCCTAACAGGTATGGGCCACCCCGTCCCATCCCCACTGAGGTCAGAAAACACCTCCCCAGTGGGATGGTGTGTTGGGCCAAGGGAAGATTGCAAGCACAGCACAGAGGGAGTCATCAGGGAGCAGGGCAGGAAACCATGTGAGCTCTGTTGGGATGGAGAAGAGTGAAGAGCAAAAGAAGACAGAGATGGAGAGAGCTCCCCTTCTAGTGTACCCAGAGAGAAGTTCTGTGACTCTTTGGTGGAGAACCCAAAAACAGCAGATGCAGAATAAGTTGTGTCTTCAACAGGAAGTATCAGGAGCAAAGTGAACAAGCAGAAGACACACTGGTAGCACTCAAATAAGAGCAAGCCAAAACCACAATGTCTTTAGACTCTCAAATGCAGAAGTCCTGTCTTTTACATTCAACATGTATATCATGTATGATTTTCCAATTTCCCCGTAATTTTCCATAACTTTTTCTTCTTCTGCTTCCAGTATTTAAAAAAATACACCATTTTTCTTATAGTACACTCATCCTTCAGTGAATCATACCCGAGTTCTATCTCTTTTTTTCCTCTCCTCTCTGCCCTGGGCCCCTTCCCAGCTGTTACTCTGTTCTTGTGTGGCTGGCCTACAATTACGTTTTCCCATGCGCCAACGGATAGGTGGGATACGTTGTCCACAGGTAAGTTATGCTGCCTTACTAGCACAACAAACAGATTAGGTTAACATCAAGAAAAGCAAACATGACATTTGAACAACTTCATGAAGGGCAAAGACCACTTCAGACCCCTGGAACACAGATGCACGCAGGCTTTCTCTTCTGAAGCTGGCCTGCCATCCCTGAATGACCACATTCAAAGCTCAGGTAGCGACGCAGCCAGGAACGTGCTGACACATGTACATGCTTGGGTGAGTGCTCTTCCTTCTTACCTGCACAAACCAGACCTGCTGTTTTCTCTGCCGAGTTTTACAGGCCCCTATGAAGCCTCATGCATACCGTAAGGTGGCAGCTCCCAACTAGCTGAGCTGCTCTGTGGTTACCCCCAACCTGTGCGGTTGGTTCTGCAGCTGGTGAAGAAGTGAGCTGCTTTGCACAAGCCCCGGCTGTTTGGGATGCGTGAGAATCTGCCCAGCTCTGCTGCAGATGAACTGGAATATCAGCAGGGGAGCTGGGAAGGTGTGTGGGAAACATGACAGTCGTCAAGGCAGCTGGGTCAGGTCTCGTGTGGGATTTCTCCTGCAGTGCAAGGGATGGCTGCACTGGCAGCCACTCCATCCATTCCAGCAGAAGTTAGGCTTGGCTACACTCCTGTTTTTTCTCTGCTTACACGCCTATCTGCAGCAACAAAAACCACACTGACCATACGATTCCAGCAGGCTTGTATCTTACACAAAGAGAAGGGTTCTGACTGAGCCTTCGGATCTGTGCAAACATTGCTCCAGAGGCCAAGCTCCACTCAGAAGGGTAATTCCCATTTCCAGAATCTTGCTGATTTATAGTGCAGAGCAGTCACCTGCATCCAGGCAATGAGGAAGGCAGGGCGCACGGGAAAGGCCTGCCTTTCTTTCACCCCTTTCCCATCTTTCACTTACTAAAGTTGTAAAATGCTTTCCAGTCCATTTGTTATCCCACAGATACTTACACTCGGTGAGTCAAGAGGACAAGAGCGGAGAGGTCTGCTTGCCAAGGCTCCCACTGCCGCCACCTCTTCAGCAACCGTGGGAGCAGAACACATTACCTTGTCACAGACAACCGGAGTTGGTGTCACTCCTCCAAAGGGAAGATCAGAGGGTGACACCATTTGATGATGTCATTTCTGACACCAGAGTCAAAGAACGTGGGCAAGGTAAGGGCAAGAGAGGAGACAAGCAGGGAGGTAGGGATGTACGGAGGAAGGCAACACAGAACAACCACCAGTAGCTCAGCTGCTGCCTCGTCAGCTCCTGGGAAAGAATGAACTTCTCAGGAGATATATTCATAAGCAAAACCTCAAGGTCTCCATCTGAGAATCCAGAAACTTTTCCGCTTGCATGAAAGAAACCACTATATAGTTGTAGCCAAAATCATTTTTCCTTCAAACTGTGGAAAGGAAAGACTGTTTTGCTGAAGTCTGTTTACAGTTCAGGTTGCAGTTTTCAGTCAGCCTAGCTGGAACAGTCTGCTTAATCTTTTATAGGTGTCAAGAAAGAAAAAGAGAAGTAAACTGCTTGCTTGCAAACACAAACCGAATTAGCAAGAGAGATATGAAATGAGGGAAGTTTCAGATAAAAGAGCAGATACAGATCAAGGTGGGGAGGTTGCTGGTTTCATTCTGTCTTCCTATGGTTTTCCTTTCTTCCTGGAACTAAGGTGGAATACAGTAAAGCTTGAGATGCTAAGGAGTTATAAGAAAAAGCAAGGTGTTGTAACAGAAACGATTTTGTGATTAGAGCAAGTGTTTATTGCTGAACAATCCTGCATCCTGAGAGGAGTGCTAGAAAACCTACTACCTAAATAATGCTCAAAACTGGAGCAGACAGAGCACTGGAAATTGATGTTGTACAAGCAGTTGGCATTATCAGCCAGACGAGCCAACGATTTACTATTTGCCTATGTTAACTGAAATAACCCCAGCCAATTTTGTATTTTACAACAGGCATAGACACCACTAGGTGGTAGCAGTCTAGTAACTTTGGCATTTTTTGGACCCACTCAGGCAATGCTGCTCCTACTTCCACCCATGGTCTGGAGAACATCCTTCCAGCCTGTGGAGTCGACTTGAAAAATTTTGGGAGTTATCTTTGCCTATTTCTATTATAAAGAGTCTAAACATTAAAATTTAGCCATCCTTATCATATTGCATGCACACACACACAAATATTTTATTAGTTCACAGTTGAGGGAGCTTCGGTCATATCTGCATGCCTCTTGAAATGAAAATATTTGAGATAGAAAAGGACTATTTGCAGTAAATGGAACTGAATATATCTGGGGAGAAAGGAGAAAACCAATCCTGAAGAAAAAACACTTTTTGCCTTTGACACAAGGAATGACCCACCAGTACCTTCAAGAAAGCACCTGAAGTGACTGACACAAAGAAAAGTGTGCCGGACTAGCTCTGACTGCACCTACCAAGTGGAAAACTGCACTGCTGATTAGGTGGGGGGAATGCGGAATGCTGGACTTTCACCTTATGGAGATTTCCACTGTTTCGCAGAAAGGCATTTTGATATACAGCCAGCAATACAATCAGCAAGCTATATACCATCTTCTCAGTATCCTCTAAACAACAGCTCTTAGCACTCAGGCCAACCCCCAGTCAGAAGCAGCTCTTGCTTTACCCTGAGCTGCGGCTCTGGAGTGTCTGTTAAACTTTGTCTGACACTGAAAACACAGTTTCAAGGCCTTTGTCCTCTAGGAAATACCCACAAATGTAGTTCAGAGGTACAAACAGCTAGAGCAGTTTGGAAAAACAAGAAGTCCCTGCTTTACCCAGGGCTCACATGATTTCTGGAGGGATCACGGAGTGGCAGATATCTAGAGCAAAGATGAATTCTGCTAAAATGCTGATCGTAAAATTCACTGCTGAGTATACTTACTTTGTCAATATTTGCCTAGTCAGCACAGAGCAGTTGTGTTCGACCCTCTCACATTAGGGGTAAGCCTCTTTAAGAAAGTGATCTTTCCTTAGCACAGTCTCTGTATTACGTAACAGATAATCCCTTACCCCATTCCTTATCCCACATCTCTCCTCCGTCAACTGTGTTTTGCTGCAAGAAGGGAGCATTCAGAAAGCCCTAAGGAGACAAAGGCAGAGCTGCTCTAATGTGATGAAAGCAGGCGATTCATTAAGTTGCTCCACAATTTCACTGTACGTCTCTTTGTCGGTACAGGTCTCTCCTGGTCTCACTGCTGCGAACCAGGCGAGATGTTCTCAGTTTGCTTCCCATCCTCTCCATGCTGCAAGGACACACACAAGCCCCATCACTTCAATAGCCTCCTCATGTCTGAATTCTATTCAAAACCACCATCTTGTTTTTGTTTTGGTTTAAAACAAGACCAAAAGAAACCCTCTATAAACTTGTTCCCAGTGACACTCTACTCAATTGCGCTTCCTGTGTTACACCTCATCTTAAAGCTTCACTTCATTTATGGCTGACCAAACACCACACAAGCATCTCCCTTCATTAGCTTGCCTTCTGGCATACAGTGAAATCTGGACGATTACTCTCTTCCAAGTACACCCCTTGCATGTGAGCCCCAAGCACACCACTTACCCACCTTTTAAAAACAAAGAGAGAAATGACCCCATTTAAAACTAAGCCACAGTTTCCAACTGTTAATTTACTTCCACTGGTTTTGAAATCGGTTTTTCTTGGACAATGGAGGGAGACCACAAGTCCAAAGCCATTGAAGGACTTTGGACCACGGTTAAGCACCGCCTGGTGAAGTCAGTTACAAACACTAAGCTGAGCTATAAAGTGCACACGGTAACTGTAACAGTAGAGGATCTGGGCTCCTTCCTTGCTGTCTAAAGCTGCTAGGGAAGACACAAAGCATCTGACAGCAAAGCCAATTTCAACAGCATCTATTCCCAGCACCTCCCAGGAGATGCTGCCAACTCCACACCTCAGCTGCATCAATGTGCTCTTTTAGGGCCATGCCGCCAGCCGGATCCAGGAACTGATTTCATGACTGCTGGTCCCTCCCCTTGTCCTTTTCATTTTCTGGGCAGCTGGGTCAGCTACAGTTGTGGGGATGAACAGTTGGGAACAGGTTGAGCCAGTACTGCTGAGTAGCGCTTTGTGTTATCCAACCATGGCCCAAGGCTCTGTCTGCCAGGGGCAGGTCAAACCACTTTGACCAGCCCAGTGCTGGCTGCTAAGAACAACATCTACGTTCCACCAAAGTCCTACCCATCCTACATTGCCATGCCACCACTCACTGGAGGGGCTTTAGAAACACTTGCCTCTTTACCCTGCTGACCAGCTGAGCTGTGCTAGCCCCCCTCCGAATACAAAGAAAGTTTTCATTAGACCCAAGTAAGATGGTTTTAGTTTCATTGTGCCGTGAAGATTGTCAGAGGTGAGCACTTTCAGAGCCCTTTCTGCAGACTTTTGTTCTGTGAGGGTATCATGTTATAACATGAGTCTTCCTCTCTCATGCTGCAGCCATCTGTTGTCTGCATAGGCAGGATGAGCCCACGTGACACCCCAGATACCGTGGCTACAGCCCTGTGAAGTTACAGGCTGTTAACATGGTAACAAGACAACTTAGTTTCTTCATGATAGGTGAGATCAAATCATGTCATAACATGTCCCCAGCATGGCTGGTTTTAATGCCAGACTAGTACTGAGACCTGTATTACTACATCTGAATTGCTGCAAGGAAACCTGCTGTATTAACAGAAGAAAGGACGAGATAGGCTGGGAAGACAGCAGCTTCCCAAACAAACTGAAGCTTGGAGATGTAACAGGAAAATCCTTTGCACACTTTTGTGCAATCTGATCAGCAGCTACCCTGAGGTTCAGAGTAACAATTCATTTGTGTCATTTTAGCACAGAGCCAACTTCTTGCTGCTTTTACATCTGTTACTTCAACAACTCTCCTGTGAAACCAACTCAAAGTGTCACAAAGGGACCCTTGTCATCTCTCCTGGAGGTGTGAATACCTTTACAGCAACAGCTCCCTTGTGCAAACACTCTCCAGGCAAGGGACATGCCCCACTATCTGCTGAGCTTCCTTCTTGCCCCCATCCCATTTGGCCAGCAAATAAAAAGCCTGACTGACTGCCTTCACCCTTGGTTTCATGTCAGCTTGTCCTTTCTGACTAAATGCCACTTGCCTGCCTACAACAAAGCCTGCATGATCTGACAATCAATCTCCTTCACGCTAAACTCTCAAAACAGAGGGGGCAATACAGTGGCAGGTGAGCTTCAGTGCAGATGCATACAGGGTAGGACACCTCTGGAAAAATAATCTAAAACATGCCTATGTGATGCTGAATGCGGTACTGGCAGGTGCATTCAGGCAGGAGGTCTTGGAGCCATCGCTGATAGCTCTCCAGGATCACTGACGTGGCCTGCAGCAGTAGCCAAACTAAAGTCAAGAAAGACTGGGTACCATGAGCAACAGTACTGAAAGCAAGACCAAGGATGTCCCTTCTCTGCTGTTTAGAGCCCTGGTGTGCCCCTATTTCAGGTGGTGCGTACACTTCTGGTCTTCAAGCCGCAAGAACGAGCCAGCAAAAGGCACACAGCAAACCCAACCCAAGTGATGGGACAGCTGCCCTGAGAGAAGACACCAGAAAGATTCAGGCTTCTCTTTTGAAGGAGAGAACAGGGTGTTACAATTGAGGTTTACAGATCATGAAGGCAGCTGAGAGGGCACACACAGTACAGCAATTCATCAGATCCTGCGATACTGGAACTAAGGGGGAAACTCTGAAGATAGTAGGGGATCAGCTGTTCCTGACAGCAGGTAGTGAACTTCTGAAGCTTGACGCCCGGTAAGGCTGGAGGCAGATAGCATCAGCAGGTTCAGAAAGCCACTGGAGAGACTTGCAGACAGCAGGCCCATGAACAGGTAGTAGGCAGGGATGTGCCCTTGCACATGCAACCCTAACGCAGCAGTTGTGGATGCTGATAGAGCATGAAGAGGAACAGGTCGCAGGAAGTGGACAGGCCCACATGCTCACCCTAAACAGCACATCCTACTGCTACCATGAGAGACACGAGTACTTGGCTGCATGTACCACTGCTCTAACACGACAGGGCACTTCTCATGTCCTTATGCTTTGTTTGTCTGCAGTGTTCAGTCTGATCGAACGGAGCTTAGGCTTGCGGTTCTGAACAGCTGGGGAAAACTGCACGTACCACTGAGATCCAGCATGCTCTTCCTTAGACTGGGGGATAAGCATGTTTCTCCTCAGGTAGCAGCTGGCAAGTCCAGGTTTGTGCAAATTCTGTTAGGATTTGGCAGAAAAGACAACACCACACTTTTGAGAGGGGAAGGGCTTCCGGCCCGACACAGGAAGAAAGTATGCCTACCTGTCCTTGTAATGTGAAATAAGAAACTCTTTTTCCCCTTTACTGCTTAGTGACCAACTACAACATCCTGACAGCAAGCTCCTCAACAGCAGGCTCTCTCCTGAGACGTCTATCACCCATGTGAATCTGACACAACTTCCATCAAAGCCATGGGGCATCTTTTCATTGACTTCCGTGGAACCAAGCCCCGCATGTCGAATAAGAAATCAATTACTTCAATTACTTCCACACAGGAGAAGGCTTTTCACATCTGTAATTCATTTAAATGACTAGAACAAGGGAACTGACTGAGCACAGGAAGAGTTGAAAGAAAAGCCAGGATCATGCAGTGCAATGAGGAAAGCAGTCCTGCAAGACATCTTTGTGATGAACACAGAGATTGTGAGGACAGCTACATGTAAAAGGAGATCAGAGCTTTTCACACCTTCCACCTCACACCCAAAACCTCTGAGCAGCCCCCTTACATGCACCCCCCCATGTGCGCACACCTCCTTGCACACCCCCTCCCAGCCAGCAGCAGCTTTGATACACCACTGTGTTTCTCACTTTAATATTCCACAAGCTGGCTCTGTTCTAATTAAAATCTCAGCCCATACAAGGGATTCCCCGCATCTCACAGACACCTCAGGTGCTGTTTCTTTCTCTTAATTTTCTTCCACCGCCAGTAGAACTTTTTAGAAGCATTAAGGCACTGCTTTTTTCATGCTTTCAAGTCACTCTTTCTTTTTAGTTGCCTGCTAAGTCAACCATAAATTTATGGTTACAAACACCATCACTTTCTGCACTTTTATTTGGCTACATTCACAATGCAAATACAAAACAGAACTTCAAAGTTCAGCAGAAACCCTGTTGCTTCATGATAGCCCAATTCCTTTCCACATTTCTTTTCAAGCATGCAATGACAGGATTAGTTGGGGATTAATTACTTGAAACTCAACCTGCATCTCACGTCACAGTTTTCTCATATTTTCAGCCTTTAAAACTTTTCTATCAACCAAGTATCTGTCACACAGACCAATACTTAGAACAGATAAGATACCCTTTCCGCACAAATGTCCTAATTGGAAGTCTCAAAACACAAACAAAAATCCTGCTTACCGTGCAAACTCCAATCCTGCCACCCCAAGCTGCAGACCTATTCCCAAATGGGGGCGAGACCACTTTCCAAAAATGTCACCTTTAAAGGCACAAAGAAAGATAATTCTCTGCTTCCTGTCCCTTAAAGGCAACTGCTCTTCTGATAAATTATACTTGCTCACTGGAGGGTAACCGGAACAGTTGCTTTAAGTGCAATGTGACTTGATTTTTTATTAGCTTCCTCTGTAAGAATGGTCATGGGCTGAATCATCTGTGCCTAGATATTGACTCGGAACCAACTGTAAAATTTGGTTAACATAGCAGGACTAGTCTAGGCTGGGCACTTCATGGAAGGACTGTCACTGGAAGGGAGTCTTTTTCAATGTAAAAGGCAGTCTAAATCACGGCATGTAAGAAGGTCATCTCTTAATTAAGATATCTCCTGCCACTCTTTTCCGAGTGGAAACACATTATTGCCATGGTAAGGACAAATGCTGCGAAGTTAAGATGCCTACCATTTCACTTTGACTTATGCCATAAAAGCAAAGAATAAAAATGTCTCCAGTCCCTTTTTGTTATGACTTATGTTCTCCAATCAACTGGAAACATTCAGGTTCATGGGCTGCTACAACTGTATTCTATTTATTTATTACTTTATTTTGTTTATAGATCTTTTCTTGTCCAATTCATGTCTGTTGTAACTGCAAAACAAAACAAAAACAAACAACAGAAAAAATCCTCCTCTGCCACTTTCTACACAAAATAAACTTGAGCCAAATATGTATCACTCTGAAAACATCCTTAAGCAATTCTTCGCAGATTCAGGTTACTTGTAACAATCTAATGGTCAAAAAAAAATGATTTTTAAAATTTTATATTGAACCTGCTCTGATGCACATACCATAAAAGGAGCAAAATTAACTGCACCACCTGCAGGGCACATTTTACTTGACGCTCTGAGAATGAGTAAAGTCAAGAGCAGGAGGCAAGAGCAAAAAAGAAAGGCAAACCAAGCTGAACATAGAGAGTAAATTAAACAATAAAGACATCAAGAGAAAGAAAGCATTACAAGCAAGTGTTCAAGCATGTTCAAACAAAACACAGGTACTGTGCTAAATACTGTATAAATCCAAGCTACGCAAAATTCCGTGTCCCACTTGTGAGCCCTGCATTAAAATAGAAACCAGTGAGGAAGGTGTGTGCTTCTTCAGGGAAATGCTTTTGAACTAAAATACACACAGTGGTATTGAGGCAAGAATAAGCAGGGCAAAAGCTTTCACGAGAGTGACTTCTGGTTGTGCAAAGATGCGGATTACCAGTAGCATGTGTGGTTTTGCAGTTTCACAGAAGGCAAATATGACCTTCACACTGCTTGGAAGGGGTCTACCATGTCAAAACTGACTGGTAATACATAGATATTACTTAAATGCTCAAAAATAAATAACTTTTCCTCAATCATGCTCACCCATTATTAGCTTAGCCCACTTACATAGACTACTTCAACTTCCTTACAAATGGATGGAGGAGAGCTAGTTGCCACTTTTTTGCTCAAATGACCGCCTTGCTTTTTTGTAACAGAATACTACATAAATCCAAGAGCATGGACCAACTTGGCTGCAGTGATTCCCTATGGAGCAGACACCAAACACATGCATTCTTTAAGCAGATCACCAGGACTCTCATCTATCCCACCCACATCAGCCTCTTTGCCCCTTCTCTTCCCAGGTCAAGGGAGCAGCTATTAAGCCCAGACAACGAAGTTCTCCTTTTCTCTTTACAGTAAGATTAATGAATAGCATTTTTAATTAACTCTTCTGAAATAACAGAGCTATCTAACAAGTCACTGCCTGTGCAATAGGTGGGGACAGAAACAGTACATTGCACTACAACACTGTAGATGTCTCCATCAGAAAAACAACTCGCCCACCCTGAACGCAAGCCCAACAAATTGCTGCATGTATCCCACAGCTGCCAAACTCCTCCCATGCCATCAGCACCTGACACTCACCATAAAAACACAGCACTCACTCCACCTGAATGCATCCTAGTGCTTGCTTTGGCATTACCTCCATAAATTGCTGCATTCCCTGCTTACCTTTCCCTTTTTCCTTCCAGTAAGTCTCATCTACACTGCTGCCACAGTGGAGCTGCTGCAAACTCCCAGAGTTTAGAAACAGAGTGCTGGTGTCACCTGGAAGGAGATGCCAGTCAAAGCTTGCTGTGGGGTGGTCCTCCAACAAGTCTCCCTGAACACTGATCATGATTAGGAAAGAGCTCAGTATTATCATTGCCAGAACACACCAACTGGAATCTGATTATAGCTGCTGCTGTAGTATCACCAAAAATCTTGTATCTGCACTGAGGATCCACCCCTTGCTTTCCTTGTGGGGACTGCAGCACAGGCCTTCTGAAGGGACAGTGTCTCCTTCCAAGGCCAGTGATCGTAGGGGAGACAAGTTTTACCAGTGTAACTCATGTCCAAATGCACTTTCCTGTATTCAGCAAGGGTTTACACCAGTGCTGCTACCCTTGGAAGTCTGCCATCAATAAGCAGGTCAAACCTCTTAACTCCGGGAAAAGCCTCTCTATTGTTTTCTGTCTCATGAACAGTTCTTCAGTAACTATGTATTTGTTTTGGAGAGCAGGGTGTTAGAAAACAATTGATACAAATAAAGAGCTCTCCTTCACCATTGAAAGTAAACTGTACGCTAAATAAGATGAAATAACTTGGTCTCTGTGGGCCAGAAAACAATAGCCTCACTGTTGCACTGATACCTTGCAAGTTATGTCCTCGCATCACCCAAGGCAAACTGTAATAAGGACTGCTCCACAGCTCAGATTGCCTTTAAACCTCTTAGCTAGCCTCTTTTACCTCTTCAGCAGGTTTCCCTCTTTAGCACAGACATGAATCAGTTGCTTCAGGAAACCTCCATACCTTCCAAAAAGCAAAATTATGTTTTATGAGGCTGTGGTCAACTCACCTATGTTTCTCACAAATATCCCTAGCTTCTATTCTTTACACCAGGAGTTGAGATTGCATAATGAAGTAAATAGTATCAACAACTGTGACTGACTTAAAAGGGAGCAACAGCAAGCAGAGCTTTGTCCTCCCTCTCTCTCCAAGCAGGATGAGAATCTAATTACTTTATTACAGTGTGGGTGGAAAAAGGAGTGAACTTCAAATCGGCACAGCATTCAACAAAGTATTTCCTTTACAGGGAAGAATGAGAAATAACCCCAAACCTAGTGTAAATCTGCCTCCCAATTCCTCCTTTTGTTTACAGCAGGTTTGAGGTTACTTACACAGTGGCACAGTATTAAAGACTCCATGCACATCTCTATGCTCCAGGGCAAAAGCCCACCTTTAGTTGTCTAGCACTGAGAACAAAGATTTCCTAGAGGCACAGCTACTATGTAATGATCAGGATGATGCTTCTTGCATCCTCCTTCTTTGATCTGTCAAATAAAAGCCACCATAATTAAAAAAAGGAAAAAGCTAAATACAGTATTATTTTATTTTCCTGCCATAATTCTATACTTATTTGTTCTCATTTTTATGGATATTTTTATCATTGCTGATGCAGACAAACAGCTGCTGGAAGCAGCCAAACAAACTGTGTAAAGTACAGAGAAATATTCAACACGCATGCCCACCTTCAAGATAAGACAGTCAATAACAGAACATCTGAAAACAGAGTCTCAGCAAACCCAGGTACCCCAAGTTATGCCACTGAAGTCAAATGGGTTTTAGCAGTTTAATTTGCCCCCTTGATACTCAAAGGCACACAGACTATTCCACTACTAAAAAAGGTACCATCGTCACTATAAAGCATTGGCTAGGGATTTCCAAAATAACCAAGAATACCGTTCAGACATCAAAAAGAGGACAAGAAATGAACAACCCTCCAAGAGGAGGGCCTTCCATAAGGAATGCTCTCAGGGGCTTACAATCCACTGTGAGCACAAGGCGCTCTTACCTGTATGGGTGAGTATGTGCTGCTGTAGGGAATTCACCCATGGAAAGACTTGAGGACAGTAAGGACAGGGGATATTTTGCAGGCAGTCTGAGTAAGCATTCCTCTTCCCTCTCAGCAGCTTATCTTCAGCAGTTTCCTTCTCATCCTCACTTGCTCCATTTCTGCCGCTTTCTTCCTTGAAATTGTCAGTGGACTGCAGAAACGGGCTGAATTTATTAGCGTCTGTGGTAGCCAGCATCTTCTCTATGCTGGCAAATTCCCCACTGGACTCCAGATCCAGACCACTGCTAAATTTAGGCTTATTTTTTGTTCCTTTCTTTCTACCTCTTCTCTTAGTCAACACAGGTTCGGCAACAGGAGATGGCTCTGGATCACATGCCTGAGCCAGGTCACTGGGCAGGCTGGAGTCTCTCTGCACGGCGGTCACGATTGTCACTTTTGCTTTGGCGTTCCCTGATTTGTCACATCCAGTGGGGCTGCTCACTGCCTTGGGACCAGTGTCTTCAGCTTCCGTTTTCAGCAAAGCGGGAGCAGAAGACACAGATGAAATGATCTGTGCAATGGAAGCTAGCGGTGGCAGCTCTTTAGTTACTGGAGGCTTTGGCAAGAGAGGTGGAGGCGGTGGTTTAGGCCTCAAGGGTCTCAGCAAGGCAGAACTGCCAAGGAGAGCTGGGGAAATGATTGGGACAGTCAAATGCAATGAACCTTTCAGTGGCTGGGTATGTCTGACACCCCTGTTCTTCTCTGAGTTCCCATTGGCACCAAAAACCAAAGGACACTGCAGACAGTTGTAGGCTTTATCACTGTTCCCAGAAGCAGCCAGCTCTGGATTCCTAGCTTCATATGGGACATCATCTTTATCCTTCTTCAGGACTTTGGGGATGGACAGGTCAATAGGCTCCATGGAACAGTCGTAGAAGGACACGGGAGAAGAGCCAAACAGGTTCTCCTGTTTCACTTGCACAGCACTCAGGCTTCTGCTCTTCTGAGAGAAATCCAATGGCTCATCAAAATCCATTGGGAAGCTGCCTGCAGGTTCAAGTTTGATGGGAACATGAGATGATGTCCCAAGCAAGAAGCCATTCTGTGGCTCCAGGAAAGGCGTCATGGGCTTGTGGTCCATGTAAGTGCTGTCCTCCAATAAAGAAGGGTCTGTCTGGCTTGCCTGGGCACTGCAGTCCACTGCTAAGATGTAATTCTCAATTTCCCTTTCTTGCACATGCAAGTGCTGCTTGAGGATATGGTGAATGCAGTTTCTCTTGGCTGAAAAGGCTGTGCCACACTCCTTGCACTCAAACGGCTTCTTCTTCTGGCAGCCGCTGTGCGTCCTCATGTGAATGCGGAGGGCTCGGTAATGCTTCAGGTCCTCACCGCACAGCTTGCACACAGTGTCTGGGGAGCAGAAGGCATCCACCATCTCTGCAGCACTGCTGGTGACATATTCAATGTTCTTTTCTATATCCTTCCTGGTCACTTTGAAGTGCTTCTTTCGCAGGTGCCTCTCACAATTGGCTTTCACTGTGAATGGGTAGTGGCAGATTTTACAGATGTAAGGCCTCTCCCCGCTGTGTGTCCGCAGGTGTCGGATCAGCGCTGCCTTGTCAGCTGCAATGTAGTCACAGATGTTGCATTGGTATGGGGAAATACCCAAGTGAGAGCGGATGTGAGCTCTCAGAACACCAGAGAAGGCAAACACCTGGTCACAAAAACGGCAGGGGTACAAAACTTTCCTCATGGTTGGGGCTTTCTTGTTCGCTGCCCCTGCGATGATGGCTTTGAGGTCTCCTTCTGTGACCTCTTGCTTGATCTTGGCTTCCATGCTCAGAGGCAGGAGAGCTTCGATGATGCTGTCCTGCTCCAGTTGTGTCTTCATCTCATGCTGAGTTAAAGGCTCTACTTTGGGTTGGAGGAGCAACTGCGAGGAAGGGCTCGATCTGGCCCCTGGCTGGGGTAGGTGAGAGTTGGAGGAGGACTCCACTGAGTTCTTAATCAGCCTCAGAGGGGGAGGTGGGAGGCTTGGGCTGATGCAGCCAGGGGAGGCTTGCTGGGCACTGATAAGAGGAGGAGGTGTAGAGGTTGCGACGACTGTTCGGGGCGTTACCAAAGGCTTTGGCTTCAGTGGTGGCATATGCTTGAAAATAGACTGCACAGGGACAGAAGGTGCCTTAGAAAGGGGAGGAAGACTGATTTGAGGAGGAGCGGAAGAAGCCATCTTCAAGATCTGCTGAATGTCTGCCAGCTCAATGGCAGACTCGTTGGAGATGGGTTTTACCACAATACTGCTGTCAGGCTGGATGATAAAACCCTTCTGGAAAGGCTGCAGCGAGAGAAGCTTTATGTTCTCTTTTGTAGGGGGAAGGACTGAAAATGACCCTCCCATAGAGGCTGCTTCCAGAGGAGAGAGGCTGAGCAGACCGGTGCTGCCGGGTTCCTGAGGTAGGTTACTCTTCAGTGCTCTGAGCCGCATTTCTTGGACCTCATCTTGTGTGTTGTCCTCCTGCTTGACAGGCTTGATGTCTTTGGTGTACTGTAGGCCCAAGGATGCCATGAAGGCTTTCTGGTCTGGGTTCTCACCGAGTGGGATCATGGACTGTTGCTTGTGCTTGTCTTTTCCGTGATCCAACACATGAGTTTCTGTGTGCAGTTTGAGCGCCGAAAGCATGGGGAATGCCTTGTTACACATATCACAAATAAATCGATGGAAGTCACTGATGCACCTTCGCAAATTTGTTTCACACCAGACCTGCAAGACATGCAAAAATATTTAGAGTGGACATCTCAAACTGGAAAGGTGCCACATGCTTCTGCAAAACAAAATCAGTTTACTCCCTCTTCCACTGCCCAAGTTAAGGAGTTTAGAGCAGCCATCACCTACATGGCATGGAGACATTCCTGCTCCACAGCCTTTAGTCACCTAAATGGTGCATCTGAATTAGCGGCTGATCCGCCAGAAGCTCCTTTCTATAGAGGCAAACTGCTCCAGAGAGTTATTCAGACTCTCAAATACTTTTCCACCCTTAACTTCCCCTCCAGAAACCTCTCTCGCTTCTCTGACAGGATAGGAGTCTCAGTGGACTAAACAGCAAACTTCATTGAGACTACCTCCTTTAGTCTTATTACTACAAAGAAACTAGGAGGATTAAAAAAAAGGCATCTAAGAAGGCAAAATAACATATACCAACCAAAATAATAACATCTTAAAACAAATCACTGAAACAAAGAGCCCAAAGTGGAAAGCTTTTGGTTAGTGAAGTCTAATCATATTTATTCTCCAAAGGAAAATACTAGGCTCACAAACAGATTTTATACCTGTTGCTGAAAACAATCATGTATCCAAATGCTGCATTTAAATGCTACCCACATAGCTTACATGTTGCAGAGGTTCCACATCGAAGAGGAACTCAAGTGATAAATTAAGTAGAGGGACGGAAAGATCTTTATATACTCTACACACTTTGTTCAGATACTTCATAGGTCTTGCCTCACAATGCAAGCAAAATCGTTACAAAAGGAAAGTCACAACATTTAAAACCCTTAATAATGTTAAGTGCCTGCCACTAATTACAAAAGAAATAAACCCAAGTTGTTTAAAAAGTTATCTCTCGTCCTGATTTAGTAACTTCTACACCAAAACTCTACTTGAGAATTACCTACCAAATTTCAGGTCTAACACCTTGAAGCCAGAAGAGCTGGAAATCAGTGCTTTAATCCAAGTAGAATAAAAAAAGTGCAGCCGCTGAATAAGCATGGTCCTGCTGGGCTGTGCTGTTGATTAATTTCTTTGGGTTTTTTCAATAGATATACAGCTTCACAAGACCCAAACTGACTAAGGCAGGCCAGGTATGATAGAGAGAGGAATAATACTATCCAATAGAAAGCTTTATGGCTGTCACAGAAATATTTATAGATTAGCTCCCTGCCTTTCCCCAGCCACTGGCCCTCAAACATGCAGTATCTTCAGACCTCACATAAGCAACATAGTGGAAAGGTGCCTGGGGAGTGTTTTGTGACGAAATCACTGAAGATGTCGCCATTTAGTAAGCAAGGTGATATCCTGAAGCTTTTCATGATAAAATCTCTCACACCACAACTACATCCTTTTTACAGGAAATTAAATAAATAATGTTTTGCTTACCATGTATCTTCCCTACTTATTTTACATGTGGGACAGTTTGGGGACGGAGAGAAATAATGGGCAGGCTGGAAGGGGCAAGGACTTAACACCACCAAGTTTTCGTTTAAAATAGTTTTACATATCTTTATACCAACAGTTATCCACTGGAATGCTGAAAAAAAGAAACCCAATCCCAATATTCTTTAGATGAAAAAGGAAAAGCAGAAAGCTTTTGAAGCCTACATGGATAAGGGTAATGTGCTTTCCAAACAAAATATTCTACACCCCATCTCCGCCTCATCAAGGACACATCTTTCAATGAATTCAGAAGATACATGCTGTTATCAGCTGTTACCTTAAGCTATGAAGAACAGAAAGTACCTGAGAAATGCGGGGGAACTTCCTACAGGAGAAGTCTGTGAATCCCAAGTCATGGAAGCCTGCTGGAATCGAAGGGTTGTTCTGAATGAAAGGCTTTCCCATGGGATCTCTGGGAAGCTGCTTGTGGATAACTGCATTATGGCGCAGTAAGCCCCGATGAGTACGAAACGTAATACAACAGATGTCACACCTGGAAAGGAAAGGAGTAAAATAGAAATGACTTACTGACTGCTGCAAGCTTAACAACTAGCATTCTTGCATTAGAACAGCCTCCTTCCTCTTACGCCATGATACCAAGAACCTGCTATATGCAAAACAAAGCCACAGCACATCGAAAACTTATGACCACAGAAAGGCCACTTTAATCACAATCACTTTCTACCAGTTTCTGGCCATTACACTCACTAGAAGTTTAAAGGATAGAGCACATGAGATCCGAGCATCCCATGTGGGCAGATGGCAAAGTGGCAGCTGAGACCACTGCCTTCTGACAACCTTCCCATAGTCCAACATGAAATACTTCAATGGCTTTACACCATTTCATTTTTACTGAAACGTGCTATTAAAATAAAAGACATTTCTAAAAAATCTCTGTCAAAGAGGGCCTAAATCAGACCTAAGTAGCAAGCTGCTGCAAATGAGTAAACAGCACCTTCTTTTTAACTACTGCACAGCACTGAAACATACGTGTATGAATTTCCTCTGCACTGTCTTTTCCATTAGTTTTCACTGATTCTTCTCAAAGCTGTTATGAGAAATACACTTTTTTAAAGGAAAACTAGTGCTCCTTGAAGGGGAAGAGGGTCAGAGGAGAAAGACCTGAAATATGTTCAACACTTCTGCACTCATACACCCCCTTAACAGTCACTGTGCCCCAAAGAAAAAGGCAGATGCACTGTTTTTTCTCACTGACACTTTATTGCTATGATTTCTTGTTTTTCCTAACTTCTCAAATCCCAAATTCAGTTGAACAGAAGTTTCTCACGTAATGTAAATTTGCATTAAAAAAATCAAAGATGCCGAAAATGCAGTTATGCTGCAGGCAATAAACACTACACAGCAATATTTGGCCAACATGTCAACAAACAAGCCTACTGCCTTTTAAATATCTGGGATTTGAGCTCTGCAGCATGACAGGTCACATCCACTCTGCACTCAACAAGTGACACACAGTTCACTCAACATAGTTCCTTGTGGTTACAGCTTCAGCTCACAACCAAAGCATGAGTTTCAGAGAAGCAAACACGAGTGAATGTGAAGCAGTCGGATTTTGTCAGCAAGAATATTATATTCACTAGGAGATTTTCACTTCTCCCTTGCCTTAGTTCTCCCCATACTGTCTTCGCCCTCCACATCAAGGAAAAGGACATGTGCCTACTCATTAAAAAAACATCCTGCAATTAGAAACAACTCCTGACAAAATCCTGAAACCACCCCCTCCCTGTCCTGTCCCTAACAAACTCCCATTGTTGTTCTTTTTATCACTACATAAACTTCCACAGACCTTTTTTATTCCCTGAAAATGAAAGAGATAACCAAGTCACCAACAAAGCAATTGGACTCATAGTCTCGGAGTGGTGAAAGAAGCAAGTGTGAAGTATATGTAACATGGCCTTCATTATCACAGTACCCAGAAGGCTGGGACATAAATATTATGCAATGCAGGTTTAGTATCTCCCCTGTCTTTTCTCCCCTGTCAGTTCACTTGCATCCTACCTTTATAATTATTGCCAGCATAGTCCCTGCATTCCATTAAATGCCGAACCAATGTCATTTATGAAGCAAATGTTTACTTAAAGAGGTCTGCTAAATGTGACAACAATCTCTGGTGGGGGAGAGGGGGAATGCCAACACATAGCTCTCCCCAGTGTCAAGATCTACAGCCCTCCTCCAGCTCGCTTGGCAACATCTATTCCATGATGCAAGGCTTTAATCTTCAGTGAAAACAAAACCACACAATCACCAAAACCCCTGGAGAAGGAAGGCATTAAAGGGTTACAGCAGTCACCTGAAGAGCTTGCAGACTAATGAAATAAATCCTTTTTTAAAGGTGATGAAAATGCCTTGCATGAAAGCAAGCTGTGCTTCTGGCATGCTCCTGCACCAAAAGAGCATCACTGGTGGCCTGTGGGGCCAGCTCTTCTGCAGAGGGACACAGACCCTCACCTGGGGGTCCCTGATGTGCCTGGCCTTCCCTGTGCCAGCAACCCAATGCAGAAGCTGTATCCCCTTGTGTGTGACAGGGAAAGCACAGCTATCATTGATGGGACCACACTGCTACTGGGAGAGCCGGCGCCTGCCACAGTTTGGGCTGAGCAGGAGCCAGTGCTCCTGGCCAAGCAGCCAACTGTCATCCACCCCAGCAGGAAGGTGCACCTCATCCATCTCACACTCCTTCACCTCCCAGACTTCAAGCACTGGTTTATTTAGGGTTCCCATCAAAAGCTGCACTTGAGAGTTAAGCTTTCAGAGCAAAGACCCGTGTGAAAGTCCTTTGCAGTACACCTGTATCAACTACTATGCCTCAGGACAGTAAAAATTTGCAATTTAAAATTGCTGTTTTCTATGCAAAGGGAACCGCATCCCCTCCCCCAAAACAAAAGCAGTATCTTGTACTAGTACTTTCTGTCTTTTATAATGCATAGAATTCAAAACCCCTCTATTTTTCTCTTTCTGCTTTAGTCTTCTCTTTTGGTTTCCTTGCTGCGAGTGAAGAAGCAGCAAGAAAAAGGAGAAGTCAGGAAAAGGATTAAACTCTTTTTCCATTCTGTCAAAAAGAAGCTCCTGGCTGAAAAAAGGAAAACTCCAGATATATCACTCCTGTCATCTCAAGATGTAGGCACTCTGAGGCATACAAATGCACTGCACCCTGGCTCAGCACCTGCCCCTGGCATCACAGTTCACAGGATCACACAGAGCTGGAGCACCGGAGGGACCTGTGGATGCCTTCCCTTCCTCCACGGTCCAAGCACACCTGTACAGGCAGCCACAGCTTGAAGAGCTGGAATAAAAACAGCCTGAGAAACGTGTGGAGCAGCTTCTCTGGGGCAGGCTTCCCAGGCAAGTAGGTGGCCTGTCAGGCTACAGCAACTGTGCAGGCACCTTGCACCCACGTCACTCGCCAAGGACAAGGGAGGTCATTGTAAAGCTCTTCCTGATACTGATGGGTGCCATCATGTCGCTGGCTCAGGAGGTCTCTCAGGCTCTGCAGACCTCACTTGGGCTTGTCAGTCTTCGCTGCAAGTGCAAGCTATTTAAAATACATGGAACATTTGCACAAGTATATGCACATCATCTTTTTTTGTGTCCATGTCTGTGTGTGGTTTTCTCACGTTCTCTCCCCCTCACCTTAAGTACGAAGGCAGTCCGAGTTTCTCTCAAATGACACGGCTTGAGCTTTGAATACAATTAGCAATACAGATGCAGTTATGAATGTGTACCACCTTCAAGAAAAACTTACAGGTACTAAACTTCAAAACCTAACTAGTTAAGGCAAGCACCATGCTGCACTGACTAAGGCTTGTGTTAATTTAAAATGGAGTAAGCTGACATGCCTAACAATGCACTAACTGTAAGCATTTCTTTGTTTTTTAAGGAAGCCTAACCATTAATTTCTCTGTTTTGCCATCAGTACTATTTTCCATCTTTGGTAGTGTCCATGCCTTCAGTATTTTTAAATCTAAACCTACAGTCTAAGAAGGATAAGAGAGAGTAATCCTAGGTGATAGGACCAGTTTTTCATATTGCTTCAACTGCTTTAAAAAATACAGTTAAATAATAGTGGGAAGTTTGAAAAGTCCAGCACATCAAATAAAGTATCTGAAACATATGGCAATACTTTGCTCATGATGAACTTTAAAAAAACAAAACACCAAAAAACTCCCCCTCTCCTTAGAAATTCATAAGTCTGCTCATGTGTAGTGCCAAGTCAAACAGGGATGGTACGGATGCAGAGAACAGAGATGGGAACAGGTTCTGACACTGTTAGCAGAACAGGCAGAGCAATGGCTCAACACCTGAGTGGAGATAAAAGCACTCTACTTGCAAGGTAAGTTTCCAGATGTAGCTAATAAAAGCTGCTGTGATGCATGTGATTGCTAGCCTTGGCCACAGTTTTCCATTTTTCTATAAATATGATTACAGAACAAAGATCAGAAAGCAGTTCTAAGCACAGAGATCCAGTTGCTTCTGGCAGGTAAGGACACTTTAAAGTGAGCTTCATTCTCAACTGCCTTTATGTTTTGGAGTCAACTTCTATTTGTTCAGTGCAAACTTAATACTAAGAGTTCTGACTTGCTAGCAGAAGTGTACAAAGCAAGCAGGTGGGAAAACAGAAATGCTAAAGCACAAAAACAGAGCTACGATGTAACTGCAGGATGACAGTGCAATGACCAGGCTGACCTTGGGGCTCAGGCCACATATCATACCAGGAGAGTCTGTTTAACTACACCAGTGCACATCTTAAAGTTTGGATTTCTTTAATGCAGACAAGGTCTCTGTGTAAAACCACACCATTAAAAAGATTTCTACTAAAGTAAGTATTCTCAAAAACTGTAATGCTACTAAGATATAAAAACATTTTAACAGGCATTAAGAAATAATCAATGCTTTGTGCAGCTTATTAAGAAGCAAGCCAGGATTTGCTACACTTACAACAAGCAGCACCTTGCCTGTTGCAAGGAAAGTTTACATAAGTGATGCCTGCTGCCTCGCATTACACTCTTCACTGAGCTAATTCCAATTTGTCAGCACTGGAATGGCTTTTTTTCTTTAAGAAAAGGAAAGACATTTTAGGAAGGAAATGCAAAGCCAAATTTAAAGCAAAATTAATCAGCCTTAATTTTAATTAAGCTTAACACAGTCAAACATTCAGTCCTTCTAAATTTTATATTTCAGTATTCAAGATGCAAATGCCAAATATTTATATCCATCATTCTGTTACCAAGAAATTAAACAAATACTTTGCTATGCATTACCCTGGACTGGCAGTGGAAAAGTGACATTTAGCATTCTTCTACTTATACTGCTGAAAACACACAAGAGTAGACCAAAACCTAAAGTCTTCACCCATGCAGCTCACTATGTTGCCCATGTTGTGGATGTCAACAAGTAAGAACAATGTTAGTTTTCTATGCCTTATCTAAAATAAAAAGCTTGAAACCATTTTGTTCCCTTCCTGTCTGTGCTCTTTAGCAACTGCCACAAACAAAAGCAAGGAAAACAAGACAAGAATGAAACGCATCCTGAGACAGAAGTCATTAATACACAGTTACGTTATATTAAGTCAGCTAAAGTATAAAAGCCAGCTACATATAAAAATTTCTACCTTTGTTATTCTTTCTGTCTCACATTATTGGTAGAATTAATGCAGCTCTCCTTAGGAGCAAAGAAAATCCTGTGCTGATCTAAAAATAATACAACTGGGCACAAGAGAAAGATGGGCAATTCCCTGCTGTTGACTCATGTCCGTACCAGGGATGGGAGCAGGCTCCCTGCCTCCACACCATTAACACGTGCTGCAGAGGAGGCTGACAAGGAGGGGGAGATGGGGGAAGGATAGTTTTAAACCTAAGGGCTTTCGCCACCTATGAAATTAAAACTAGCTGGTTACAGATACACATTCCCCTTCACGAAAGGATTCCTTTGCTTCTCTCTCTTTTTTGGGGGCAAGATAAAGGGAGGGAGATGAGAGACAGCAAATTGGTTTCTGCTCCTGTGTAACCCCACCCAGGTCCAGATACTTATCTCCTTTTGGATGAAAAACCGTTCCTGGCCTCCCCACCCAGAGCCCTGGGAAATAACATCCAACAGCTGCACTAATCTCTCCCACTTGCTTCAGATGAGTGATGGAAAAGCAGCAGTGCTGCGAACGCCGCTCCTGCCTGCCTCCCAGGGATCCCTGTGGGTCCTCCTGCTGTCCTGCAATGACCAGTCCTGCCTCCTTCCCCCGCAGCATCACAGCGTGTCTCACCCCAAAGGACCTGCTACTCTCCTGTCTCCATCTTGCCCAATGTTATGGGTCTGTGCTGAAACCACAAGTGGCACAGCAGCACCAGGAACCAACTTCCTGGCAGGCTGGAGAGTCTCCCCTCCCCTTTCCAGTGTGCAGGGGGATGGACACAGCTCACCAGAAGCTTCAGCGCATGCTGTTTCACCTCCTCAGCAAAGATGGGACTTGACTTTTAACTTTCACTCCCTCCCACTTCCCCACTGCTGTCGGACTTTGTTACCAACGTGTTCTATCACTCCCTGTAATCCTCTCCCTCAAAGAAGTCACCCTTGAGTACAGCAAAAGCTGAAACCACTGCACCAGCCCTTCTATTAATAGAGGGATGCACAATGCTATGTGCATTCCTACAGCTGCGCTGTGGTCCAGGCAAGAAAAGTATTGTGTAGGAGCCAGGACAGATCTGATATAAACCAGGGTGATGTCGTGCTTCAGAAACTGATCAGCATACAGCAGAGCCAGTGCCCATACAAGCATACCAGTTACACTTTGACCCCCACAGTCAGAGTAACTCAAGCGAAGCTAACTGTTGTAAGATTTAATAAAAAGGCATGAGCCATCCTGTGCCATCTTTTTCTTTATGTGTAAGCAAAGTAAACTCAGGAAAAGATTTCACTTCTTCCCAAAACTGTAATGAATTGCATGTACCAACAATACTTCGACAGTGCCATATTTAAATACCTCTGCCCCAGTGGCACACTAGCTCACTCTACCATTTACTTCAACAGAATTCTCGTGCTACTAAGAACAAATAAAGGGAAAATGGGGGATGGCCTGAAGACACTTGCACAAACAAGTATTTCATTTGCTCATAATGACTTAAGTGTCAAGAAATCGGCTGGACAGAATCCTGAAGCAAGAGCTGAAGATCAACTTAAGTAACAATGAAGGGTTTAATAATTAGGGGAAGCATACCTGGGAAGAAGAAAATGCTGACCTGTCCTCTACAGGTACCAAAATTGGAAGCTGCACAGCATCCAGAATAAAACTCATTATCTGTGTATACAAACTCAAGTGGACCTTCTGGTATTCTTTTGGGGTAAGAAAAGGAAAGCCCCTCCTGCCTTTCAGCACATCTTTCATATATGGAAGCCAAGTACTTGTGCAGTTTTAAAATGCACAATGGAGTGAGTAAAAGAAAGCCAAACCCTATGTACTGACCATGTTAAAAGCAGTACTGATTTTCACAAGTAGAAACATATCTAGAGGTGCTTGTCTATCCTATAACCATCCACTGACGACAACAGGGCTCACAAATAGGTGCAGCCCAGTCTGGACTGAACACCCTTGCCCTTATCAACATTTGCAGGTAAGCTATGCTCAGCACGCAGACATGACTGCTAACACAGTAAGCAGCAGCCAGCACTTTGAGAGAGCCTGCGTACAAACAAACCCTGGTCACCAGGATCAGGCAGGCACGCTAACAACCTATTTTGGCACAACACTCCTTCCCTCCTGGATTCCCTTTTACGAGATGCTTTCCTCCACAGCCAGCTTTGCATTTTACCCACTTTCTATTCTTGCAACCGAGCTAAGATATTCAACACCATGTGATACACCAGTTTCACATGAGAGCATTACTCCCTGTCCATTCACTAGCCGTTATTTTTACCCGGCTGCTCTGGATTCCCGGTCTCCCCACACAATGAGCTCCTTGATGTGAGATGACCACTTCCAGGTCAGCGTTGGACTCATGCTGCTCTTCAGATATTTCCCATTTTTGTTTCTGAACAGAAACTTCAGAAAGCACTTAAAATTCAGTTCTGGTCTGCTTCTGCAAGCCAGCATGCAGATGCTCAACCCACTGATTTTACTTCTCCATTTGCTCAGTAAAAGGATGCAACCAGCAGCTTGCTTGCGTATCCTCTCCTCTGCCTTATCAACATTAAGAGTTGCATTGTACCGCAGCCTATTTTCGGTCCTAGCATTTACCAGAGCCGTTCCATGAACCTCTATGCTAGAGTGCTCTCCATTCCTCTCTTGGTACTCCACAATCATGTAAGACACAACCACCTCTGAATTATCCAGCTGCATTAAAAGCGTACAGGACTACATATTTTGAAGTGCTAACAAGGAATGAGGTTTATCCACGTGCTCACCAACAGCTGTGACAGAGATGGTGCATGAATACTACTTGTCATTCATGCTTCAAGTTGCTTCCAGTAGCAGCAGTGTCAACTACTAGGAAAAAAACTTCCTCTCCCCACCATGAACCTGTAGTTTTGTCTCACAAGTAATATAAATTGCAAACAACATTTAGTTTTCAGCCACGTTCACTCCTCTAAGTTTGCAGTAAGAGGGTGTCACTAACACCCTCTTCCCACAAAAAGCTGACCATGTGTAGAAAGCAACACGCTTCACAAGAATTAAGTCAGCAGGATTATTCCCTACTATAAAAGGAGAGAAAAGATAGGAAGTGTATTCCTAAAGCTGCTTAAGTAGGCATTGGCAGAAACAGGAATGAAGCTCAAGGGGCTTTTTCTGGTGCTTTTTTTCTTTTACATCCTGTACCATGTACTTTTACTCTGTCACACTGCTGCTCCACACACAACTTAGTCTTGTACTAGTCTTCTCTACTGGTGCTAATGATTGAAATCATCTCCACACACTTTAAATTTCCATTAATTTATTTTCTTGGTTACTTTATCTCCCCAAAGCCTATGTGCAGAACTGTGCTGAAGAAGAGTAACTGCGCAATAAACATGTAATGTTCTAAGTAGCTGGAACCATTTTGACTCAAACCCACTTCCTTTTGTCTTGACTTTAAAAGGGCGGCTCATGTGTATTTGATATAATGATTTAAGATCATTACCCAGGGACATAGGCCTGGCGTGCCTTGCAGCATCCCACCAGCTGGCACCATGCACTTAAGAATGGGGATGTGCTAGCAAATGGGAAAACCTGGTGACCAGCCTGACTTAATCACAAGCTGCACTTCATATCTTGTGAAACACTTTTCACACAGAGTCCAGGACACCATTCCTAGCGCACTTAAGTTGTCCACTCCCAGGTGTGAAGCCAGGTAACACGAAGACACAATGACAACATTTTCCACTTGGGAGTCTTTTCAGAAACAAAAACTCACAGTAGTTACCCTGGCAAAACCGGAGGTAAATGAAAACAGTCACCAACAGTCAGGGCATCCTGACACTTTCCATTCCAGGAACTGAGCTATTCTGTTGCTATGCCTGTTACTGATCTGACTGTTCAAAACAACAGGTTTCCATAGTGGCATTCAGTCTCTAGCCAATTTGACTTTACAAGTTTCAGCAAAACTTGGGTCAGCTGTTTTGAAGAACAAGGTAGACTGTGAATGGCTTTTGGTTTTCTTTGTTTGGAAGTTCTACAGAAGCACGTTACCCTGCGGCAAGAGAGCTGCTTTTGCTGTCCTTGTGAAAATATGCCTGGGATTTGGCAAGTTACAAAGCTTAATATATTATATCACTGTTTGGACATGCTCTGTAAAAGGTCAAAAAACTTAATCTGCCCTGAATCCATTCATGGCAACAGGCATCTACTGGTTCTGGTCACTAGGTCAGCTCAGTGACTGAGGCAGACAGTGCCTTTCACACTCCGCAGTGTCTATTTCTTGTGAGAAGTAAGCAAAACCAAATCCCATCACTGAAGTCAATGCCACACTGAACCAAATGTCATTAGAAAGCCCCCGTGACACTCATTAATTTTCCAGGCTTTTACCACATTCAAATCGCACAACTATCCTTGCCAAGACCTAATGCTGAAACATGTCTCCAAGAAAGGAGGTAAACTGCCACAACATCACCATCTCCCTCCTTCTCTCCTCAGGAAAATACACGGGCACAAGAGGCAGCATAAACATCTCACTGCTGCTGCAAGGAAGGAAAAATTAAACCACTCTTAGGTGCAGGTACAGAGTGCTGTAAGAAGCCTCCTGGAGGAGGAGAGGAAATATAAAGGGTACGCTCTGGTTATAGTGAAACCCAACAGAAGAGTTCTGCAGTGCATGTACTTTATTAAAAGCCACACATTTTACTTTAAGCCTGTTCCACTGTATTTGCCAAAGGAAGGAGAAGAAATCTCACATAGCGCCTCAAACTGTTTCTCCCCAGGAAATCCTCCCATCTCCTTTGCACTGCTGATGTTGCTCAGAGCTGTCTGTCAGCTGACCTTTATAAGCACATTACCATGTTTGACAGCAACTCTCCACCACTAAAGTTTCCAGAGTTCTCCCGCTCCTCGAGGTTTCTCATTTTCCCTATTGGCTGCAGAACGTTTCAGTGCTCTGCTAATTATATCAGCACTCAGATACAAACTCACCAAAATAGATGGTGTCCTGAGGCCCCAGCTGCAGGGAAACAGGCATCTTCTTTAAATAATCCAGGTAGAGAGGGCAAAGGGGGTCAGAAAGCACCCCTGAGCCACCTCCCACTGCAGGCAACCCTGCAGGAACAAGCTCATGTCACTAATTAGGGTGCAGGTCCCAGGGCTTCAAAGGGACAGAGACTGACCAGGGGGCATAATGCCATGAAGGAGATGCAGTGCCACAGCCTACTGTCAGCAGCACAAAGGGCCCTATTATTGCTCCCAAGAGCAGGGCAGTTCTTACTGTAATTAGGAGACAAAGATGCACGATTTAGGATTTTACATAATCAAGAGATACTCTCCCAAGGGGGAGCCCCTCTCACACAATCAGTGGATTAAGTATTGTTTATTCTGCTGCAAGTAAACAATGAGGTGCTCCCAGCTCGGGGCTTTACATTAAAAAGCAGTATTGAGGAAGACAATGCAGGGTGTCTTTTCATCTGGCTTTGAACAGCTAACCCTGTGATTTAAAGTTGTTCATTTGACAGTATCTGGAAGGGTAATGACCCACCCTGTAAATTAGCTGCTCACATACTGATCATCGAACTGCCAGACAGCCTTACCTTTTCTGCTGCTTAGCAGAGGGGAGCTGGGACAGACAGAGGGCAGCTCTGAGGGCAAGAGGCTGTATTTACACAACAGCACTACAATGGAAGGATTAAAGGACCACAAGGAAGCTAGGCAGAAGCTTCTGCCCACCCCAGCACATTGCCGCTGCTGCTGGGGATGCATTCCTAAAGGGAGGGAGGGAGGAAGGCTGGTACCACCACCAAGGCAACGCATGCTGGTGCACCACTCCAGAGGTGATGTCCATAATCGTTTCTATATTAACTACTGGGGGAGCAAAAAGGAGTGAGACGTTTGCCCTGTGGTTTACAAAGAAATACAGTTAGGGAGATTGAGCATCACTTACATGATCACATGACAAAACAGTCTGTGCTGGCCTACTTAAAGCCGTAGCTCCAAACCAAGCACAGAAGTCCTGGTAAAATGACTCTACTTTTACAACACTGGCAATAAAAACAGGCTGAGGGTGTTCTGCACCCTGTCCTTTGCTCATAACACAGTTGCTAGGCTTGTTTGTTTGAACTTTGAGGAGAGTTCTTCCTCCTTGTCTTCTACAATAAGGAAACACCAGGACTTGATGAACACCTTCTCACACTTCGCAGTTTGCTCCCCTGCCACAAGCACACCCATACACACATACCTTCCGCTCTGATACTCTAGCAAAATCTTACCTTTTCTTCATTTCTTTCACTCAAAAAACCAGCCTTAAGCCTCACCAAGAGGAATGATTTCATTCACATGAACTCAGGACAGAATGGCATGCCATGTTCAGCATATCTTGTTGATTCCTACAGTCTTAAAGAACCCTGGGAACCAGAGGATTATAGCCTCTGCCTGCAAAGGGTTTTAACCCATTTCCTTTGGGATGAGTCACCTTAACAGTGGCCAAGACTGCTCTGCTTACCAGAGGATTTTCTGTTTGGTTGGGCCAAGCACACAGTGTCATTTGACTTGTCTAGACTAGGACAAAAGATGTGTTTTAGACCACACAGGCAGGGCAAGCTGTGCTTGAATATGTTAGCTGACCAGGGAGAACCACAGCTTCCTTGTTCTATCCTATCTCCACTGACACATTCTAAATTACTAAAAACAAGTATCTGACAAAAAACCCAACCATCATCTAGACAAGTCCATGAAGACCAGCATCCCAGCACCACCCTTAACTGATGCCCACACAGCTTGACAATCATGGCTTTGATTTGGGGGCACATTCTAGTCTCTGTTGCTCAACCCAGTCAAGGCTAGCAAAATCCATTTCAGCAGAGTATTACCCAAAAGCAAGTCTCCTAATCCTAGAGAACAAGTTGCATGGAGAGGAACAGCATGTTTGCATAGCCGTTGTGTCTTTCTGCCTTGCCACAGCAGACTGTAAAGCTGCCATGCCAGAAGGGTATTTATTCTGTTAACTTTTATCCATCACGTGGAGCAAGAGAATCCACCTGTCCTCTCTCAGCTCCATGGCACAGAACTTTGCAAAGAGGTCATATCTTCATAGAAGCTTCAAAATGAGGCTAATGCCAGGGTAAGTCTAATATAACAGTTGCTTCCTAGAAAGCGTAAAGTGTATGGCAAAATTATCTCTTGACTCCCCTTTTGTGGGGATTGCAGAGTTCTTGCCAGAGTACAATTGTTTCAGCTTTGCTCTAGAATGAAAATTTACTTCAGAAACAGCAAATTCCATTTAATTCACTACTATTTGCTGGACCAAGCTTAAGAAAGAGGTTTCCAACTCCTGTTCCCAATAATTACAGCACTTACAATGACTTTAAAAAATGTTTTTACATGTATTTACCAAGGTTTTCTTAAAGAAGGAAAATTTAATAGAAGTAATCCCATTTAACAGAACAGGATGGCCCCGCTCCATGCCATTCTGTTAAGAAACTGCATTCAGGAGAGGGTGTTGACACTTCAAGATGGTGAATTGTGCACCCTTCTGAAAACATCATTAGAGTCCAATGCCCCAAAATAAGCTTAAAACACTGTCAAGCTTCTACAAATGGACAATATCCTCTTCTGAAATAGCAGCTTTCCTACATGCGTAAACCACACTTGGAATATCTTTTATATCTTCATATATCTGGCTCTACATTTTTCTACGATAAAAAACAGGAAATAAAAAAGTATCAGGAGTCCCAGAGGCAATTACTTGAACTAAAACACAACAGCCAAGCACCTTCCCAAGCAATTAATAACTAATTTTTCCTTGTTAAAAGAAGCTGATTTAAGCCAAAATCCACACCATTCCCTAACCTCAACTGTCAGAAAAGCATAACAAAAGCCAGAAACTCATCTATCTTCACTCGCTCCCACAACAGACAACAAAACCTTTATATCCAGCTGCCGCCTTCTTCCCAAACAGAGTAATCTTAGAGGTTGGTACCTGAATACTTTTATCAAGTTTTGCTTCATGTTTTAAGCATCTTTAGTTTAACTTGTTAAAATTCTGCCATGTTGGCATTCTGCAATTTTATGTAACATCAGCAATGGGTTTGGAGGGGAGGAAGGGATGCTTTAATTTCTTCTAAAAACATTCCCAGCTATTAACTGGCAAGATTTCCCATACTTGCAAAAAAAATAACAGAACCAAGCCCTACAGCACCCTGGTGACACAAGATGAGGCACGAGCATTTAAAAACCTGTACAAAGTCAGGAAGGGAGCAGGGGGGTAAATGGCTCCTGCCCCTCCCCAGCAGGCTCTCTCAGGCCACCAGGTGACCAGAAACACTCTCGGGACTATTTCTTACCTCAGAGAATTATCTGGATGTGTCTCCATGTGGGACTCCAGCCCATACTTGCAAAAAAAGTCTTTGAAACACACTGGACAATGATAAACTTCCTCCTCAGCCTTCTTATCCCCTTCGCAGGAGTGACCATCCTCGACAACCTTCAGAGAGAGGGGAAAAAAAACTCACTAGACCAAATTTTATGGAACAAACCAAACACGCAATCCATCTGAAGTCTGTCTCTTAAAAACAAAGCAGCAGGCTTCAACCATAACTTTGCTGCAGGCGACCAGAAATGACTCATGTTGGTAACAGAGAGGGTAAGCAACAGAGCCTCTGTGTGTGTGTGAGAACGTGCACGGGAGAAAAGGAGGCTCAGTAGGAGATAAAGTGTGCAGCTAAGTCATTAATACATCAGTTCTAATGAGAAACTGTGATCTGAACAACTTATAAACCTGTCTGTTTATATACCACTGAACCAGCAACCCTCACCCTCTAGAAAGCCAAGCGAGCTGTCAGCCTGAATTATTTATGCCACTCAGATACTGCCAACTGCTAACTCAAGTGGTCCAGGGAAAAGCAATGAGTTTTCTGTAGCCCTCTTCTGATTACAGTGCAAAAAGCATGCACAAAACAAGGGATACTGTGCTAAATGGAACTGCTACTAGCTGGCCAGATAGAGATAGTAAATGAAAAGGGTCGAGTTAAGTTTGGCAGCCACCATACATTTTGTACAAATGACTGAAATGCATTAAAATGTTTCATAAACAAAACCCTAATGGAAATGTCTAGCCTTCAAATAAATATCTTTCTGGTTTCTCTTGCAACTCCAGTAATGCAGGATTATGCTACTGTGAAAGGGAAATGTACTACAGATTTTTTCTCCAGTTCCAGACAGAAACAGACTTAAGCTGTTGCTGCTTTCAAAGTAAACACTAGCTTTTTACAAGTTCAAATCATTATCCAGCAAGATTATAACGAATTAAAGAAAAGAAAAAAAAAAACCCAACAACCTAGAGGAAAACTGCAGTAGCAAAAGAATAGTTCATCCTTTTGTCATCCAACATCAATTATCTAACATAAATCATAAGCAAACCCAAATTTAAATAATAAAGAATTAAAAAAATTAATCAATTCTTTCATTCTCTGAAACGAGAAATTACTTTTCAATCTCAGACAACAGTGTTGCCTATACAGGAAAAGCATAGCATCTTAAAACATATATACAGGGCTGTAAGAGGCCCACATCTGAGTATCTCCGGGCTGACTGCCTGATTTCAACAGCTGACAGAGTTTAGGAGGTAACCATCTTTTGCTTCACGCCCGTAAAGAACCTTTTTTGCAGGTATCCTCTCCTCTCTGTCCATCTCAGCATCGTGACAAAACTTCCGTTTTGAAGACAATCGCCTGCGCTTCAGTGGTGACGGGGGAGTTGTGGTCACTGTGCTGTTCGGATCCTTCTCATGAATCTTCATGTGCCTGGGCAGGAGGGGAAAGAAGATGCTGTCAGCAGCAAATTGGGGCAGAAAGCCTGAGTAAATTTTTATGCCAACACCACTTCTAAGGTTTGCCTTTAAAGGATACCAGCAGAGATCCCATAAACCGGACTGAACTACTGCAAAACAGCTGGGGCACAATCCAGCATCGGTCCTTTGCAGCACATGGGACTGTTTGGGACCACAGCAGGGAACCCTACAGCTCTCCCCCATGTCCCAGCCCACAGCATGGCACTTGCCCTGCTGGCACCTAGCCCCAGGAACACTGTGTCCATCTCACATCATCCCAGAGGCCCTGCTTCTGCTTGATACTGCACATTAATCTACATGCCCTGCCTCCCAGTCTGGTGGAGGTGCAGTAAGTAAAAGCCTACAGCTTAGCATCCATTCCACTCAATGAAGAAAAAGCCTCTCATCTTCAGCTGGTCTCCTTTCATGGCCTTTATACCCCATCTGTATATGCCAACACCAGAGCAACACTTCTTAAATGTATTTATTTCCTTCTCTTTCTTAACACACTAGTGTACCCCAATATTGAATTTCAACTGCAACTCTGAAGTCAAGATATATCTGGTCACACTGTTAAGCTGCAGCAGGTATGGCCTGCAAAACTCCGTTATTGCCGAAGTATGTTCACAAACCTGCTTCCCCAGGAAAACAGCTATTTCTTGTCACAAAGACACTGGGAAGGGGAGAGGGTCAAGACAGCTCAGGAAGCAATCTCATGAATATCTGTATACCTGACCTGCCTGCTTCTTGGTGTTCTGTATTTGCAACCTGAGGAAGACACTGTTGCCTAGTTCCCTTCGGTTACACAAAGGGTATTGCGCCTGTGCTTTTCTGGATTCTCAAAGCTCAATTTTTATGTTTTTTATGTAGGGCCTTTAGCCTCACTTCAAATTTATAGTGCTTTTGAAAAAATCAAACTTACGCTCTTATAGGCAATGCAGATTTCTGTTTCTAATAACTAGAAATGGGAGTGCAGGAGAAAGTTGCCCTTTGTCCATATGACTGACTTCAAAGCAGCAGGAGGGAGACAATGTCAGCAGCATTTGGGCACATCCTTCAGAAGTCACACCCACAGCTCGGCTCAGGACTGTGCCATTTAACTCGACTGCACACTATCATGTTCAAACATGAGAGAATGTTGTAACCTAGACGAGTCTCCTATGTCCCCATAACTGCTTGGATGTTATGACATAAAATCTGTTTTAGTTTTGGATGCCAACGGCATGATGCTTCAAGATAACACACTGGACCAAACTGACCCACAGGCAAAATGGGACTAGAACTGCTGGAAGGACTGTCTCTTCACACAGTCTATTTTTAATGTTTCCTTCCACAATTGCTGAACCTTTAAGAAAAAAAAAAAAAGGGAAGGCAGCTAAATTATCGTCTCAAACCACAGCCAGGCTTCTGAAGGTATTCTCAGTAACAGCCTCAAGCCAAAAGCACCCCAGGTACCAGAACTGATGCAACATTACAGTGGCTGTCAGCTACTGCCTGCTTTCAACGCCCAGCAAGGCTGGGGCTGCTTGGAGGACCAGGTGCACATACCTGCCAGTAACCCTTACTGGTCACACAAATGGTGGATGGACACTGGTGGCGTCTGCCAGTCACACTGTGGGAGGGTCATTAGGAGAGAGCATCTGCGCGCAGACGTGCCCAGCAGGTTGGGCACAGCATCACGGAAACGTTGCTTCGTTTCTGTTCCCTCTTTCCCTCCCTATTGTCCAACTGGGAGCAGAAAGAAGGTTGAAGCTCTGAGGGTTTCCAGGTTTGGCAGGACCCAGGGAGAAGCTGGAGTGCTGACACAGCCTTCAGAGTGCAATGCACTCCCCTGCCTTGGCCCTCTGGTAGCCCTACCACCACAGGCACCAATGCTAACTGATTTATCTGCATGAATCCAGTGCTGCCTGATCTCACAAAATCTGCAGGGAAGGCATCTACAGGTACTGTACTGCCTTGTTTTCTTCAGTCTCCCCCCTCTCACACCCATGGCACTGATCTAACTGCTTGTGCTAGCTTCAGTTTCCTATGGGTCATAAATAAACAGTGTGAGGAGCAGTTGTCTGTATTCACGCAGGAGTAAGGGAGAAGAAGCCAGTTACTTGCTCTGCCTGCAATGGTTGAAGATAAAACACAAACATCTGAGAATAAAAAACTGTAGTGTGCAACAGCACAGGCAAAGCAAAATCTGGAAGGTGGTTTGTTGGTCTTTTTTGTTTTTCTTTCTGGTAAGGACTGCTTTCCAGTTTCGATGAGCTCTTTAGACAGCAACGTTTTGCATGTGCCTTTCTATCCCCCCACCCCAGACGCACACACATGGCCTGCATGCTTAACCTTCTGTCAGCTTGGGTGATGCACAGCTAGTATTACTTGGCCAGTTACCTTTCACATAGCTAGAGAGCAAAAGCAGTCAAGCTAAATCACATTCACCAAGAAAACAAACAACAAAAAACCCGCTATGTATTAAGTGTGCAACTTTTTGTTCCTATTTTCTTTTAAAGTCTTTTTTCTCCCAGTAACGAGCATGAAGAACTCCTGTTTAGTAGCTACTATGCAAAACAGCTTCCTTAGGGCTAAGTTCTTTCCTCCTACTGATGTCCACTTGTTGAACTCTGTTCTGATGGGTACAACGACACATCCACAGCATATCAACAGGAGAAACTGCTGAGACCTTCAGGTTAGTGCCAGTCCAACCCGGCACCTCTACCTGGCATGACCTCATGCATGCAAACACACTGGCTCCTGCAAGTCCCAGAAGCAGGCCAGCTGTGTTTGAATATAATATATGCTAGTAAGGCAGGGCTTACTAACGTGGATGCAGCACCACAGCGATGAGGCTTTGCTATGCCTGGTGTCACTCACTCGCTGCCCTCAGCTTGCAGTTCTTCCTGCAATGCACACGCTTTTGCCATGCCCTAAAAGCCAGAGCGGAATCCGTACCCACAGCAAGGAATGTGGTAATCCCTTCGTGTTTTAGTTTTGCATATTTGAAAGGAAGCAGCCTGAGCTATTGAGCTATAAACAGGAAGACACCCTGACTGCACCTTTGACTTTTAGTCTGTAGGTCAAATATCACAGCCGCTGTGATAGCTCTCTGCATGCGATCATTAAGGAAAAAAGAAGAATCTGAAACCAAAGCAGCAGGTTCCAGAGTTCTCAAGAAGAGTCACAACCTGTCCACAGTACAGCCAGCAGGTTTGTTCCTTTGGCAGGTTAAGCAAGTTTCACTACATCAAGGCAAGGGTGGAGAGGAAAGAGATTACTAGAGCCCAAGATAAGCGGGAAGATAAAGCTGAGCAGTACAAAGGATAGACACAATCTTCATCTCTATTTTACTTTGCAATGTGGATGTCATTCTGCCTCAAGAAAACATTTATCACCCAATTTGGGCTGAACTACAGCAGATGCCAAGTCACATCCACATCCACAACCTTTCTTTTAAAGCTAAACACTCCCTTCACCAAGGCTTCTTTTACTTAAAAAGTTTTCTAACTATAATTAAGGGGAGAAAGCGGGGAAGTATTTATGTTGCCTTATCCTCCTTTAGAAGAGTTTGCCTTGATTAGATCTTACATCTAACACTGAAAATGCTCTACCTCACTGTTTAGCCTGCCAAGATACAAGGAGAACAGGAACAAAGCTGTGCTTAGAAGTTATTTTCCCATTGTGACTATAACAACATATTTTGGCCTGACAACACTGGCATACTTTGAATACGAAAGCCAGGCTCATAAGTCAGCCTGGCTTTCAGCATCTTACAATGATAAAGGAAAATGATATGACATTCATCAGTTAAAAAAAAAAACAAAACACTCAACACTGGAAGTGAGAATGTGGTGCAAAAAAAAAGGGCAAAATAAGCACACGCACAGAAATGCTCATATTCAGCCACAGATGAAAGCTACAGTAACGTACCAGCAGCTCTGAAGTGACCACTGTTGCAGCTCAGAAGAGAGCCAGAGCCACAGCAGATGAAACCTGGCTTTTCTTTTTCCTAATATAAATAAACGAATCGTGGCTCCGAGCCATCCTACAGAGCAACTCAAGAACTGCAGCCAAACTCAGGAAGGTAAAGAGCCCTGAAACCTGAACTTTGTATGGTGGTTGTTAAGTCTCCCCAGCATGCATGCAAGTACACATACACTTGGACAGCACTGGTGGTGGAACACTAAAATGCAACTACAATACACAAGATGAAAGGAAGGAGATAAAAATTTGAGCTTAATATTAGGGAGGGCTCTCTTGCACCTAGTGCTAGCTAGCCTTGATTAACCTCTCAGAGAAGGTGGTGGAAGTCTACTTAAAATGAGACCAAACAGAGTCAGAAGAATTTGCAAAGAATAATCCCAAAGTTGAAAGAGGAAATTAAGTATTTTTCAAACAAGGTCTGACCTACCTCTCATCTAAACTCTTAATGCTGAAGAACTGCTATGCAAAAATGCAGGTAACTTGCTACACACTATGCTTTTTGCAGCACAGCTGTATGTGGAAAAGCTCTCCTTGTAATCTCTTCCCTCCTCCTCACACAAGGAATTTCTCAGGTGAGCCAGGAGGATCCAACTGCATTATGACTCTGTGCCAGTCAGCCCTCCCAACAGAAATCAGTTGCATTTTTCAAGGGCTGGACTGCCTTTCATTCCATCCTCCCCATGGGACTCACCTTCCTCTTCTGCCACAACTTTCCTCTCCCCTCTAACAGTCACATGAACAGGATGACCAAAATGATACTGCACAAGCATTTCCCCAGCTTCTTTCCTTATTTCCCCCCCCCCCTTTTTAAAGCAGATGGACAGAAAAACTTTTCAGCCACACACTGTGATGCAGAGTGTAATTTCAGAAGGGTGACTATTCCACCGGAACAGCAGCAAGTGAACACTTAGCTACTTTACATCGAAGAAGAGACTTTTGCAATAATAAACCAATGCAGAACTGAAGTGTCTTACTCCTTTTTCTCTCCATGGATGGTGTTGGATGAGTGCCTCAGAGAGGTGACTCATAGGAGGAGGGGAAAAAAAAAGGGCATGTGTCCTACTGAAGTGACATGCAGCTCCTGCTGGTCACAGCCCAGCCTTTATCACATCTCCAAAAAGGGCTGCAGTATTTTCTTAATGCCAAGGGGATTTGCATGTTGATCATATAAGCTTTCAGGAGGTCTCGAAACAGGGCAGCCCACAGCTTCAATGCCAAAACCAGAATGTAGGCAGGTTTTGACTGGTTGGCTCAAGGCTAGAACAACGAGTCAAAGCATCCTGAAAGAGGCAACTGCAAGATGCAGCTGCTCCCATCCCTGGGTCTCACTGAATTATGAACAAAACCAGGAGCTCCTGCTTTGCATTCAGATAACCTGATCAGCGCCACTTTGGCACTTGGAGAGGAAGCATCCCTCTGCATGTGTGGGAATCCCTCACCTCTTAACTCTGAGGAGAAAAGCCACACCATAGTTGCACCCAGGTTTCCACGGCTGCTGACGTGCTTCACATCCCTAAGAGAAAAGGCCTGCTTGGCTCAGAGGCCTGGGCAACAGGAAGGTGTGGAACAAAAGGGTGTATCTGCAGCCTCTGAGCAGGGTCCAGGGTTAAGCCTCTCCCTTATAACTATGTCAGCATTAAGTGTTGCTGGCTTTCAGTCAAGCAGAGGTTTATGCCAGGTAGGTCTGATTAGAAGGAGCAGCATGTCCAGAGGGGGAGCAGCAAGCAATTTCACTGAGGCCTGGTTGGGAAAGTCCCAGCATCTACATCAAGATTAATTCTTGAGAGCAGGATCCAGTGTATAAACACCCTCCTCCTCCCTCACATCTCCATGCCTGTGGAAACGCAGTGGGGAGGCCAATGAATCCAGGCATTATCAGTCCAGAAAGATCATCTGACAGTATCATGTTCAGGTTCTGGCTTCATATCCCACATATTATTCTAAGTTTCTCCACTTTACCACTAGATGTACCCTACACTCTATTGTATTGCACATGGTGTTCCTCATCTCCCTCGTGATTTCTGAACAGTTTGGTATCAAAATCAAGGGATGATCCTCATCTGATGCTTATCTAAAGACAAGGGAGCCACACATCCAACCATCCAGAGACTAAGGGTAAAAAATTAATGCTTTCCAGCCTTCACCTCATTTAAAATATATTTTGTTTTCCGCTCCAGCATAAAGAGTTATTCAAGGTCACTGAGCTGGCCTGGGAAGGACTGAGCTGATCAGATGCCCTAAGTACAATTTAGCTGATACAATTGCTTTACCTCTTCCATTGTTTTCTTCCTCAAGGTCTTTCACTTATTGCTATCTTCAAATAACAGTAAATGATCTTCAAATAATCAAAACCTCCCATGTTTTCAATAATTTACAGTAAACAAAAAGCATGTCTATTATTCAGAAGGTGACCAAACATCAAAGTCTGCCTTGTCTAAGCTTCAATTTCATGCCACCATATCAGAATCAGCAAAAATGCAGGATGCATCCAAGACAAGTTGAAATTCGGACCATGACATTCTTCAGGCATCATGGAAAGAAAAGCGGATCAGAGTAAGAGAAGACAGCCTTCAAAATTACACTGATAGTGAATGACTCTTTTCAGAGATTTCTGTGTCACATCATCTTTGGCACTGTTTTCTGTTTCATTCTGTGTAACAAATGTTACTTCAGCCCAAATTTTCTATAAATGCAGGAAAACACAGGGAGCTCATCTTTAAAGCTTCTGCCATTTGACACGGCCTAGTATGAGGTGTCCCTGCCCATGGCAGGGGGGTTGGAAATAAATGATCTTAAGGTTCTTTGCAACCCTATTGATTCTGTGATTCTATGACACATGGGAAGTAAATCCTAAACAAACAGAAAGAGAAGCAGCAGCATTTTTAAGAGCAATCATTTAATATACTGCTGCTAACACCCTCCTTAACAGTCTCGTGAATATGACTGGAACTTAAGTCAAAAGTGCAGTAACATTATAACCTTGGGTTAAAGAGTTTAGTCAGTTGCTTGTTTATTTGTTAAAACATGTAGAGAATCTGCATTGACAATGTATTTCCACTGTTAATTACCAACATCACC
Source organism: Lathamus discolor (assembly GCF_037157495.1). Classification (NCBI taxonomy): domain Eukaryota; kingdom Metazoa; phylum Chordata; class Aves; order Psittaciformes; family Psittacidae; genus Lathamus; species Lathamus discolor. The sequence continues at coordinate 71,777,603 of NC_088885.1, forward strand.
CATTTAAGAGAGCAATCCACTCAGGTCTTGCCAGTTGTAATCACAAGAACCAGAAAGATGCAGGTAATTTTGCAGATCAAGACACAATCTGTACTTGGACAAGTTTCTGTCTGTCTTCTCTTCTTGGCTTGTTTAGTATTTGCATCCTCAAAAAAACCCCAAAATGACCCAAAAAGCCCTCAGACAGGCACACACACTTCACAGCAAGTCAAGAGACATTCAAATACCAAAACCCTAACCATTTGGGAAATGCCCTATTACAACTGTGAAGCAGTATTAAAACAAATTTAAAGTACCACCAAATATTCTAGTGGTTACCAGTGTTGAACACTCACATGAGATAAACAAAATGAAGCTGAAGAGCGAGAAACCTCCATAGCTATGCTAGCAAAGCCATTGCAATGCACGCAGTGAAAGAGCAGGGTGGGGTGCACGGGTCCCAGGAAGGATCAGATTGGGAAGCACTGACTCACTTTAGCCGCATGTCTGCAAGCAGGCACATCAGGAGATGCTCCAGCTAGTGCTCCCCATGGCACCCAGGCGCTGCAGTCCTGCTAGTGTAGTGGCATGGCTCATTATCCTCATGTAGGCCCCAGTGCTGATTAGCTCTGTCTATAAGGGTGGAGGCCCGGGTGAGCCTCTCCACACAGCAACATGCAGCAGTATGTGGGTGTAGCAGCCCCCTCGGTTTTCCCCTTGGGAACTGCTGCAGCCCAAGTACCACAGAGATGTGCCATAAGCATCTCCTCGGGCTCAGAGAGGTCTGCTGCACTGTCTGTCCCCCTGAGCAATGAGGTTCTCCCTGCAAAGCAAAAATAGCCTTAGAGTGGGGCAGCAGACAGCATCGTTAGGATGACATGAACATTATTGTTTAGATCCACCAAGACTAACTGGCTGTGCTAAGGCTGCAAAAGCCTCCTATGATTACATTCAAATGACAGATTAGAAGTCCCTTTTCAGTGCTACCAGGCAGCGTGCAAAGTTAACCAGTGCCATGCAGCTGCCAATACATGATACCTAAGGATATACGATACACACACATGCACACAAAGCATTTTGTATTTTTATCCTAGAGTAAAATTTTGCTTTGCTGTGAATAAAGGCAAGTTGTAAGCATGAGTGAGAGGAAAGATACTGATCTACACATCCAAAAAGGGGGGGTACCACTGCTGAATAATTACTCTGTATTCACATTCAAGCAACTACTTGCTATGCAGAATCAGCAAGTTCAAACAGGCTGAGATTGATACAACTGCATTCCCAGCCTGGCTTAAAGTTACTCCTGTTCCCTACCAGCAGCACTGTCAGGACACCTCAAAGGAAAATAAGGAGACAAATATTTGCCTGATGATGCTGTGACAGGGAAGTGATTCAAACCATGCCTCCAAAGGAAAGCTTCCCAAAGGACAGCAAAAGAAGGCATTCATTTGCAGTTTGCATCAGTCCTTGCATAAGGGAGGGCAAAACAAGAGGGAAATGCAGTGTGAGCCTCCCAGTATCACTTCACCCACAGTTTGCATTAAATTCAGAGCTAAATTAACAATGCCAAATACTGCAAGGAGACTTTCAAGCCATACTGCCTCTCTCACTGAGAGACAGTATTAAACAAGATCCTTCTAATGCCCCTGTACTTCCTTAAGCTTTGAGACAAAACTTTTTTAGTTACAAAAATACTAAGCAGGAGTAGGTGCATCAAAAACCTAGCCTGGGACATTCTCAACTGCTCTTTTCCATCATCTTTTTTGGAAATTTGTGGTTTTCAGGCACATTGTTTAGTTATCATGGTATATAACCTTGATCAACAGCTTCACTGCTCATTTTCCAGGAAACTTCATATTTAAAGAAAACAAATTGAGGACAATTAAAGCAGTTTTAAATCTTAGCATCAGGAGGCTGCTGGGGGGGGGGGGAATGTGGGGAAAAAGAAAATTAGAGAAAGGATGTCAGAAGGCGGAGAAGTTTTATCCTTAAGAGCAAACACAGTTGAAGAAGTCCCAGGTACATCCTGCCTCCCCTCTAAAACCGCACCCAACCTGCACACCAGCCAAGCAAACACAAGCCCCAGCTACTTCCCAGAACCAGGCAAAGCCCTTATGCAGTTGCTTCCCTCTCACACTCCACTGTTGAGCAATCCTAATGGCACACAGCACAGAACAACTTGGCTGCGTCACGCAGCTCAAGGAGGAAAAAGTAGATGGCCACAGCAATGCTGAGGATGCCATGCAGATGGAGCTGAATACCTCCCCTCCCCGGCACGCACGCACGCAAGCAAGCAAGGAAGCTGCACCAGATAAGAGAAGCACATCTTCCTTAAAGCAGGGTCTCTGCATCACCCCCGTATCAGCAGTCACCAAGTGACTCCATGGGCAAGGAAGTAAGAGGTTATCACTGCACAACACACAAGTTGTGCAAACTTTTCCCAGCGCCGAGGACGGCATCCTAGCAAAAGAGGTTTCACGTGCTCAGCCCATTTCCTGTCCTGTTCCTGAACATGTGGTCCTCCTTCCTCACCAGCAGTGATCTCACAGCATGCACCCACTGAGCAGAGAAGAACTAGCAAAAGGTTTCACATCTTGTTACATGTCTGTTTAGTAAGGCGTAGTAGCTGGAAACAGAATTCCCTGTGTGTCTTGAGCCGCTTTACAGGAGTTTGGGAACTTTCGCCCCCAAGTGAAATTAATCTTGGTGCAGTCCAGAAGCAACATGGATTGCCGTACTCTCTTTACCCTCAGTTTGAGACTGTCAAGAAAAGACAACACATGGAGGTGGCTGGATGTCAAAAATGAGACACACCGAAGTCATACACCTCCTCTGTTTTAAGACATGAGAGCTGACGCTGAGGGTTTACCAAAAATTCACTGAGAATGTTTAGAAAACTTCAGCTAAAACAGCAGCATGAAGAAGTCAGCATATCTATACATGCCCTCAAGAAACAAAAAGCAGTATTAGCATATTGTGTGCTATTTACCAGTTGTATGATGGCACTACTACTTTTAGACAACATCTCTGCCTAAGCTGTGAGCATCAAGCGAGTGAGCATCATGGCTCAAAAATGTCAGTGAAAGGCTCTGGCTAAGCCCACACACCAGATTCCCCTGGTTGGGTTTTTTACAGCTAGAGACATTTCCCCAAATGCTGACAATCTGCTGCTAATGAATAAGCCTATTTTTAAAAGAGGGGAGAAAAGAAAGAGGAAAAAACCTGCTGACCCTGAGAGAGGGTTCTACAGTTTGCTGGTTTCAGCATGCTGAACTAGAACAGGTTGAGCAGGTTAGGTACTAGGGGGAGAAAAGGTAAAGCTGGAAGACATACATTAAAGGTGGAACGACAGCAACCACAAATGCAGTTTGAGATAGCTCTTTACCTCATTCTCGTGGGCACTTGGCCCAGGAGTCTTTTCAAACAATGTGAGGAACAGAGTGAACACATGTTCATCAGGGAAGCAATGCAGGTATTTCTGATGTGCATGCACAACAGGCTGAGCAAAGATTACCTTAACACACAAACTCTCCTAGCAAACTTTCTCACCACTAGCATTTTCCACACAGAATCACCCAACTGACGTACAAGGTGGAAGATAAACCCCCAACTGAAATGCCAGCAAAACATGTTACTTGTTAACCTTGAGAGCTAACATCTCCGCAAGAATCATGTTAATGTTGGGCTTACGGCAAAGGACTAAAAGCACCTCAACTCCCACAAAGACTGCCTGGATTTTCTAGTGCTTGCTAAGTAAAGGCCTGCATTTATTTTGTAACTCCTCAAGGTGAGAAGGGGAGGTAACATCCCTGAGAATACCAGACCTTCAGAGGAAGTGATGTTCCTGAAAGGGTACTTATGCGGAAAGATCAAGGTCTCGTGCTACCATGTGCTCTGCGACTACAGTCTAATCTGTCAAGTGGCTTGTGCTTATTTGAACTGTGACATGGGTAACAAAGCAGCACTAAGCTATGCTCAATACGCTCTGTTATGTGGAGATTTATATTACTGCCCGTGAGGAGGGTGGTATTACTCTGCTGTGTCAGACCACCTTCCCCTCAGCACAAGTCGCACCAGAAACCTGAACTTACTGAGAGCAGTGTGTCCCCTTTTTTCACCTGCAGAAAACCAAGACATAAAAATCCACCACCTTACAAGGCATAAGATCCAACTTAGCTATTACCTAAAGGCAACACATGCAAAATCTAAGACCAAAAAGAGACTGAAGTCTCTCTCATGTTTAGGTACTGAAGAGCTCTGGAGATGCAAGTATAATGTTCCTCATTGTGTACGCTTCAGTTCTCAAGAACAATGGATCTAATTAAGGTCTGCATATAAATCTTAACTCTGCACTTCCTTGCTTCGCTTGATTCTAATCAGATCTCAGCATTCGTGTTTTTGTGTTAACTTCCTTTGCTGTTCTTTAATGATAACTGAAGGGGGATACTGTCCAAGGCTAACAAGCAGCATGTAACACATCTGAAACCATGGCATCTTCTTTCAGCTCTCACAGAGATATTGTGGCACAAGAGCTCCTTCAGTCTCTACCACTGAAGACATGTATGGAGGGCTTTTTTTGAGCACTGTATTTATGCAGCATGTGAATTAAACAGAAGTTTATATAGTCTTTACAAAAAAATGAGCAATCTACTCAGCAACAGTGAGACAGAAGAAAGGTTCTGCCTGGGACCATTAAAAACTTGAAGTCCTCTAATTCTCATCAAAGACACTGAGAAACAGACTCTTGCTGCTATACGGTTGCTGAAAAAGCCTGACCTTCTCTTTCTTTCCTTCTTTCCTTCCTTCTTGCCCTCACCTCAGTCTTCTTCAAAACATGGGGATCCCAGCAGAATACCAGACGTTTACTCTGCCTCTATCTGCTGATGCGAAAGAGACTAAAAAAACTTCCTCCACCTGTTTCCCCATCCTCATTTACAAAATGTATCACCAAAATATAAGGAAAATGTTTAAATTGCAAAGGAAAACAAAACAGCTATCACATCTCACCTCTCTCCTACAACTACAGACATCAATTACTAGAAGCAGAAATCAGTCCTTTATTTTTGTTATCCCTGTTCAAGAATTAGGGCACTTGCATTAGCAGAAGCTTATCTTTCACTAGCATGCTGACAATGGTTAAATCACCCCCCATGTATAAGGAATGAATTTGGAAGCCTGTAATACAGCCTGCTACTTCATATTTAAGAGCACTGCCTACCAACTACTACACTGAAATACGAGCTCCTTAGGAAATGACCGAAGAAACATCTCTATTGTGCAAGACAATAAGAGTGGGCCTTTTCACACATGTGAAGTGTCAATCATTTTCAGCATGGAGAGTTTGTTTTCAGCTTTAAGATCTTGTATGTTCAGTTTTTCAAAGCCACCCAACGTTCAACGCCAAATTTCCATTTGTCCATCTTTAAAACCACCAGAAACCAAACCACATTGTGCTAAGGCAGTTCACCTCCTGGAAGAAAAACAGCTCATCATCACATTTGGCTATGCACTGCTTCCAAAAACTCCCATCTTAAGCAAACGCCAGACTGCACGTGCTAGACTGCAGAGATCCTATTTGTACTTAGAGGCTGGGCATTGTTACTGCACTGCACCCTACAAAGCACACACAACTTACTGGAAGCAGGCCAATGCCATAAATAACAGAGGAGCAATTCACAGGTGGAATGCAGGGAGAGGATGGATTCAGCCAGATCTTGAGGACACTCTGCCTACTGGGTATTTGCAAAGTCACAGGCAGCCTGTACGCATGCCTGCTGATGAAACACATACCAGTGCTAAAGAGAGTGGGGAAATCACTGGAGCATACGCATCTCAACCCCTGTGCCTTTATCAGGATCCAACACTCCTCTTCCAACCAGGATGTTACAACCTCCTACAAGCGTACACTTTTCATCTGCCAGTGAAGGTGGCCGGTTAAAACATCAAAATTCACAGGTTACCCTCCAGCACATGCATTTACTATCTTCCTCAAAAAAACCCCACTCAGCAACATATATACACTCATAAAGTGACACTTAATAAAGACTCAATTTGAACATCAGAATAGTACCATCCCCTGATAATAGAAACAGCTGTTTGTCTCTCCACAGCAGATTAACTAGAGAAGTTTGGGAAAATTATCTAGCACTGAAAATGAGATTGAGAATGAAAGTGCCTGCTTAATTAAAAGAAGAAATACCTTCTTTGATAGGACTCTTTGTAAGCACGCTTCAAAGCATAGCTTCTGCGATCCAGATCTTCCAATTTGAGTTTCAAAGACTTCTGCATGTGGTTGTTGCATGTGGTGCTTTGCACGTGCCAAAAAAAAAAAAGATAAAAAAATCCCCAAACTTGGAGACCTGTTCCTGAGACAGTGCATGAACAGCCCACAAGTACCTAAGTAGGATGTAAATGAAAGGCCATTGTGAAGAATTTTGCTAGGTATGAGGGTAAGGAACGGAGAAAGAAGATTGGTGCCTGCAATGTTTTGGTTTCACATGAAACAGTTTTCATTACCACACTCATATGGACATCCTGGCAAACACCAGCTACTGACACTGCAGCTTCATTTACCAAACTGGGGAAACTGTGGCTCTAATACCTATATTAGCCCCTCACTCTTTTCAGACTTGCCATAGGGCCTTTAATAACTGCCCACTGGAAACTGGCAGTAAGATCATTCCTCATCTCCCTTCTGGCATTTATATCCTATAACATTTTCAAGTTCCATGGAGAGCATATCTTTGGCAGGGAAGAAAATGTGATTTTAAAGTGATAGGCACGGACCATCCTCAATCACAGGAACGGAAAAGTAGCTGCTGGCAAAGTCTCCTAACCCCAAAGGAAACCCTTCTGGAGCAAGTGAAGGCATCGCCCTTCCCCCTGAAGCTTGCCTCATGTTCTGCTGGAATGCAACACAGTAAGTCAAGCAAAGTCTTTTCTCTTTCTCAAGTTCCCTTTCTAATATTTACAAACCACAGCAGCAGCCTAACTCCTCTATCTGCATTTTGGGGAGATGCAGCAGTGGAGATGGAATAAGAGCCTTTCATCCTCCTATTTGGTGGCAGTCTTGAGACCCAAAAGGCTACTCAGAGCTGCCACTATTCACAAACTCCCTAAGGAGCTACTGCGGCAGTACAGATGGAAAGCCTTTAGAAAGCCCTTAATAATTGCAACCTGTCACACACACTCCTTCCATACAGTTTATGCTCCTGCTCAAGAACTAATAATACTTTAATTTTCCGTGACCAAGAGGAAGCCACAGTGTCTGTGTCTCTAGTGTGAAAGTATAAGAATTAGCATACCCTAAAGTGTAGACTTTCTGACACACTGATTATCACAGAACCTTCAGAACTCGAAATTACTATGATCTCTTTACTCCAAATTCCTAAAAACCACCAAGAAAACACCACCCCCTTCTATCCCTTCGGTCAGTCCCTGATTCTAGAGAACACTTGTTATTTCCAAGAAAACTTGCTCTTTCCAGTACCGGTCAAAGAGAAACCTCTGTAAAAGATTCAGCATCATCTCCAGCTTTGCCCCTCCTGAGCAACTCATTTTCCTGATACCCATTACTGTGCCAGACTGCAACAACCCTGCCCAAATAGCAGGAGCAGCACTGATACGGAAGCAGTCAGCTTGACGGCACATTCGGAAGAATGAGAACACCAGCTTTTTGCTGGTGCACTTTTTGCTTTGAGCACTCTCCAGAGACCTTTGCTCTCTCCAACTGCAACTGTCTACACAGGCCACTCCTGAGCAGTCTGGCAGCTGTATGAGAGTTTTCTGGGATGCCCTGGGCTCTCCGTTCCCTGTTGAAAATCCTGGCCAAGAGCCACCGTGGTCACAAAAGGAAGCAGGTTTTAACCTCTTTTTCTGAATGGTGCTGCACAAGAGAACCTTCCCCCTCCACCCCTGTCTGCCCATTCAACTTGACTTGTTGACAAGGAGCCAAGGAGTAAAACAAAAAGAAATTGGACTTCATGAGAGAGGCTATGACTCACTTACAAATGAAGTGTTGCATGCATTGTGGGAATCTGGAAGGGCAGCATCAGTTTCACAGGTGAAGAGTGCATGCAACACCCCAGCACAGCTAAACTAACTCAGAGAAGAGATGGGCAGAAAATAGCATTCGCATTCCACAAAGAGTCTGGCTTCTGAAAAAAAGTTTTGCCATCATGAAAAAGAGCCAAAGATAAGAACTCTGGAAGTGGTTTCTTATCCATGAATAAAGCAAGAGTGGAGAAAAATTACTTTCAATTGAGATGATGGGCACTTGAGAGTGTAGCAACATTGGTATTTTCTAACCCAAAAAAAACAACCAAAACTTGTCTCCTTCTCTCCTCTGCTCAGCTGAGTGTCTAATGACCTGGCTCCCATGCGGTGGGAAAACAGGTCAGAAATTTCATCCTGTAACGGAAGCAAGAAGCACTCATGTGGCACAGTATTTCTCTGGACAAAACCATTTCATTGGAGTTTTTCCTCTAAAAGATCTTTTAGAAGTCTGGATTTAAAAAATAGTATAGACAGTTAAATAGGAGCTAAAACAAGGCAGAGGGGTAGAAAAAGAAGAGAGTATGTGCCTAGCATGTGCCTATGCATCTTTCCTCCTATTCAGGCACTGGCAGACTAACTTCTCCCTCACTCCTCTCCTATGCATTGAGCATATGTGGTGCAAATGCAGCAATACTTGGGAGGCTCCTGCAGGACCTTCACAAAGTATGTTGATTCTTCACCAGCACATTTACAACTTTCTGCTAACCCTACAACTTCTCTCTCTGTGCAATGCTCCAGGGACACCACCATGCTGGCTACCAGGGGCATGTAGAAATCTTATTCTTTGCTGTTTTGGGCATATATCTGTCACTACTTAGATACTGTAGAACAAAAATAGTGAACAATAAAGGAACTGTGCACAAAAGCAGAGAAAGATGGACTTGTATTACCATCCAGCTGTCACGGAAGAACAGACATGGCACCACCACAAGCACCGCCTGCAGAAGTTGCACACAAGGCAGGACCTGGCAAGCAGGTCCTTGCTCCATGATCTTGAGGCAGAAGAAGTTTTGAATGTGAGGCATTCAGCCACAGCACCGGCAGGCCACTGGACCTAATGCTATTGCTAAGTTTGAGATGCCTATGAAAGAACTTGATTCACACCATCTAGAAATACCTGTTTCAGAAGGAGGTATCCGGTGGGCAAAATAAGAACATCTTCCTTACAAGTGTGTCATAGCACCAGATAACAAATTTCATTTCACTTTGCATTTATCCTCATTTGCCTACTTGCACATTCATGCTTTCCCCTTCAGCAATAGGATTCTTTATTATATTCTGCTATAGCAACAAGAAAAGGTTATTTACTGCAAAAAAAAAAATGGTGGCACAGTCCTGTTAATCCTAACCCTCCTTTATCAAAACTAGCCTGTTTCAGTTTGCCCAGGATCTTGCCTGTCTGGGGTCATTTGCTGCAGTGCCACCAAGGTCAGTAACATGTTTCTGCAGTGTCCCACCAAGCTATTGCGGTGAGGGCCTACACTAGACGAGTTTTAAAGAGCAGACAGGAACCTAATAGGTGGAAAGAAAAGGATGATTTTCCTTGCACGAACTTAGGCTCTTCTTAGTGCAGACAGGAAATACAGCACTCCATCCCAGTAACTTCAAGCAACATCTCATTAGGAGAAAAGATTAAAACCAAACAATCTTCTCATCAGAAGGCTCTGATAGGTATTTACTTCTTTTGGGTAAGTCACTGATCCTGGCCATTCTGGCAAATTTGCTACTAAAGTACAGTAAGAATTGCTGTAAGGGGAAACCTGCGTAAGTGAAGGTGACTACATCAACATCTGATAGGCCTGGAGTCAAGTCTCAGGGGAAGACGCCCTTTCCTGCTTCTGGGAGAGGATGAGGAGATGTCTTGTGAGCAGAAAGCCAAAAAGTCATGCAAGCAGTCCTTCAGCAAGCAGCCTAGGCTGAGGACCTGGACACAACTGTCTGACTACCCCAGAGTCTCAGCACTGGAATTCACCCCTGGGTGCCGACAGTGGCATCAGCTGCAACTCAGCAGCTACCCTGCCATGCTCATGGCAGACAGAGTAATGACCCAGTCTGGCAAACATGTGGCTTGCAACACCTCTGGTCAGATGAGTCAGACGTGATTCATTCAGTACTCAAGGCCAGTATCTCCTCCAAACATCTTTGTCTTTCCCTTCTCGTTTTATGCCTCTCTCCCTGATTCTCCCCAATTCCAATCAAGTAAAAGTTTAATAAATAAGGAATTCCAAAATTGCATTCCCTCCCAGTTCTCCTCTGTTTTCAATGTAATTGTTTAAGCTGGACAATACGATACAGAAAAGGTAAATCTGCAAGCAGCTATTGCTTCCTTTGCATGGCATTACATTATCTTTCCCATTGTCATTGAAATCACCCTTTTCATTCCATCTATAACACACTGCTTGAAAAATGACTAGTAATAATCAAGGAAACAAGATTTTTTCCCTCCCACACAGAACCATCACTCTTGCAATCTTGTTTATAAGCGATATTCCTTTCCCCCCACCTGTCTTGCAGTTTCTTTCTAGAGTTTGTAAGCTCTTTGATATGGGGACTACAGCTATGTGGGAATTTTCAAAGTCTTAATCAGCTCCAAGGTGTTCCACCCATGCAAATACATGAATACTGAATCGGGGGATGAGAGAGAGGAAGGAACATCCATGTAACTTAGCATTCTGTTTCCCCAGTTGACAACTGTACATATTGCTATATCCCTGTGAAGGGAACTACATGAAATATATTTGACAACTTCTGTTACAGAGAATTTCATGGATCTACAGTACAGTAAGTTGTCTACAGTAGAAGCAAGTACTGATGTATGCATTTAGAAACAAGATGAATTACTCTGAAAAGGCATCTTCTTCATGACGGCTCTTGGATACCTAACTATATAACATGCAACACCACCACAAATGTTCCAATACAACCACTTTCACCCATGACTATGAAGCTGCAAAATGAGAAGCTTCTATAATGGCTTGGCTATATATATATTTTTGTCCTCTGAGAAAAATCCATCCTGCTTGTCAAAATAATAGTAATACTACTAACAAAACCAAAAAAGCATTACTCCTGGATATCTGTAGCAACCCTTGATAATATGTGAAGAGAGCCAGAAGACCTTTCTCAATTCTGACTTCCTCCAACAACTTAAGCATCCCAGTAGTTGCAGTGTGTGTGCGTGTCACACCACACTTGCAGATCACACACAGTCCACATTTTTTGCCCAAGTAAATGTCTTTGGTTAGCTTGCAAGTCCTTCCAAGGAAACAAAAGAGTCCCTGTCCTTCGATTCTTTCCAAACTCCTGGGTCATGAGCAGCACTCACCTGTGCATGTTTCCATTGGTGGTGAAGGACTGTCCACATACTGAACATTTATAAGGCCTTTCACCTGAGTGCACCAGCATGTGGCGATCAAGGGAGCTCGCTGAGCTCAGAGACTTTCCACAGATGCTGCAGGAATGGTCTGTCCCTCCAGTGTCAGTGTTATGCTAGAGAAAGCAATGATTTTTTTTCATTGAATGCCCCTTCTGAAGCGCCAGTAAAACATTAGTGACAACATTTAAAAAGCAGCTTTAAAAAGCCACTAGGCACAACACCTTATATTGAGGTGTGCTCTGTATATACCACTCCTTCCCAGCCCTCCCCTCCAACTCCACCCCTACCCTTCATTTTTAACTACTTAATGCACCCAGCATGAGCAGCTGTTTCATACAGCCTGCAATGCCTGTCCCATGCAGCATTTCTGCTGGGTGTGCAGCAGAAGAGGAAGAAAGGGACCAAGAAACAACCCATCAGACTGATGGCACCTTGGGATACTTTGAGCTGTGCAGTGGCTTGGGGTTGGGTAAGTAGTTAAGGGGGAAAAAGGAAAGAAAAAGTAATTATGGCCATTAGCTGCTGTGCTATATGCACCACTCTTTATTGCATTCAGAGACTTGAAGATTTCTCCACATACAAAAAAACCCCAAAAACAAACAAACAAATGTGAGGAGAGTAAAAAATGAAAAATAAAATAAAATAAAATAAAATAAAATAAAATAAAATAAAATAAAATAAAATAAAATAAAATAAAATAAAATAAAATAAAATAAAATAAAATAATGGTTACAATACAGGAGGGAGAACTGAGGTAGTAAGGATCTTGTGGACTCACAGTGGTGAACCACAGCCTCAGCATCCAAAGCAGAACCTTCTGACACAGAAAAGGCTAAACCTCCTTATTAGGCATGCATATATTTCAAGAGGAGTAAGAAAAGGCCTGTAGCTGACAAAAATGTGCATCACCTATTTAAAAAGTCTATTTTTAATTCTGCCTCCCAAGATTGTGAGGCAGAATTAAATGCTAGACCCTCTGAAGGACTGAGAGCCTCTCCTACACTGAGAGGACTTAAACATTGTTCCTTCCTGCTTCTTAATTTGCATGATCAGTAAAGAGATTTGTACTCAAACAGGATAACGAAACAGGACTTGTGCCTCATGATGGAAGTGGTTTTCCGGATCCTTGGGATACCTCACACTACGCAGAACAGGACATACATCCTTGTTTGAGCTAGGACAGGGGTTAGTGTTGGGGAAGGAAGGGGAGTATCCACCTTGGGGCTCAGTCTGGGGGGGAAGGTTTAATAGAAAATACAAAGGGAAGGGTAAAAGAAAAGCAAAACAAAGTTATATTGGAAACATTTCTGGTTTGCACATGAAATTGCTTTTTACCACTGCAAAATGCATCCTGGCAAACCAGACACTCTCAGTAACAGTCAGAAATCAAGAGCTAGTATTCTGCATACCTGACGAATGTGCATAGTTAGCTGGTGCTGTGTAGTGCAAATCTTTTCACACAGAGGACAGGTATAGGAAGACTTTTCTTCTTTTGTTTCCTGTGAACAAGCCAAAACAACAAAAAAATAATCAGGAGGAATACTGACATAAAAGAACTCAAAAGCTGTTACTGCTGGGGATGGAAAAATCATCCACTGTAAGCATAAAAAGGCCACTGCTGCTGCTAACAAAATAACTTGTACATGTATGTTTACCATCCTGCTACACCCCTCATGGAAGTTTCAGAAACTTCTGAATTTATAAATAGGGACCATTTCAACTACTGCAGAAGTTCAGCAGCTGCTTTACTAGCACACGGATACTCAGCAGTGGCAGTTTAGGACAGGAAGTGAAGGCGATTACTGCGACCAGCTCAAACTGCCAGGAGAAATTTAGGTGAGCAGAAAGTAACCCCTGGAATACTGCCAGGATATGGTAGCAAATGCCACTAATCTTCCCAAAAGATCCTTAATGAGCATAAATCTCAGGGACTTCAGGGTTTCCACCCCATCTCAACAGCAAGACACTAGCTCAGTGCCCTTCTCTAGGGGCTGTGTGTTCTGCTCTGTGGCCAACTCAGAAGGAAGAGCAGCGCTTACTGAATCACCAGCACCATTTCCCTTAGCATCCTGTGTTTCTCCTGGAAGCATCCCATCCAGGCACACCAGCCAGGCCCAACCCTTCACAAGCTTGCAGGATCTGATGAGATCATAGCGAGAAAGAGGTGACAATGCAAGAGTGTACGTGACTCAAAATGAATACATTATGAACCCAGTTATTCTCCACCCAGGTGAGAAGCAGGAGTAATCATCCTCAAACCCCGAGTACAAACTATGAAGCCAACCCAAGAGCTCAGCCTGATTCAAGTATGCCCTTGAGACACTGAGCAAAGCCACCACTCTTTCAGCCAAGGATGAAATGGCACTCTCTCAGGAACCAAAGGCATTTGCCTGAATTGTCCGCAAGGATGGCTACTGCGTGACATAAAGGGTATTTTCACCACCTGACTAAGAAGCACAGGAACAGCTTCTGCACCAATGCCATTATATTAAAAGCCACTGAAAATTAAATCTCGGCTTCCTGTAGAATGATGCAAATCTTCACCAGCTAGACAGAACCTGTTAATTGCCTGTTAACTACACTTCTGGTGACGAGAGAGTACAAAACCCATCTCTGCATGACTGATGTGAAAGTATAGCAATTATGCCAAAAAGACATGTTTGACTGGACCTCTTTGCTGGCTATTTTAAGTGTCATTAGTACAACCATGAAAACAAGCAAAAACCAAAGCTTTAGCTCTTTAGCAGTAGCTCTTTATTTGGGAAGGAGTTGATTGGGTATGCATGTATCTATGCTTTTCCTCTCTCCACACAACATTTTTCCCCCTCTGCCATCCCAAAAGTTATCAACTCAGAAGCAACCATTTCCAGACTGTTAGATACAAGCGTTTGTGGTGAACACTAAGAATGACTAACCCAAGTCTCTGTGACAAATTATCTGGCATGTCTGGAGGAAAGATGCTGACACAGTGTTCTAGAAAGCATTTTTAAGTCTCCAAAAAGCAGTATCACCTCCTGTATGACTTGGGGAACCATTCTACAGAGATCCCTATTAAAACCCAACACTGTGTTTTCAAAAGCAGCACCAGGATAATTTTCTATTAACTTCAGTGACCTGTGGACACGGATGAAGAGCTCTTTGCCCATTTTGCATGAAGCAAACAAAACTTGTGACTTCACTTCTAAAAGTACTGGGACTAAAACAATCAGGTTCTCCCACTCCTCCCTACCATTTCTCATGTACATCTTTTTCCAGCTCTATTTCAGGGCTTTCCATCCTAAAGGTAATCACTGTAGCCTATGCACACAGGCCAAGGTACTATTTACTTGCAAAACATTAGAAAGCAAGCAAGAAAGGCTGCCATTCTGAAGTTTGAACATCCCAAGAAATTTCCAATTCATTATCTTAGTGCCCCCCATCCTGTTTATATACAAACATATAATTTGCACACACTCATTCCATCTTACTTACACAACTTTAATTTTACTACATGCCACCTTTCTGTGGAGTAATGTTTAGCTCCAATTACATCGCAACCCTGTTAAAGTTGGCTCAGGACAGAGAACAAACACACTGTGCCATGAAGAAAATCCCTGCAGCTGTGCTGACAGTTTAGATGGTGTTTAATCCCCAGGGTATTTCTATGAAATTATCAACCTACTACTTTTATTATTTGAACACACACCCCCCTTACCCAAGTGCTGCAGTTCTACATAGAACGCACTTGTTTCAAAGCCTGCTTTCTAGACCACCTGTTCTTCAAATCAGCAAATTAACAGAAGATAGAGTAATTACTGGTTCACCTTGAAGCAAAGATCAGAAACACACTATAGCTCAGCCAGAGCTGATTAGTATTGAACCTGGGGTTTATTATTAACTAAAACCCAAACTTTCTCCAATGGTCACACAGGGTACATGCCGCATACCATAACACAGCTCAAGCAAATCCAGGGTATCTACAACAGGAATGCTGTTGACTGACCCAATCCAGACCAAAAAAGATTAGCATCCCTACTGTAAAAGCACCCCCACTCACAAATTTAAAACATTTAAAACTTGGCTACCCCACTGGAGCTAGGTTGGTGAAAACACACTTCCTGAACTGGAAGACAGATTTAGCAGCTAATTTGTTAGCTACTCTCCCTTCAGTAAGTCAAGCTGGCACGATTGCTCTGCATTCAACTCATGGTAAATGCTTTTGCAGTTGTGCATTAGGTCTGTTTGTTTTAATCCAGCACAAAGAAACCCCTTTATCGCACTTTTTATTTTCTTTGAGAGCAAAGTAAATGAGAAATTAAAGTGGATGCAGGCTGATGTGAGAACACGTTTATTAGACCATGGGTAGACTACAGCCAAGATAAAGTCAGCATTATAAAGAGAACCATAGACTTTGGGACAAAGGTTCAGGATAAAATGCTTCACTGCCAACTCATGGGAAACAGCGGTCAGGCCCAGAAAACTAGCTGTTATTATCCCTGAAATTATAATAAGGGGCACATTCTGACCAGAATCTAAGATCTGTGTTCTGCTACACAATGAAACAATCCAGTGCTTTCATTCTGCTATGCTGGAAGTGGAAATTTGCTGTATTAGAACTCGCTAACCAGACTGATACCCACTTAATATTTCACATCTCACTTCTATTTTCTTAGCAGTGTAGCTATTTGCCCCTCTGGCGATAACAACCTTTCAGCCTAAAAACAAATAGGCTATTTACAATGTTTTCAATGTATTTGTTTATTTTTACGCTGTAAGAATCCCTCTTAATCCTGTCACATTTACTCTCAAGCTTCCTTTGATTCGATGCCCATTGAAATATCAGGTGGAATAAAGGTCACTAACACTAATAAACTTCCCCGAAGCCAAACCACATGGTGTACTGGCGGATGGCTGTGTAATAGCACTGCTACTGAGACTAGTCTGAACTCCAGTGCCTCACTTCACATGATGAAATCAAGGAACTAGGGCAGCCCCTGAGTGGGAACACTGCAAATAAACCTTAAAGCCAGGTGTTAGACAATGCAATCCCACACAGTTGCTCGTATACTGCCCAGGCTCTTCATTTAAGAATGTTCGTTTATAGTTAATGGCTTTTAACTCCTTCCAAGAAAAAAAAAAATAAACCCAAGACAAGTCATAAGTCTGTCAACTGGGCAGCTACTCGACAAGCTATTAATAAACTACTATAGGAACATCACATGAGTCACGCCTCTCAACCCTTCTGGTCCCTGTTACATCTTGATTCATTTATAAATTTTCCATGCTTCACTGCAAGCTCTAAAGTCAAACGGACACATGAATTTGGGGAATTTCTTGATAGGCTGCAGCACCTTCATTGGTAGGGGCTTGGCCCAGCAGGAGAAAAGCACGGATATAAATAATCACAGCTTTAACCGATACGACTCTCTCATTTTAGATTAATACTGCTATCAACTAGTGCCATCAACTGGTAAATGGAAAAAAACTGATAAAAGCTACATGTATTTGCTTTGCAAAATTTGTACAAAGCATTCTGCAATAGTTCTTCATAGTTTATTAACAGTGAAGTAAAGGCACCTTAAACTACACACCTGTGAAATGAGTGTCCAGAAGGATATTTTGTTTTAGTACCACCTTTAGTCTTCCATCACTTGAATCTTCCCCAGGGACAGCCACACATCTCATGAGGGGTCCCAAATGATGGCAGCACCAAGCCTCCTGCCCCACTGCTCTGCTCCTCTCCAACTATTTCTTTTTCCCTAGTTTCATGAAATAATCGATCCCCCAACAGATGAAGCGAATGCAAGAGCCTGAAGAAAGGATGCGGCAGGGAAGAAGCAGCAATTCTTAGGTGGCTTTGCCACTGAATGATATGAGAGCTCATGCTCAAATGTTTTATGTGTGAATGCAAGTAAGCAGACCCCTTCGATTCCCAGTTTTCTAAAGTTATGCTCTGGAGAGCCACCAGAAAATACACACAGAGGAGCAATGATGGAGGCAAGAAATACCCACTGAGGGAGAAGAAGGCAAAACAGTCGAAGAACATCGTTATGTCTTCTCACCTCCCATGCAGTTGTTTGTCTCCCTTTTGCCATCCCTCCAGGTTTACAAACCCCGCATTTGGGTTTACGTACCTGGTTTCTCCTGCCAATCCGATTTGGTGCAGGAGACTTCGAGGGGGATTTGACATTTTGAGAGCTCCCGCCATTTTCAGCAATCTTCCCCACATTCATCACTGCTGACATCATGGCGTCAATGGAGGACAAGTCTGCTCCGTCCAAACTGTTTGGTGGGCTTGGTGATACCTGGTAGCTGCTTAAGCTTTCCAGCTGCTTCTCTGGAACTAAAAATACAAACAGGAGTTTCTACGCCATCTAAAATAAAACCAACCCAAACCCCCACATTGTTTTCAGCTGCCTGTAACTTGCATCACACACTACTGGATCATCACGGAGTACAGGCGACAGCTCATAATAACCATAATTCTTGTAACAAGAGAAGTTTCTTGTATTGGAAAGCATAGGGCAAGGTGTACATTACCTTCTCACAGGACATGCATGTTATGTTCATTTTCAACTTTAATTCAGTATGGGACTTATAGAGTGATACACACTTGCTGTAAAATGCTATTATTCGTGGTACCTTGCGATCACCATGAACTAGTAGGGCAGTACAGATGAATGCATGCTCTGACAAGCCCAATTGTTCAAGCAAGCACTTATTTGAACAGAACTGCACAATTAAGGCATTAGCAACACAGTGTAGGATACCGGATCCTCCTTATAGTATAGCTTAATCCAGCTCTGTATATGGAGTAAGCTAACTTAGAAAAAACCCAACCAAAATAAAACACCAGATTCCCCCAAATGCCTCTTTACTACCACAGCTGGCATTTATTTAGATTTCTTTTCTTTTTGGTCTACAAAGCCAAGCTAGTCCATGGAGTATATGTACTACATCCACAAATAATGCCACAGCTAAAGCTGTTCAGATTCAGACTTCTTCATCACACTCTGTATGTAGCAAGGATTCTAACAAATTCAAAATAAATGAAGACCTAAAGTCTCATCTCCAGTTTCTCAACATACAGACAACACACAGGTAAGGCATTCCACTTTCCTCTTTATGAGCTTGAAAAGGGAAATGCTTTCAAACTGAACATTCCGTTCCCCAAAAAGAAGTCTCCCAAACAAACAGGAACACCCGTAAGTCTATTGCTCTGTCAACTCTGATGGAGAACAAAAAATCTTAATGTGTGATGTGAGAAAGTCACTGAAAAACAAGAGGGTGTGAGGGTGAACAAGGAGGAACATGTTTGTGAACATTTGATCTCTGCATAATACTGTCTTTGGAAGATAAGCTTGAGTATTATAAACAGGTGTTTTTTGAGGCTAAGTAATGTGGTGCCAAGTTACCAAGAGCCAAGAAAATCTTAGTTTGGAAGTAATGGTAGCCGAGTATTCATGTGCCCATGCTTCTGCTAACCTATTTTATACTTTTCAGACAGATAAAGGTTAGGGATGGCTAAAGAAATGTATGCACCAGTGCTTCTGCTCAATGTATCTTATACATGTCACACAAATTAGGGGTATGGATGGGTAAGAAATGTTTCCACAAGCCTTAATCAATGCCCTAATTTTACACAGTCAAACAGAGCTAGTCAAACCAGTTACCTTCATTTTTGTCCCCTGATTGACTGGGGCTCTCTCCTTGGTTGCTGGTCTCCTCACTTAGTGTAGTATGTATAGTAGCGTCTGGCTCTTCAGCCTCTTCTTCAGCAGCACCCTCCAGCACTACGGGAGGAAGAAGAGAAAAGAAAAAGGGAGTTAAGTTTTTCTGGAAGCCATTTTAGCAAAAAAAAGACTACAGTCCTTTAGTTTGAGGATTCCCCTGACTGCTACATGAAGTCTGATGAAGCAAGTAAATAGTGCCAGCTCAGCCTACTCCCACAAGTGGCCAGGCACTGGGCTGGGAGATGCTGCTGCCTCTGCCAGTGGTGAAACCTGGGCAGACAAAGAAAGGAAACCCTTACTGGCTTGGTCCCCAGTATTCAGCCAGTAAAATCACTGACGGTCATGACATTTGGTTAAGAAGTTGGAAGAATATTCTGTAGCTAGAGAATTTAAGTAGTTCAATTTCACACACACATACACGCACACACACACACACACACTCCTCCCCCCTTCTCGAAGGATGAACATCTGCTCCAATACATGAATTCATGGTGACCTTTTTCTTCCTTCTAGCACTGGTGAAATGACTACTGAGGTTTCTGGGGCCATTTGGCACACTCCTTGCACCCACTGCCCAAGGCTTCCAGATGAGCTGAAGACATAAGCAACCACCATATGTGCCAAAAGAATTTCTCCACACCCCTTTCTGAAACCACAAACTTATCATGCTATCACTGGGTTTTCCAGAAGGATGCCTGTTCTGGCTGGGGAATGACAGGGCAGTTAAACATAATTTTTAGAGGTGATGGGGAATGATCAACCATGAGGAAGAGAGGAGTTCTCTGCCCACGGCACTCACAGTAATAGCCTCTGGAAAAAGTTATTTGTAATATGGAAAACTACTGATACATTTTAATGGAGAAATACACCTTTATAACCTTACAAGTAAAATAGTTACAGAAATGAAGACGCTGGGGACATTTCATCACCTCAGATTTACAAATTCAGCAAACTTAATACAGGTTTTCCTTTTTTCAGAAAGCAGAGGCCATCAGCCTCAAACTGTGGTTAACTCAACAGGGTTTCTTCCTTTAAAAAAAACCCATATTCTCAAGGATGACATGCAAATCAGTCACATAACACATCTTCAAATGCTGTTTGAACAGCATTTGCAAACAATAAATGACTACATCATCCCAGCTACTGACATTTTAAAGCACACAAGAAAAGGCAAAGAGAAAGGGCCCAGCTTGTGTCAAGCAGCTCCTTATTTCACACAATGCCAAACAAAGCAGCAGATTCAAACTTCCTCCATTTAACTGCTGACCCTCCTAGAAGCAGCACACAGATGATCTGACATAGAGAGCTGCTAGCACAGTCGAGAGACAAAACCTAGGATCCAACTAAGCCCAGTGTCTAAGGCTAACAACACCAACTTGTTCACGAACACTGCTTTCATTCTGCATCCTCAAAAACAGGCAGAAAGACTACTTTTATGCTACCCTGAACAACTCAAGAGTAACTCTCCCCTAGTATTTTTTCTACTTTTCTTCTGAAAAAACACTAGTGGTCCCTGTGACACAGGGACTTCTTGATCCAAGGCAAGACCAAGCACCCATCCTTCACTATTTTCTCCAGTAATTATGGGACACATTTATTTCATTTTCTTGTCCTTAAAAAGAAATGTCCATCTCATTGAAGAACAACACAGACATTTCTTCTCTTTCACCCCCTCCACCCCGTATCTTCTTTTAGCCATTTATGTGGTAGCTGACTTAATTTTGAATAGAATAAACAGAGTTACTTTCAAGAGTGGCCAAATCTTCTAAGTTGCTTGCTGTATCTGCTTAGTACCACCAAATATAAGGACCAGTTTAAATTATATGGAGGGATTTCCGCTAAAACAATGCAACTAAGTGCTTAAAAAAACCCAACCAAACAAAATAACTCTTCTTTCCAAAGCAGACCTATTAATTCCTCTTTCAGTCAATACCTAGGACATTAACGTCACCACTGATTCATCCAGGAAGAAAATCTATTGTGCAACCATGAAGACTCCTGCGTTGGCCAAGGTAGCTGAGGAGCTTCCCAGAGAACTAGAATCAGAATTCCTAGTGCTGCATTTAGCAACAGTAAAAATGGGAAGTGTTCATCACATAGAAGAGGAATGAATACATGAACACATTAACAAACCTACCTCCTGGTTTAGGAACATCTGCCAGCTTGTTCTCCATTCTTTCAGGAAGAAAACTATGTACTGTGCTATTACAGCCTTTCATATTTTCTATGAACCAAGAGCTATTTTACAACCTTCCTGCTAACGCAAACCAAGATGTATAGTCACAGATCTTGTTTTTAAAACCATTTTCTGTACATCAAAAATCTCCCTACTTTGGAAGCAGTCAAAAGCCTTAATAGGTATTATTACTGTTGTGTGCTTTTCTTTACATACTTATTTTCTAACCTCTTGCATGAAGCAGAAATGCACCACTGAAACAAAGACAACTACATGAGCAGCACACACTGATTTCAGAAGCATAACTTTCTATTTGCAATAGGATATAGAAACAATAAGAATACTGGGCCAAATCACTCCTTCCTGTGGGAAAACCCATGGCAGAGTGCCTTTAGGCAGGAACATACTGAGAGATTTCTCTTGCGGCCTTTTTTTTTTTCCTTTAAATAAATGCATCACTAAGGATGGGGAAGTGGTTTTTTTTCCCACAGCACCTAAGAAACTCAGGGAATCCGACAGGCAGCAACCAACACGGATGCCCTCTGCCATGCGGCCTTCAGGACTTCGAGCCTTCTCAGCTCACACCAAATGTCCCTGCTTGCAGATCATGCTGATGGAGCCTTCTTCCTCCCTCTCTCCAAAAGAAAACAAAGACCTCCAGGAAAGAGGACAAAGAGGAAATAAGCTGGCAAACAGTGCAGGCTCAGGTTGCATTCAACACTGGTCCAAAGCCTCTAGGAAACAGGGAAGTAGTCACAAGCATTCAAGTCATCTTCTACTTTGAAGAAACCCCCCAGTGACACAGTTATCCTCTGTGAAAAGGAGGAAAAGCAGAGAGCAAGTGACAGAGAAAGAGCACTAATATATGGTAGGGGGGGCGGGGGGGGACAGACAGACACATAAACAACAGGACCAAACAAAACAATGCAGCAGCCCTCTTTTCACAGACAACACCAAGAGACCTGGCTCTTCTGCAGGAAGGTGTCTCCTCTACCTGATGATGTTGCTGAAACTATGAAACTGGGGCAACCTTGATCCTAGAGAGAAATCTTGAGGGGCTTTAGCTCCTGTTTCTGACAGAGCCCCACTCCTGATGCCCCACATAACCGGCTAATGGGAGAGTTACTGAGAAAGCAGAGAGCTAAAACAAGAAAAAAAAGCCTTGCTGCTTCCCATTCAGTCTGTACAGGAAGACACTTGCTAGACCTATTTCCTCCTTTGGGATAAAGTGTGACTCCACTGAATGTTAAAGCTGAGCCCATCAACAGTTACTTCCCCCCTTAACTCAAGTGTATTTATTTGTATTTAATTTTCTTGTTTTAAGATCACTCTCAACAGTTATAGCTGCTTTTCGTTCTAATGGGGAGCATCAGGGATGAAGCAAAAAGGAAGAACACTGGCCACAGGGGAAGGAAGAAGAAAGAAGAAATGATGAGTCTTCAGAGTCACAGTCACTTGACTTGCTGCCGAGAGGCGGCTACACAAGCACAGAGCAGCACGTCCTGGCCCCTGGGAGCTGGTACAAGTCTCTGCTCCAGATTGCTCCACTGTCTTTGCACATGAGCTCTCCCTTTGGAATAGATAGGAAGAAACACACAATACAAGCAAGGAGGGGAAAAACCTGATGTGTAGTACAAAGCTGCTCATTGTTCTGCCTTCCAAAAAAAATCCACATTAACGTTAAAGTAGAAGTCATGCACTAATTGGGCCAGGGAGAGATTAACACTCTCAGCCAAATACTTCTATTGGTTTCATTAAACATGCCGTAGTACGTATTACAGAACACGGAGGAGGGAGGAGGCACAGGGGAAACAAATGACAGTTTTAGGAATGTGCACCCCCCCACACATGCATTTCAAACCACTTTTTCCCGTGAGGACCAAACAGGAATCCTGAGCTGTCTTCATCATTTCCATCTTAGCAACGCTATTAGCTTATTCAAGCATTTCCCACTGTTGGGTTTTGTTGTGTTTTTTTTAAGTGGTAGGAAAAAAAACCCCAAGGATCATTTAAATGAAGGCCAGACCTTCTAGTATACAAATTTAGATGAGAACAGAACTTCAAAGAGGGTATCGCATTTGAATAAACAAACTTCACCGTTTACCCTTGAGACTGTAATACCTAAGGATTGCTACACCACACTCCAAACCATTTCTGATGCACTGGTTTCCTACTAAGCTTCTATACAGAGATCTTACTCTCAGAGCACATGGTGCCAAGCACAAATGGTCACTACCACCCCAAGAGATGCATATGATCACCCGCACTCCATTTTGAACATGATTTTGCATCAAAGCTGTCAGGAAGGAAAGCGGGTGAGAAGGCGTCATGTGGAAAGAAAAAAGGGTTAACACTAATCAAAGCACTGCCTCAAGGCAAAGAAAAATGTTTTCCCGACTGACCTTTTTAATACCAACTCTGCCCTTGCTACTGAAGTGCTGGTGCTGACTTGGCACCCCAGTGGTAGAGAATTATACTGGCAGTGTTGCCTCAATGTCACCACTGCTGGAGCATCAGCACAGAGCAGCCTATGGGGAAAGGAGGGCAAGCATAAAAGGAAAGACAGCTGCTCAGGAGTATCTGGTGGTAGTTCGGTAAAAGCCAAGAATGTTACCGCTAAGGTTTTGAACTTGTACCTGTAACTAATGTTTTCCTCTAGGGAAAACCAAAACCGAACAAAAGAAAGATGACAACCAGAAGGAGCAGCATCTCTTGAAAGGTGCTCTCCAAGCACCAAAAAGACTGCTCCTCTTGCTATGAACTCTCTGAGCTGTCAGTGATAGAATTGCCTTATCTGTGCTAAAGCACATGTAATACTCTGCCTTCTAAAATAACCCTAAGCATCCACAACATCCATATGCCTTTTCATACCTAGCATGTACCTAGACAAACACACCCAGACACAGAATAAACAAGTGAAGCCCATGCTCATGGCCATGCCTTAAAACTGAGCTAGGGACCACCTCCTGTTTTGGGTGTGGGGGAGGGGAAGAAGCGCCAAACAAGAACAAGATGACCCCTATATTTCCAGATTATTTTGTATACTGCTGTTACAACATCTAACGGTTAGGCTACATTTTAAATATTCAAACATACCTACTCCTCCCTTTTATTTCCTTGACTGCATGATGGGATAAGTGTGTGCATTTGGATTTTATATAGGTTTTGAAAAGCACCTCCTGATGACTTATGGACCACTAATGATCCTCAGGACTTTGGCTCAGATGACCGAAAGCACCTCTCTATAAAGCATACCAGAATATGAACTTCGTTAATGTCTTAAGCAAACAGCAACTTTGAATCACCATGATACTCTGGTATTACATTGATGTAATACGCTGGAAACAAGGGCAAACAATGTAACAGTGAGATGCCATACAGGCAGGCGTTTCCTGGATTAAATTCACTTATATGGTTATATGGTCCAACGGTTTTACAGCAATGCACAGGGACACCAGGCAACTCTAATATAAAATGCAGTTGTACCCATCTTCTGGGCCCTGCGCTCGGTTTGCTAACTTGTCAGTGAGCAAACTAACACGTTTGCTCCTTTCACAAGAGGTGTGCTGTGCGAACAGCCCTCATGCAGGACCCTGTGGTCTTACTATGGTAGAAAGGAGAACGGAGGCACATGCTGCTCCAGCACTGAGAGCGAAAGCAAAACCCAACGGCCCCCAGGCTCCCAACAGGAAAGCCCAGGTCTCTGCCGTCACACTGGGCAGAGGGCTTGATCTGAGCCTGCACTGAGCTCCCGATCAGCACTGCAAAAACCTGCGGCCACATTTAGGCTCAACAGCTGAGGATGAACTTGAGATTTTTCTAACGCCTTAGCCCTCCCCCCTTGACCAAAGAAGTATCTACAAGCTGTTCCTCAACCTCGCTGTTCGCATCAGCTTGTGGGTGAGCACCTGGCCCACCAGGAAGCCTCCGTCGCCAAACTGCAGGCAGCTTTGAGAGCTTGATCAAGCAAAAAGGATTCTGAGATGTGATTTAAGAAAGGCAAAAGAACTAAAGTCAGAGCAACAGCAGAGTAAAACAAGTGGCAGCCAGCAGACATCCCTGCACTCCTTCCGATGCAGACAACTGCAAACACCCCTCCATCCCCACCCCTGCCTGCCTGTGCAGCCGTTGTCAGGAGGCCAGTGTGGAGGGGGCCTGCATCTCCCTTGTCACCAGGCACCCCGGCAACGCAGTGACAAGAGAGGACAGGATGGGCCTTGGGCCTTACTGGGCACATCCCCTCCCCTGCGCCGCCCTCCCCACCGGCTGAGGAGGGACACAAAAGCAATACTGTCTGTCCTTATAAGCTCTGCTTTGCATGTGTTCAGGGAGCAGGGACAGCTGTGCGGACGGCTCACAGAGTTCCAGGAAGCCGATGTGTTTCTTGGCTTTGACTCCAGTTTATTTGCCTTAGATGAAGTGGCGACCCGAGAAAGTCCCTTCACGTCCCCCCTGAGCTGGCACTGGCCACAGCTCCTTGGGACATGGCCAGGGGTCTCTCCCCACACCCACTGGCCTTCCCCAGTACAGCCGTCACATCTCTCCCTGGGGCCGGGGCTGGCTCACTCCCCACCTGGCAAGGGGACAGCCCTGGGACACAGCGTGGGAGAGGGTGGGAGCCCGGAACAGAGCCAGGACCAGAGGGAGCAGGCCCTGAAGGCTCCTCCCTTGGAAGGCAAGATGGAGGTGACTTGGGAAGGTGGGAATAGGTCAGGCGAGCGGCATCATGCTGCCTGCCAAAACCACAGCATGACCCTGATGGAGCCAAGGACAAGGGGACAGAGCAGAGGGACAAGAGGAAGCCAAAGTGAGGGCCATCTCTGTCATACATGTCTCCCTGCGGAACAAGCTGAGGAAGAGGAGGCGTGCCTGCCCAAGGGGAGCCCCAGCCCACGACATAAAACCTCATCTGCTGGTGCTGCTGCCTCAGATCAGCGAGAGGGGATGAGAGATGCAAAATGAGGAAACAATCTAAAACGTAGCTCTGTGGGTTTGGGTTTGTTTGGTGTCTTGGGTTGGTTTTTTTTCATTTTTGCTTTGCCCTGCCAAACCCAGTTAGCTTAAAACACTGGAGAGGGGGAAGCTATAGCTTGACATCCCATCACCTACATGGCTAAGGAAGCACTGTGCTGGGGGAACCAGATACTTGTCCAAGAGCCTGAGGGGTGAGCTGGATGGATTGCACTTGGGAAAGGCAAATGGAAAACATTCCTGAGTAACAGAGAAGAAAAGCGACCTCCCCTCCAAACAGTCTGAATTACAGCATCCCTTGGCTCCCCTGGAGGAGAGGCTGCAGGAACACGGGGCGGGCAAAGTGGGACACTGGGCTTGGCTGGGTAGCTGTGATGGAGAGCCCCGACAATATATGGCCAGTCTAAACCATGGGATATCTTGTCCTTTTAAGGTGGGCCAAGAGCAAGCATCTGTGCAGCAGCAGCAGTACAGTCCCAGCCTGCCATCAATAGCCCCTGGTGTCACTGAAAAAACAGGGGCTTCTGTGCCATACCAACTGGCTGTGCAGATGCCCAGGCACCCACCCCAAGAGGATACAATCCATCCGGTTGTTCCTCTGCACAGCATCACGGAAACAAGAAGGGACAGTAGTGACCAGAGGAAGAAAAGCCACGAAACCATGCTGGCTGCTCTGCTTGCTGGCAATTGGTGCCTGCAGCTGTCGGGGGGGGGGGGGGGGGGGGGGGGGGGAAGAGGGAAAAAGGGAGGGCCTGTCCCTGTCCTCATCCCCGTCCCTGTCCCTCACCCTGATGCCCAGCAGCTCGGCCAAGAGCAGCTTCAGACCCAGGACTCGAAGTGCAGGTTTAAAACAAGTCTCTGGTGGGAGAAACAAGAAACGTTTCACCCCCTTCGTGCTTGCTCTTTACACGCAACCAGAGCTGTGTGTGTGCAGCAGGATGAGTTGAGCAGGGATTAGAGAGGCAGGACAAATAATGCCAAGGAAGATACAGAATATCTCCTGTGCTAGTGCCCTGTTTCTTGTGCGGCACCCTGGTTGCAATCCTCTTCCTCCAGGATGGATTTAGAGAGAGCTTCACAGAAGGCCCGAATGCACATGCAATTTTACAAAACTGGGTCTGGAAACAGGGTAATCCGAACCAAGACTCTCCTTTTGGAGTAGCTATATCCCACATGGTGTTTCGCCACTGTAACTGCATCCACATGCTAGCAAATTTCCTTGCACAGGCAAGCCCAAGGGGGAGAGCATGGGGCCGCTTACCACAGAGCCCCCAACACATCCTTCCCATCCCAACTGCACTGTGTTTGCAGGGTGTGCCAGACCACTCTGTGCTTGGAGCCTGTACCAGGTAGCATGCCGAAGCACTTTACACCTTGCAAGATAATGTAGTAAAATGATGCACAACTTGAGAAGAGTAGAAATTACAGGGATTAAAACTCATTTCCTGGTGGTAGCGTTGTCAACCACCATGATTTTATCACAAGCCCCGTAAAAATCTGATGGTATTACATTACCGCACAAAAATCTAAAACTTTTTTTTTTTAACTAAAACTTCTAGATTTCAGTGTTGTGGAGAAAAGACAGAAACATTCCATGCTCAACAGAATACAAAAAGCAAATGGAACTGAACAGATTAATTTTAAAGCCTCCAGCTTTTAAGGATAATCATCATCTCAGATGCTCAACCTGTAATTTCTTAACACACACACACACACACACACACACACACACCCCAATAGCAAGACAGTGTCTCATCTTTATGCAGCATGTTTTGTACCCTGGAACATACAACTTCCAAAACTGAAATGGCTTTTTTCATTTTTTCAAGAGGGAAAAGAATCGCTGCATCTCGGCACATTTCTAGTGTTTTAGTTAAAAGCCAGCACAGCTGCACTTTAATGCTACTTAAAGATGAGAACCTCCACCACATTACCAAACTCATTTTCAGCCGGAGATTCAACATGCAAATACTTTGCAGAGAGAATGATTCAAGAGTTTGCAGCTTTTCTCACTGCTGTTTTCCAGGGAGCATGACTTGCTGACAGGATTAACTACTGCCAGGCTCACGAAGCTGGGAGACAGCTGCCACATGGCAGCCATTTACTACAAAGCTCCACTCCTCTAAAGTTAGGAGAGAGGCAGACTATTTCATCTGTGTTATCAGCAGGGCTCCTCTGCTCCACAGGCTTTAGTGACTAGGCTTTTTTCTAAACAAACACCTCCTTTTCTCCCCCACCTTGTTAACATCATTACCTTCCTGTCTTCTGTTTCTGGTCAGCACAGGAACTATTCCCCCTAACACACTCCCCGAACAACAACAGCAACAAAAATCTACAATCAAGACAATCTAAAACATTCAGAAACACACATACCCCCCAAAATAGATTTTTAAATTATTTTTAGCTTAAAATTTTAAGAGGGGAAACCACATGCCACAGGGAGGAAAGACAGTTGTGCTGGAGCAAAGGGATTCAGAAGCATGCTGTACAACCTTTACTCTCCCATCCACTGGCATTTGTGATGCCAGCCTCCAACTGCAATATCCAAAGCGGCTACACAGCTTTTTCATGAACAAGGTAACCTGCAGCAATTCTTTCTAGCTTATATCTTCACACCAGGCAGACTCTCTGCAGACCCATAAGCCAAAGCCAACCCCTGCCTGCACCTTATGAAGCACATACAGGTCTCAAGTCAACCACCTCCTACAGTCTGTCGAGGACCAGGAACAGATATACACCATCTATATCATCTCCACGTGATATTCAGCATATATGACCATCGGTTGCTATTCTCCTCTAATTTTGAACCAGAGTTAAAAGATACAAGCTAGAAGTTTAATTTTACCTGGGGTAATATCTATCTATCTGCTACAGATACTAGAGTACCCCAGATCACTCAAACTGAGGTTTATTGCTTCCTCTAGGTAAAGGGAGAACTCAGCCTTAGAAAAATGCTTCTCTCCCATCACTGATGATCAAGCTGTCACTGATGATCAGTCTCGTGAGCATGCCCACTGGCTTATACCAGCTGGACATGTAGCCTTTAAGGCTGTTTGCAGAGCTCTGAACTCTGAAATACAAAGTTCTCGGTTTTAGTTAGGTAAATTAATTACAGCAGCAGATGGTGCTGGCAAGCCTCTCCAAGTTGAGATCCTCACAGGAAAGCCACTAGGAAAATTTTGAACAGCAATGCTATTTGCCTGTGGTATTCTTCAGTACCAGTTTTCTTTCTATTTTGAAGAACACACAGTGAAACTAACCTGTGGGAGGTGCTTCCTGCACACTTGATAAAATGAAACAGCATCTGTTAAGTTTTCATAGACTGCAACATGCATGCAAAAAGATGGGGCACAGGGATCCAGTTCAGCAGCTTCTCATGGAATTCAGAAGCACCTCAGCTTTATCAGACAAGTAGAAGAAGCCTCAGAAATGACGTATTTCTATCTGACTTGAGAAAAGATGTATTTTCCAAACAAGAACTGCATACACACGAACATACACACCAATTCCTCTTCATCCACAACCACATCCAGCTGCTGACCTTCCATGTTCCTTATAGCATAGCCTTTGCTCTGGGACTTTAAAGCCTAGCAGGCGTTTCTAAAGGATTTTACAAAGTACACAGGCCCAGCCTTGTAAAAGCTCATAAGGAATCCACAGAGGTCATCGTGGCACTTGGACAGTCTGCAAACAGTGCAATCCACATGCTGGGGAGGTAAGAAATGACCGAAGTCAGGCAGATAGGCCTGAAGACTTCTGCAGTGACCAGCTCCTCCAACAATGCTGTAAACCCTGGAGGAAACGCCTGCTGATCTTCAAAGCCCGTCAGAAGGAACGGCCTTAAGTTTCCTGAACATGAGCATTCTGGTTACGAGGTCACAATCCTCTTATGCACGCAGAGAAAAGAATAAAAACAAAGCAAACAACAAAAAAATTACAATCCACTAATGTTAATAACTGTAAGTAACCAGTGAGACTGACCCTCTACTCTGCAACGAGCTGTCGGATCCATCCAGCAAAGTTTTGATGCTCTTCGGCACAACAGCCACACGGATCAAGCAGCAGCTTACAATCTCTGCAGCTTTCTTTTTTCTAGTCCAGGCAGTACTCCACACGTGTAGACTCCTGGAACTCAACACTCAGTCGTTCGGACTAGGAGGGGATGCTACAACCAGTAGGTGTGCAAGGTGTCCACCGTAACTATATCAAGACCATTGCAGTGTGTGCTGCACTGCCGGCAGAATTTTAGGTACAGCCTTCAGTCGCCTGACGGGCTGCACAGGCGACCATGAGCAAAGGGGAGCCTGGACACCTGCACACTGCAAAGAATTGCAGGAAGTTTATTTCAGGAACGCTGGGGAAAAAAAAAACAAAAAACAAAAAACAAAACAGACAAAATTGTGAACAGGTTTCTTCAGTAAATGAAGTTTCAAGTTGCTAATTCTCCAGCCAAAAATGTCTGCTGCTAGTCCAAAACCACCCTCCTCTTCCAAAAAAGTAATTCCAGTGCTAGCGCTTCACACACTGCCACCAAACACATGATACAGACTATTCTTCCCACAATTCATGTCTGAAAAGGCAAACTCGTTTCCTTCTGCTGACTCCCATTGACATGCAATATACCATAAAGTTAGCCTGAAACAAACTCATATGAATTATGCATAGGTTCAATCCTACCCTGAGTAAAACATTAGTCGCAAGTTGCATAGAGAAAAATGAATGACAACAAAAAAACAACCAAGCGGCCTGGGCACCCCACACCCCCATCCCAGTTTCTGCAGCAGGACAGCAAAAGTTTGCCAGTGGGACCTTGACTAATCACTTTCATATATGCCCACATAGCAAAGCAACGCTTAAGTATCATAATCAGACTTATGATACTGAAATTCATGCTCTTTTGAGGAGTGATATTTCCACGTGAACATTTTCTCAGTCATATATACATACACACCCACACAGGCACTTTCTTTTAATCCTAAAAATGAAACAACCTTGCTTTACAGTTTTAAATCAGTACATACAATATCCATACACACACACATATATTTTATATATACACATTTACATTAATCTTGCTGAGGTTATGTAGAATCTACCCTATGACCAGAGATGAACAAGACCTGAAGTATTTTAAAATAGCCACAAAAGGAAAAATAATTAAAAAAAAGATAAATTTGTTATTGTTCTTTGATCAGGTTACAGTCCTCTAAAGGAACAAACTATTTTTACTCAACTGACAGATCCCATCCTCCAAACTTCATATAAAAAACTATACTCTTTCAGAGCAAAAGGAAAGGAAAAAAGAAAACCTTTACATCAGAACTCATACTTTCACTCAGGTACTAAATAGCAGGAGCTATCTTCCACTTCCAGTTCAGACATCATTGTTTTGTAGCGAGTTTTATATGCCTAATGGAGCTCAACCATTCAATATAAAGAGAATCAAGAAGAGAAGAATTCAAGGAATAGGTAGCCGTCCCACCTGTAGAGCAGACAAGCATGTATTTAAATGAGTTAAAATACAAAACTAAGAGGAAAAAGCAAGGAAAACCACCAGCTAAATAAATTATTTCTCACCGTAAGGTGAAAACTTTTCTTAATCTACCCACTCATTTCACACATGATAATGTGCAACTATCATTCGAACAAAAATTAGAAGAGTTACCACCAGATTTGTTTCACTCATTCCTTCATCTAGACTTCAAATGGGGTTTCTGAAGCTCGAAGATTTCACCATGCTTGCTTACTGGTAACTGAAGACAGAAACTGGCCTCTTCCTCACCTATTAGTGTCTGACATGCCACAAAGGCTATGGAGGTAGGCACTCTCTCATAAACAGAAATGGCAGCATCACCATGCTCAGTATATTTCACACCAAACTTGAAACATTATTCAATACAGATTTGACATAAAAATATGAAAGCTGAAAAATTCAAAGGTTTCTCAGCAAATACACCCCTTTAGAACTTCCTAAAATCTCTAAACATGGATAATTTCTGAAGTAATGAGGACTTCAAAATAGCAGTAAGGGAGCTCCCCGAAGGGTGGGGTAATTGGGAGGGTTATCACACCTCTGGGGGAAGTCACAGGCTCTATCTTGGCAATGTTCCATTCCTTCATATACCCAGGGGACTGATTAGTTCATGATAAGCAATTAGGCACCCTAGGGAGGACGGTTAACCGTTTTACCAAAACAAAAAGGCTGCACAAATGTAAGTCTCACTAGATTAAAGAAACACTATCTGCAGAACAGCAAATTTGTGTTTGTTCCCTTCTACTGGAACTAGCAAATATTACATTTTGCCTACATATGGCACACAAAGATCTCAGAATCCCAAATTTGAGCACGTACTTGCTGCTAAATTGGTAACAAATGCTCTGAAGCATTTTCTTTCCCAAGACACCAGTGCTGTGATGCAGGAAAAAAGGAGGAGGGACAGATGGGAGGAATACAGTAAATAATTAAGACGACTCGAACTAGCAATCAATCTAGTTCATTTAAGTTCTTTTCCTCATTGTTAAAACAGTTCCTAACCAGGGGATCAGCTGCAGAAAGGGGGACCTGGAAAGGCTATGTATGGCTGAATGTTGGTTGCATTTCAGCACAAACTCCCGGTCAGCAGCAGCCCCACCATTACACACCCTGCTCCTAAAAGAGTTCTGGGAAGCTCCTGCCTGCTGTGAGGCTTGCAGCAAGGCACCTATGCGTATCGCAGTCGTACCCACATTAAACATTTATCTCTGGTGAAGCAGAAAGATGAATTCACCTTTCGCTTGCCAACTCATGTAAAAGCTCCAGTACACACCAGAGCTGCCGATGGTGCTGTTTCCGACTAACATCAGGCCCAATGTATTTCAAAGTACTTCAACAGCTTAATATACGAAGGAATGCTTTTCGGTTAGACGACCCCCTGTTCTTTTCTTTCCTTTTATCTTTTCTTAACAGTTTGCCATCCAGTGATAGAAGGGAACCCCAGCTGCATAGCCTGAGCTTTTATCTTCTGCTGACCATGCAACAACACAAAGCTCAGTGCTGGATTTCCTGCTGCTTGCCGAAAGGGGCTGTTCAGCTTGTTTAAATATTACTTGCCTTGGGAGCCTTGGAGTTGTGCCCAAGCACTGTACTGTATCTTCCCGGCATCCATTTCAGCATGTACTTTAAAGGTCTTTAGGTTCGATGTACTATGCTCTCCCTCGCTACGGGAGGAGCCTGATGCCTCTGGAAGAATCAAAAAGAAAACCCACCGGACTCCTCCCTCTCTCCCCGTCTCCCCATTAATCCCTGTGCCTCATTCCATCACACAGCTAACAGAAGTCCCTCTTCATCCCAAAACCATGAAAACATACTTAGTCCAGTAAACTGAACCAACTGCAAGCAAGGAAAAGACATTATGGTACAAAAGGCTACAGCTGGGAAGAAATCAGATGCTGTGTATCACGTACAGCAAGCTACCAGTACTCAGTGAGCAAACTGAGAAAGTACAGTAGCAAAAGCAGGCTTTTAAGATGACAAAGGTGCAGCAGCCTCTTGCCATGCTAAATAAGAGCAGTATCCACAGTGGATTTTAGAAGAAAAGAACCTTCAAACACAACCTTCTCTGAATTTGCAAACTTAACATCAGGGCACTTTCTTTCCTTGTTCAGAGCAATGATGAAAACAAAACATGGCTTTTACAAAAAAGCAGAAAGGATATTCCACCCTTTACAAATTCTTTCAGAAGCTCTCCTCAATTACCGTGCCACCAGAGCCTGAGTTCTGGCTACAAGGTCAGCAGGGAGATAACCTTGGCCAATAGAAATGATCTGCATCAGCCAAAGGCAGCACCAGGCGGCCACCCATTAAGCAGCCTGGCAGGCCTCACTGTTAACCTGTTTGCAGCTGATAACAGCTGATACGGATGGAGAAGGAGGAGATAAAAATCCAGATTCACAACCTATTTGTAAAAGTTGTGGCACAGCAGTCTGAATAAAAACTTTAGTGAACACTGGCTGTGAGAATTGCCCTGTAAAAAGATGCTTCTCATATTTGATGGCAGCAGAGATGCAGAAATACATGCACCCGCACAAGCTGACGCAGAATTGCAGTCACAGGAGAACTGAAGGCTAGAACTGAAATCCTGGGTTTAATCCATTCTGCTTCGCCTCAGCCTGCGGTGTACAGACTGATTCAACCTGATGTAAGCCACGGCTGTCATTCAGAAGGACAGGCTGGCAGTCCTCACTTCACCCCACAGCTCCAGCCACAGTTCCCCCTCCAGCCTTGTGCCAGTCCTGGTGTTTGAAAAACTCCACAGTGATCCGGGATCAAGAGAACTGATCTGGTTTGGGATTTATGTTTGTTGGGGTTTGTTTTGTTTTTCACTTAAAAATGTATGTACATATAGTTTCATCAACAGCCTTCACACAGGGGAGCTGAGACATCGTCAAATTACACCCTCTATTTGAGTGAGGGATGAGAGACCTGAGCAAGAATGTTGTTGGTAACTCTACTCCTGCGGTGCTGCAGTACCGGTGAAAGATGAAAAGATGCAGTGGAACGTACCCACAGCCGACTCCATCTCCTGACTCCCTCTTCCTGCTCCCTGTTGCTCCCTTCTCTCCAGCTCAGAGCTTGCTTGCAACCCCTCTGTCATAAAGAACACTCCTATCATTTAAAAGTCAACCTGAAGTTCAGCTCTTCAATTAAACCCATTTACATGAATGTAAGTTCACAATAATAAAAACTACAACAAGCAAAATGTCTGCACTGCACCTCTCCCACAGCATCCCTGGAGGAGGAGTTCAAGAGAGCAAGAGCAGTCCCAGACAATGAATGCTTACTGCTTACTTACCCAGTTTTCCTAGATCAAGGACTGTGTGTACCTTTTGCACAGTGCTAAGCACAACACAAAACACCAGCCCAAGCTATCCCTCTTCCCTCCCTGCCTCCCTTGCTCTTTACACAAGCATCATTTTCAACTTTTTTGTCTGCCTGTAAACATTCATAAATGACCCTTCCCCCATGCGCAGAGACAAAATTTATCCCTCCAACACAACTCATGCTTCATTAAGTCACATCAGTAACCGTGCTGACGCAGTCTGCCACCATGTACCACCACATGTACCAACCACAGCTCCAGAGTCCCTGGTAAGTAGGGCAAGCAGCTCACCTGGAGTTCTCAGGTACTTTAGAAACAATATTTACAAACCTTGGGCCCTTGGACTTAACAGAGAGCACAGTGGGAATGGCACACATGCTCCTGCACAGGCGGCTGACCCTCTCCAGAGAGCAGCCTTTATTGTAAAATGCATCACCTTAAGGGGACAGGATGAGACACAAGTGGAGAAAAGAAACCAAAGCTGCAGAGGGAAAGGACGTGTTGCCTGGCTGCATGTCCTCAGGCACTGCTAGCTCACGTTGCTTGCACCATCTGATCGCTCAAAGCTAAACATGGAATGTAGGTAGCAAGTCATAACACTGCGCAGGGCTGGAGACGTGACCCATCAGCTGTTTCTGCATTATAATTATTGCACTGGGGCACAGCAGGACCAAAAGTTTGCCTGGGCAGATTTCTGCAATGTTTTGGCTTGTTAAAAATGACAAGAAAGGCCAGACCCGCTTTCAGCTTTGTGATTACACTCGCTTTTCCGCAGGCCCGTCTTTCCCTGTTTAAAATCCTCAATCTGCAAAGAAAAGCAGAAGGCCCAGAACTATTGCCCTTTTTTCAAAGCAGCATTAAGCAGTCAGATTTCATAGGGCTGTGATCACTCTCTCCCCTCTCCACAAGATAGAAAGGAGTTTCCTGCAAAGACACAGCAAAACACCACTCCTGAACCACCATTCTCTGCACTTCTAAGCTGGTCTTGGTCATTTCCCCTTCAGGCTGCTTCTGCTCCCAGGCTTTCTCTAGCTCTCTTTATTTTTAAAGTTTCTGCTACCAATAAAAAAAAAAAAAAGAAAACCATACTGCAATACCATCATTTCCTTGTATTATCATATTCTCTAGTGAACTGATTAATTCTCAGAGTGATCCTGACCCTCAGCTCCCACTGGGCCTCAAGTGATGCAAATGGTCTCTTTCAGCTCTTCCTCCATTTTATTTTTGTCCTAACATGCACCAAGTACAAGTACAGGACTAAGTGTTGCAACTCTGGGCTTAAAATGCAAACATCCTCACCGATGGAGCTGGAAAAGAACACTTCACTTCTAGGCACTCTGATTGCTGCTGTAATGTGTTCAGAATTAAGCAAAGCTCAAAGAGCACAAGTCAGTAAGGAAATAATTTAAGCCAGTGTATATTCAACATGTCTTACTGCCCTAGCTGTGCCCTGTAAGCAAAGCTTAAGTTATTAAGAGCACAGTTTGCCAGGCAGTGTGACACTAATTTTAGTGCAACAGGTCAATGGAGATATGACAAAAACTGTAAATGGACAGCACAAAATCCTGCAGCAGTGCATAGCCACAGGATTTCTGTTGCATGAAATGGAGCAGGCAGTGCAAATCTGTATAGCACAGCCCCTTTCCAAACGACTCCCTTTAAGAGACCATAAGCATTTGCAGGATGGAGGGATGCTTTTGGGAGGTCCCTCAAAGCTACCTCAAGCTTCCTGTTTGACACCACGTGGACTCCCCCTGCCCTCAACCAAGCCGAATAAAAATCTAGCTCTTTTAGCGTATTTCCAGACAAAGATGCACTCAGACCGAAATTGTTGTAAGAGCTGAATACAAAAGGGATAACCCCCAAACTTCAATACCAAAGGGATAACCCCCAGACTTCAAAGATGCTATTTTTTCTGCAATAGCAGAGAGGTACAGGGATGCTAGGTGGTTAATGGGAAGGCAGGCAGAAGGGAAGACATCATAGAATCATAGAATAGTTAGGGTTGGAAAGGACTTCAAGATCATCTAGTTCCAACCCCCCTGCCATGGACAGGGACACCTCACACTAAACCATCCCACACAAAGCTTCATCCAACCTGGCCTTGACCACCGCCAGGGATGGAGCACTCACAACCTCCCTGGGCAACCGATTCCAGTGCCTCACCACCCTAACAGAAAAGAATTTCCTCCTTATATCCAATCTAAACTTCCCCTGTTTAAGTTTTAACCCGTTACCCCTTGTCCTGTCACTACAGTCCCTGACAAAGAGTCCCTCCCCAGCATCCCTATAGGCCCCCTTCAGGTACTGGAAGGCTGCTATGAGCTCTCCACGCAGCCTTCTCTTCTCCAGGCTGAACAGCCCTAACTTCCTCAGCCTGTCTTCATACGGGAGGTGCTCCAGTCCCCTGATCATCCTCGTGGCCCTCCTCTGGACTTGTTTCAGCAGTTCCATGTCCTTTTTATGTTGAGGACAGTAAGGTACGAACAAGCTTGCAGGTCAGAAAAGCACACTGAAGGCTAATAGACCAAAACTTCTGTTAGCAGAAGAGCACCCATCTCCAAGAAACCACTTCCTATCTTATTCTCCCCATCCCCTCCCCGGCAGCATTCTCCCTGCTGTAATTCAGAACAGCCAGGCAACTGATCTCTAACCATACACCAGAGGAACTGGCTAATACAATGTCACCCGGCCCACCACATGAACAAAAACCACCAACGAATCCAGCTGGTGGTTAACTGCAAATTTCTGCTTTACTCAAGGCATTATACTGCTGAGGGTTCCCTCACCTTTGCACATACACTGCCCTCCTAGAAACACCCTCTGCTCAAACTCAGATTTACAAACACATGTACAGATATTCTACACATCTGCTTCCACCTGGTGGATTACCAGAGATGGAGACTGCAGCGTTTTTAAAACAAACACCTAAACCCACCTCTAAAATTAGCTGAATAGTAAATCTGTGGACAAGAGCAGAAGGGAAGAGTGATTTGGCTCAGCGTGGGGAGGGGGAAGCCTGCAAGAAACGGAATAGGGATTGCTAAACTGTTTAATCCACTCGGAAATTCAGGTTTTTCTCTATTGGAAAACAAACCAAGAAAGGATTTTCCTTTCATTTTGAGGAGTCTGTCGAAATTGACGGGGACACAGCTATTCGGTATTGCTCTGGGGTGTTCAACAGGAATAAATTACTTCAATCAAACGTCTTCTCAAAGAACTTCAAATACTGTTTTCACAGTCTCCCCTTCCATGACCAAGAAAAAAAGAAGTTTTTTAATGCATATTAAAATACATATTATATACACACACTGTGTATAATCAAAACAAAAGCCTAAAGTAATTCATTAATTACTACCCATAACTAAGGATTTAACACTTCAGCAAAGCAAATAGGAACTGTCAGGGAGTATCCTGAGATACTCACTGTTGTACAACCTTTCAGGTCTGGTTTCTACACATTTCCTTGCTGTGATACCTGCAAACGCAGCTTTGCAGTAACTTCCAGTTCCATTTTCACATGTGTATTTTTAAAGACAGCAGCCGCCTTTGCCCTGCGTATACAGCATCAGGGGTATTTCGCTCTCTACAGCCCAAGTTCCCAGAAAAGCCAGCTCCAGAGATCCTAGGTGTGGCACATTCTTTTTTGCTCTAGGTACTCCTCCTGACTGGAAGTGAAGGTAAGTATTACTCCAGCTTCAATCTGTCTCCCCCTTGTACCCACCGCAGCTTAGTAAGACACAGTCAGGAGACTATTGCAAATTACACTTCAGGGCTCATTACAAATCAAGGCCTCAGTCTAGCTAATAAATTGATACCAACAGGCGCATTCTATGGAAGAGACCCCATAGTGTTCAACAGAAGCTGCAACGGTCCCAGTGCAAGCTGTGGTCTGCAAGGGACTGCTATGTAGCCCCTGCATCAGGAAGTTTGTTTGCATCACATGCACAGGTATTTACCAGCTTCTGGGACTCTGTTTTTATTTGGGAAACCGGGATGTTTAGCACGGTGTGCAAATCCTGTCAGACAACTTTCAAAGTACCCTTACTCCATATGGAACAGAACTGCCTACAAAGTAAAGCACATTCACAAGAACAGCGTTTTAATCTTAGGCTGTCAAACCCCTCAACCAGAAAGACATTCTCTACCTAAACCTGCACATCACAGTCCAGAAGAAACAGGCACACATTCCTCACATGTATTTTGCATGTGGAAGAGCAGACAAATAGAGTTATACAAGATCATTAAACTGCTACTACAAGATGTGGCACTAGGAAGCCAACTTCAGTACTAACAGAGATGAACTAACTAACCCTGGTCTGGAGTAAGAGGAACTTGAGGATGCTTGGCTTTCACTGGGTCATGCACAGCCCCTTTCACCATTCATATAGCAACAGACATTAAGAGCAGAATGCACTGGAGAAATCATCATTGCCAATGATTATCAGCTATGATAATCAATGGCTAGCTTATTCAGTCAATAGCTGCAACTGCAATCTCCCACCACCCACTTCACCCTTCCCAAGTCTCAATGCCCCTGCATTACAGCTTTGAGAAGAACCAGTCAGACTCTCTCCCCCCTTTTTTAGGGATTCTAGGTCTGTTGTGATTTTTTTATTGGTAAGAAGAAAAAAAATTAACCTGAAGTTCCTTCGTCCTTAGCTGCATTCTTAGAAATGGATGGAGATTTATTTTTATTACTTATTTTTCTTTCAACCCAAACAAATGTGGCCTGAAGCTAAACACCTGACGTAGTGTTTCAGCACAAAGCTTGGCAGAGCTGCCTGCAAAAGAAAGGACCCCTGACAAAGCTGCCTGGTGATCTCCAATTGAAAACCCTCCTGGCAGCACAGCTTCTTTCATGCAGAGGAACCTCTGACTTTCTCTCTCCTTTTCTGTCTCTGATAACTCTCCCAGTATATCTGGAAATTAGGAAGCTATGTTCTCTAAAAACTGGTATGCTCAGGCCCAGTAAACCCTGCTCCAAAATGGTGGAAGAGGACAGTCTGACATCTCAGCAGAGTAAGTCTCAGACTACGCTGGTGGAACTGCAAACACTAACGTGTATTTCCTTCCTTGAATACTGGCGCTGTCATAGCCCCTCATTTCAAAAGTCAGGAGAGATTTTCAATGCATTTTTGGGGTTACTGACTTTAAGCCCGGAGGATAAACTCCACTCGTGGTTGTTCACAAGTAAGAAAATGCTTGCCTGGAAAAAGAAAGCATCAAAAAACTGCAATTCTCTCACAATCACTTGAGCTCAAGAACCACAACCTTAGTACTGCCAGTTTCCCATCTCATTAAGTGTCTTGCAATACTTGTTTTTGTAATTGTTTTCCATGCTGTCTACACAAAAAGCTATCTCGGAAGCCAGAAGAACTACATTCCTTAAACATGGACCCTTTCCAGATTCACCCCAAACCTTTCTGTGCTTAAGGTCCTACACATACATGAACGCACAGATTGCTACAGGGCCAGCAGTTAATTCATTTTCAAGTTGCCCTAATTTTGAGGCTAAACACTTCTTAAACTTCTCCATCCCTGATATTTCCCTTACCTCTTTCAGGGAAGTCAAGGTGCTTCCTGCTTTCCTCCATTCAGTCACCAAGACTCCACTACAACCTACCAAGCTGCTCTCCCATAAGCCACGCAAGAGTGCTACCATGCAGGCCGAGTGCAATTCACATTAACTACATACACAGCATGTTTCTTTCGAAGAACTTCATAGCGAGTAGTTGCCCTTTTTCCAGTTTTCAACTCTTCTTTTAAGATACGGACACCTCCTCCCTTTCTTCGCTCATCACCTCCACTTAGAAAGGCTGAAGCTCACTTGATCGCATGGTAGATGGCAAGGCTTTTGAATCAGTGGCTGCTAGCTGGTCTTGAACCAGTTTGGGTAAGGTTCAGAAAAGATACAGAGTACAAACACACTTCTACAAACTTTAAAATCCAAACGCAAATTTTCCACCCATCACCTTCAATGTCAGGCAGTAACAATGCTAATAAAATAAGGCAGACTATGAAAGGCCTATCACCTACCTGTCTGGGGTTCGATGACTGCTGACAGCTCCTCAGGAGGAAGGGACAGCAATCCAGCCACCAGTGGTGGTTACCTCCCTCAGCCTCTCCACCAGACCCTACCCTACTGGCAGGCCCCTGTTCAGCTCACTGGAGTTCCTCTGTTCCCCAGACATAACAAACAAATATAAACAAATAATGGCTGAACGCCACTAACAGCAGCTTGAACTCAACAGCACCCACGTTCTCTCCTCCTCCTCCAGTGATGCCACAGACATCCTGGGGCTCAACACCACCAACTTGGAGGTACAATGAAGAATAAACGGGTGGTCACTTCCCGAGGTCAAAGTGTACCTACAAATGAAGGCTCACAATGTGATATGCATTTATTTTCTTTGCATACATAACATCCTCTATGCCTAAGTCAAGGCGAACTCCATTTTGGAACGCTTTTTAAGAACAAAAAAGCCCACTCCTTCCGATTTTTGTGCAAGAAGAAAATCCCCCAGTACTCCCCACTTTGTGTGCTCAGGGCCCTGAAAGCTGCCAGAAATAGCCTGAGGATGGGGAGAGAAGGAAGATTTCTGTGATGAACCCTACTTTTCAAAAGGTTTTAGAAATAACTGTACGATCAAACAAACGCAATGCACTGCTCAAATCAGTATGCAAACTCAGAGGGTAAATCATTTTGAAAATCATTATGGCTTTAGGTTTTCTACTTCTATTTATTTACAGATTTGACGGCAAAGGACAAGTGGTGGAATAAAATTACTTTTCAACCTCAAGATATAATTAACACAGGAATCAGCACCTTTGCATCTTTCCAATACATTTGTATCATAGACTCAGCGGTGCAAACACAAGGATGCATACCTGCAAGGTTCATAACCACACCTTTGCACTAAAAAGATTACCGAGCAATCTAACAAAAGGGTGTTTACTTTTAGTGCATACAATTCTGTACCACTCAGCCCATTTGCAATCTCTAATACTGATACCATTTAATACTGAAGACAAAGGAACCCATGTTTCTCCACCAATCAGATGTAGTAAATCCACAGAAGTCAAAACAACCAGACAAGAGACAGGAGAATCAGGCCTTTAGGATGCTGCACTACTGTCTCCTCCGTGGTTAATTTGGATGAGCTTGTTGAAGCACAGCCTTTAGCCAAGTGCTTTTTCATACAAACTCATCCATAGCTCAGAGACGATTAATCATCATTTATTACTCACCTTCTGGCAACACCCACTTTAAGCTAGGCACCATCCAGACACATCATGAAAGACAGTCCCAGTCTGAAGGCTTTGTAGTAAATGGGAGCCATTTCTGAGACCCAAGCCTGATGGACAGACAACTACAGACACCCGTGGTACTCCGCACAGCTACAAGGATCTGCCAAAATAAAGCTGCTCACAAGATAACTTAAACACAAAAGCAATCCTTTCAAAAAGGGATGAGGCGTGTATTAAGTACACCTACTTTTCAGTGCCTTTTCTGCCGACTGCTACTGGTGTTATGGTACAAGTCTCGTGAAAGGATTTTGCTGAAGAAATACGATGAATCTTCATAGACTTAGTGATCAGAGCACCTCACTTGGTTACAGTACATAGGAAAGTAGTTATTCTGT
This sequence comes from Lathamus discolor, assembly GCF_037157495.1. NCBI lineage: Eukaryota > Metazoa > Chordata > Aves > Psittaciformes > Psittacidae > Lathamus > Lathamus discolor. The sequence continues at coordinate 71,820,376 of NC_088885.1, forward strand.
TCTGCTGCAGCATTAGTAACTTCTCAAACAAAGAAGCCTGATTGAGGCAGACAGTGAGGGGCTTATCAGCTTAGGAAATGGGAAGGATGGTCCAATTAACTGCCAAGCAGTCAGACATAATTCACTCTGACGAGGCCAATGAGAGGTAAGTCAGAGAAATGCATGTCCCATCCATTTACGTAACGCCCAAACATTCCCCCCTGCAAAGTCTTCCCTTAGGGAAGCATTGCCTAACTAAGGAACAAGTTGCTAAAGGAAAATCCACCTCTATGAATCTACATCTAACCAGCACCCTCTCTGATTAAGCAAATGCCTCAGTGGTACAGGAGTCACTGCCAGTTGTTAAACTTCTGGACCCAGGCGCTAACAGCCGTTCACCAAGCAGACAGCCAGAGAGCTTTATGCAAGGTTATCTGGGGTCCACACCACTGTGGTGTCTTCTCACACACCAAGGGCAAGAAGCAGAAGGCACAAAAAGGCAAGAATACCCCACCCCAGCCCAGGCAGGCAGATTCCATCTCCTTCTCCGAAGCCACTTCTGCTAGCACAGAATCTGTGAAGGAATCTCTATTAAAGAACCAGAATGCTACTGAAGTCATTTCATGGTGTGAAATGAAAGAAAGAAGCTGAAGGCAAGCCATACGTAACAGCTGATTAAGAAAGCTATGAATCCAGCTGCAGTGCTGCTCCTCACATCCTCTGCCATGCTCAGCACCCTGCTAGCATGGTATAAACAAAAAGAAGGCAGAGAAACAGGAAAGGCAGAAATTCTACAAAAGATGCTATATGAAAAGAGAAAGTTCCCAGGGAATCATAGCCCTAGCTTGGGACCTAAGAGGCAACTGGCATTAAAAGTGGAGAGAGGAATAAAAAGAAGGAAAAAAAAAAGTCCCTGAAACACTGATGCATAAATGTGAGCTTTATCTGTTGTTTATGGAAAGAGTGGGATCCTTATTCTGCAACAAAAATGCACATGTGGGACCCGGTCCATCCTTTGGTAAGGCACCTTGCTTTGTAGAATACTCTTCATTTTCCAAGTGCCAGACATGTCATGATCAGAAACACGTGCTTTATGCACTATGAGCAGGGTGTAAAAGACCCCAGTTGTGTGGAGTATTTATGTTACATACGGCAACATCCTATTTGTCAGCCGGTTACCAGGAGCTAAGGAATCTGTGTGGTACTAGCAAAGTCGCCTTGCAGCAGGGTGTTATAGCGAGCACAATCCAGACTATATATGGTATGTTTACTGAAGGATTGGGCATAAACATGTTACAGAAGAAACGATGTCTTGTATTAAGACTCTGGGCTTCCTGCTGCAAGGCAGACTATCCTGCTTGGAAAGCAGCTTGTCACATACTCCTCATATGCTGCTCGCTGTGGGTGCCAGTGAAACCTCTAGAAAACAGGAACAGGTTATGCTGCAAGCAATGATTAACTATGTGAAGGATCAGCTCTCCAAGCTCCACCCGCCAGAATTCCCTGTCTCCTTGCTGCTCTTCCTCCCCTGCTACTTTCCGGGGATGGGACTGCTTGCAAGGCAACCCAGTGGAGGGCATAAAGGCATGCACATGGGCACATGCCACACAGAGTGCTGCCTCTGCGACAGGATGATAGGCACGGACAAGTGCACCCTCTATTTCTTAAGACAGCTGGCAGCAGGCAAGCAAGCCTGCAACCATCCTTGTGCCCCCCTTCACACCCAGTCGGCACAGGACTGTTTCATAGTGGGGAGGAATGGGGGGAAATCCTGAAAGGATAGAGGGAGGAGGGTGTACTGAAGATGCCTTAAAGTACAGAGAAGGTTCTTATCTGGGTTCAACGTCCTGCCTAACCAGTTTTGTGGCATGTTCCAGTTAACTCTCCTTTTGGTCGAGTTTGTTAGTTGTTTTAAATTTTGGCAACCAGACCCAAGCTCCAGCCCTTCTTTTCTCTGACTCCTTTCATGCTCCATCGCACTCCAGCACAAACATAGGCACACGGAAAGGAGATGCCAGAAGACTCCATCACAGACTGAAACTGGATGCACAATTTCTGTAGATCACTGGATCTTCCCTACCAACCCACCAGGACCACCAGCCCTCAAGTGCCAGACTTCCTGTCTCTGTCACTGCTCTTCTACATTACCAACTTCTGCAGCCCCTCAAAAAAACCCCAAAACTACACAAAGTGGTAAAGGGGTGGGAAAACAAAGTAAAAACGCCCAAACCCAGAACCACACAACCAGAAGACTGCATGCCACACTAATCTAACCAGAGTGCAATGTGGGAGCAGCAGCAGTGATCACTGCATCAGGATGTACCATCATCACCACAGCAGATTTATGTCTTCATTGTGTACAGTATTCACAGGGTTAACGGACAGACCAAAGATCAGAAATGTATCTGCTAAGCAACAAAAGCATCAACTCAAAGATGTGCTGGGTGGGTTCTGACAGGGGTTAAGCAGTTGGTAACCAGGTGGAAGAACTTGGTGGTGGTTCAGGAACCATTTTAAGCAGCAGACATATTAATCATGAGAGTGTTGGTAAAAAAGAACCAGGGGCAAAACTATGCTACAGAAACAAGGACCCCTAAAAGCTCAGCAACACACACCTACCCATCCGTCACATATAAAATAAACTTAGAGAAACCAACAAAGAAGAAAGACTATTACATGACCTCCAGAGCACAGTAAATCCCTCAGAGCAATGAGTGTAAGGCATCAGGAACTTCCTGGTTTCCAGGCCATCATTTCATATGTTTTCTGGGGAGTTTTCATGCTGTGGGAAAGATTTCCAAGTACACTGAAAGTAAGCCTGCAACATCCCCTTCCACTCCCACAGCAAGTATGCAGTCCATAAAAGATTAAAGTGCTGGAAACACGTGCTTGAGAAAAATCGTACCAACAGTATAGCACTTGATGCATTTTATCAAACTATTTTGCCATCCCTGTTTTAAGGCAGTGTGGGGAGAGACGGAGCAAGCAAGAGCACATGACATGCATGCGGTCTGTAACTTGCACACCATTTTACAGATGTAGTTACTATACTGGCTTTTCGGGGAGGCTTTTCAGGCCAGCGCAGCCTTTGTCTCATATGCTATATGCTAGCCAGCTCATAACAAATGAGCAATCACGGAGAAAGCAGATCTAGCTCCTTCTCTGATCCTGCTGGGATGCTGAGGCATGAAGATGTGCCTGAAAACACTTCTGTCCCGTTGGGAATCAAATCAATCCCTTTGGTCACGCGAGCGCCTGAAGTCTGGTACAATTATTAACTGTGCTGCAGTCACATGAAAGAGAACAAGCTTCCCCCTCCCACCCTCATCCCACGGGTAACATTGTGTGGGCAGTGAATATATGAAGGAACAGGGTGAGTTAGGGGGAGAACCTCCACGGAAAGGCTACAAAGCTGGACTTTATTACTCCTTTTTGGTGTATGGATTATTACATTTCAGGCAAGCCTGCCTAATGCTCAGACTCGCTCAGGTACCCAAAACAGGACGAGGTGGAGAATCCTCCTCTTCCCCACTCAGTACCACCTTCTTTTAAAGAGGGAAAAATAAGAGATGCTTCCAGTTTCCCCCATTTCTTAAACACAAGGATGATGGAGCACAGAAAATGGCTTTATTGAAGCGTGAGTGGGCCATTTCTAAGCTGGTAGGTTTGCTTGGGAAGTGTTCTTACTTGCTTGGAGGTACTCAACAGGTATGAGAGAGGAAAGATGGGGAAAAGAGTCCACTGTGCTTTGGAAGAGAAACTCCTGGCATTATGACAAATGAGACAGGCAGTGTGGACTAAGAGCCTAAGCTGTGATTCATTTGCTGGGACCAGAGCCTTATGCAGCCTCCCTGTTCCACAGCCTGCACTCACGTAACTGACTATGTGGACGGCACTTTCCCAAAGCTGCTTTTCAGGGCCAAGGGGTAAATGACAAGACAAACAACATGCAAACAGCGAAGTACCCACTAATTCCAACTCCTCCTCAGCTCCCTCCTCATGCACCTCCCAATCTGCTGGAAGGCCTGAGTTATGTTAGTTGAAGTATAACCCAAGCATCACAGATGTATGTGTATGCTGCAAAAACCTGTGCTGGGAAATACTGCACTGCATCTCAGCTAGGATGGGAGCCATGCTCGATGGCCATATAGCCCCTGCAGCGGCAGGTCTGACATCAAACAACATGTCCTAGATGTAGTTAAGAATGCAGCACATCTTTAAGTGGTTACATCTCCAGCCCTGTGGCACTTAACAGGAAAAAGAGGGGGAAAAGATTCTGGGTCGATGACATAAAACATAAAAACATATACTTTCAAAGCACTACATGTATTTTCAGTTAAGTTATAATTGAGTATGTCCCGAGTGAAACTACTACATTTGTAGTGTTACACCATGCATCCATTTTAAAAACACTTTAAAATGTGCTTTTGCCTCAGCCCGCCTCCACAGGATAATGAAGAAATACCATTCATCAGGAGCTCCCTAAGAAAAATAAACTTTAAAACAGCATGGTACGCTCACTGAGTAACATGTATGTCTGCAGAACTGCTGTTCTTTATGTATTCTGCATCTGAAAACTGCAAGTCTCACACGCGTGCACACACAAAAGACAGACAGACTGCTGCTGCGGACAAAATGGTGCCATTTAATACAAAAATCTGGTTTATGCATAGCCTGGCTGTAGTGCATGCTGGTCCCAAGCAGAGTGGGATGCAGCCAGTTATATCGAACAGTTGTGCCCTCAGCAACAAATGGTGCATTCATAAAACTGGAAAAGCCTCTGTCTAGGGGCTCACAGTTCTGCAAAGGAAACAATCGCTTGCTGACATTTTCTGAGGCAGGGTATGGCCAAAAGAGGTTGAGGGGGAGAAGTATGATCTACAGGAAAGTTATGTACAGAAGAAATACCAAAATATAAAGGAAATCCCCCAGCTCTGCCATTCCGTTCCCTTTGCACTCTCCCTGCGTTAGCCAGTCTCTAACAAAAGACCAAGGCCACCTGAAAAAGACATGCTTAGAAAACACTCGGCCAGTCAAGAGTATAGAAGAAAAAGGAGGAAAGAAAAAACCTTTCTTACAGAACGCTGGCCCATGAAGAAGCGATAGACATCACAGAGGCTGCAGCACACAAAGCTGCATCTGACAGGCAGTTTCTCACAAGTTTCTTACCCTTGCCTTTATTAGCTATGCCACCTCCACACTGGTAACTCAAAGCCAACATCTGGTGCTAGCTAAATGTCAGCACAGACAATCCCTTTAATAAAAATTTAAAGAGTCTGGGTCCCAACAAGGAAGTCATTAGTGCTTTGAATCTAAGACCCTGCACAAGAGCTGCAAGACTGAAACAATCCAGGCTTTTCAGCCAGGCAGAGCAGTGACTGTAGTGTGTGCCAGGCCACCTCTCCAGGCTCCAGGGCTACCTCGCACTGGGGATGCTCGGATCATGGCCACCGGTCCCCGTGTAGCCCATCTAGATGGCTTGCCTGGTCAGCACTGGTGGGCCCAGACAGGTCTATGGATGCTGCAGGATGGGAGCGTGCCATATGGTCTGCCCTCAGCCTAGGGAGCAATGGCTCCTGAAGCTGAAATGCCAGGCACTGCTGCCTGCCTCAAACACACCTGGCATCTGTATGGCTGAAGCCAAACCTGCTTGCCCTCAAGATACAGGAGACACCCACAGAAGTCGACGCAAAAGTGCCCCTAAATGGCTGCCAAGCAGCATGGCCTATTAATGAATACCCATCACCTGCTCTGCGCTACTGAGCTCAGTAATTAACCCCCTCCAAAAAAAACCAAATCACACACTATAACTGAAGTTCAGCGCCAGTGAAGGTTTCTGTACGAGGAGAAAAGAATTGAGACCCACCTGCACGCTGATAGGAAATAAGAACCAAGTCTCCTCAGTCACTCCTTGCTGCCCCAAGGTTGTGATGGGGCATCCACCTCACTTTCTCCTGACACTCACATGGCACAGAGGTCTCTCACATCTTGCCTTGCCAAACCTGACCATGATAGCTTGGAGCAATGAGACCATCCTCCCTAGCCTGGAGGAGCCCAGCTGAAAGAGGAAAGAAATTCTGTGTACTGGTTGACAGAATGAGTCCCTTCACTATACTATCAAAAGACTCTGTGTGTTAGAGATTGAAGGGAGTACTCTTGCACTGAAGCTTATGCAAAGGTCTCTAAAAGAGGGATGCATGCAACTCTTCCCACCTACAGTGCACCTAAAGGTCCTTTAGAAACCTTTTATGAAGCAATTTCAGAGGGGAACAGGACTGCAGTCACACAGACTGACAGTACACGAGAAAAGTGCCATTCCCGCACCTCGGTGCTAGTAGAGCACTGCTGGAGCCGAGGAATAAATGCTGGGAGCACGCACAGTCAGCTACAGCGGGGAGAACCAAGCAGAAGCTGTTGAGGCACTGGAGAATGAATGGCAATGTTTTTGTTTACCAGCTGTGCACTGTAAATGATTGCTTTTGCAATAAAGTTTGCACTGTATTTGCATAAATAGTTTCAATACAACTGCATGGAAAGCCGCTTCATTAGCGCCGGTTATCAGTCAGAGACCTACAGCAAATACGAAACTGCAAATGCTTTTGCAGTGGCATCAAAGCAACCTAAAAATTGTCTTTCTGACCTTATTCCTTGGTCAGTTTCCAGGCAAGGCAAAAGTTTACACATACACATAAATGTTTTGTACGTGCTCCCATTAAACTTGCCCTTAGAACTAAGTGAATGCATTTCAGAATTCAAGTAACAGGCATGATTTTGTTTCCCTCCATAGACTTTACTACAACACAGTCAACTTATTAGGAGAGACAGTTTTGTTTGTTTGTTTTTGCTTTAAATTTGGAGAAGGCAAAAACACCTGGGAAGCTGTGGGAGAACATCAGAGTTAAGAAGGAAATTACACCCCAGCCTCCTGAAAAGCTTTCAAATAAAGCACTTTGGGAAGTCTGTGAATAAGAGACAAAGAAAGAAGTTCTCGATTTGAGCAATGTCTTTCCCTTGAACACTGAGTCACAGAATACAAGTCTGCACATCACCTTGTGAAAGAAAAATAAAAAATAAATCCTGCCTGAAATGTGTCCCTTTTCACTGTTTACTTTTGTTTGTTTGTAGTGGTTTGGTAAAATCCCACAAATATTTAAGACCAAAACCACAGTCCATATTTTATATTTAGATGAACTATGGCACCTTCCAAGAAGCTGTGATTGCAAGCCTGCATCTGAATCTCCCTCTGCCACTGCCAGGACCATGCAGCCACAGTAGGTTGAAGAGCACGGGCCACCACTGCAGCCCTAGTGGTGATGCTGCCAGTATCGGCCCTGATTTAAATCAGTATACAAGACAGTAAGGAAAGGAGCCCAAAGGTTTCTAATCGAGTGTGCTGAACACCATGACCTCCTCACACCCCCGCCCCACAAATGCTTAACTGCTGAATGAGAATCCTCTCGTTTCCTGCACTGAATCATCTGTGTCACCACAAAGATGAGATTTGTAACTGTGCGCACACGTTTCTTATTTGAGGGGCATGCAGAGGAGGGTGTTTCTCAAACTACTGTCAGATCAGCCACAGACGGTTTGGATTTCTTCCGCGTTTGATGTATCATTTAAGTAAATCTGTGTTTTTTTCCACAGAGGTACAACCTTTCAGTGATACTGTTTTCTAGGAAACACGCAGGTGAACGCTACTACTTTTCTTTTGCAAAGCACCATTTGAATGGAGCTAGAAGGGACAGGATATGCAGATTTGCACAAGTAAAAATAACTTATAACTTAACCTCTGGCATCAGATGCTTCAACAGATTTAATTAGCGCAGGTCATATGCTCTTTTCAAAATGCTTTTTTTCCACACATCGACTTAAAAATAATTTCACTAATTTACCTGCAAATGGCCTCATTTTCACTCCTAAACTGATAAACTATTTTTTAATCACTACAGCAATTCATTTTGCACACAAAATTAGCAGCACTGCATCCTTCAAAAGCAATAAAGAAACATCCAGGTTGCCCAAGACAAAGAAAGGTGAGGCAAACTGCTAAACCTCAGCTCCTTAAGCAACCCCTCCTAACCAGGATGGCTTTGTACCATTGCTTCATGCAGGCAGGGAGGGAAGGACATTGTGATCTCCTGCTGCCAGCTCCGGGCCGTGCACTGCTGAAATCAGTGGGAGCTTTGTGGATGCTGGGTAGGAGCAGCCCCATATAAAGATGGCACAAGCGACTGCAAAAATCATACTCTGCTCCTGATTGATCTGAGTCATGAGGAGTTCATGCTGTCAGTGAGCAAGAGCACGAGGAGGGCTGATGTGTTCTGGTCATCTCACTAAAGCAGCAGAAGAACTTAAGATGCACATCCTCCTTGCAGCACCACGTGCTCTTACCTGGATGAAAGCTTAAGAACCACAGTTTTCACATGGGCCTACTTTTTCCTCAAAGCTTTTTCAATCTTCTCCACCCCTCATTTTAATGAAGGAAAACCTACCAACCTTTTGACCTTGGACTTGCTCGTTTTCTCTGTCTCTCTCAGTACATGCTCTTTGCTAACCATTCAGCATGCTGCGAGCCCTGATAAAAGCGGTTAATGTTTACTGAAACCTGTGTATGAACTGTACTAAACCTGATGCAGGGGGAGGCAAAGTTCTGCTAGCAGCATCCATGACCAATTGAAAAGAAGTGGTGGTTGTTTTTCTTTTTAAACCACACACCCCACCCCCCCCTCGAAACAGCTGCATCAGTAGACAGGCAGGCAGCACATTCCTCTAGCTGAAAAAATGCTTCTCATCCATCCACCTAGACACATCAAAATAAGTCACTGTGCTGAGTACCACAGGCCTTCCAAGAACACATAAAAGCAATCGATGAACTGAATATTTAGGTTCTCTTCTGGGTGGTGGGACGCATACTTTATCCCCAAGTAACTGTTTTCCAAAACAATCTGAAAACATACAAGTCTAGCAGAAATGCTGGGTGTTCCTTGTAGGAAGTCCATATACCCTTGCTTGAACAGTGTTCAAAACATCCTCTCAATTAAGTGGAAAAAGCGCAACATTACTACTGTAAACTCAAACTACAATAGCTGATCAGTGTGATTGTGACCTTAAGTTCACCATAATTTCCACTCACCAGTGACACATCCTTAGAAATAATCACCTGTTTCAGTAGCTGTAACTGTGCACTATTGAAGAAGAATGTTCTGTAGCATAAACCAAATTAATGCATTGCCCTTTCTTAGCTCACTTGCATTCTTTCCTGTCTGTATTCTAATACCTAGCCCAGACAGCACTACCAAACAGTTCCTCCCTCCCTCCCACCTTCTTTGGTGACAGTGGGATGCGCTCAGGTGCTTAAAGCCAATTTTTCCCTTTGTACTAGAGGGCAGCAACAGCACCACAGTCACCTTGGAAACAACCATCACCCACTGTTTGCAGAACAAACAATGGTACCTTTTCAGCCAGCGCAAGGCAGGCAGGGCAAGGGGCAGCCAAGCAATTCTGGGACTTACAGGAGTGTTAACATATTGCATTCATTCAGTGCGTCAAAAAATAGTTCAGCACAAGAAGCAGGGCGCTCTCAAAGTGAGAGCCTTTGGCTGGAAACCACAGACAAGCGCACACGGCTCAGAAGGTCAAACAAGTCTCCCAAGTCAGCAATGAGGTCTTTTCCTCTCATTTTTTCACTTGCCCTCCCGTTCCCCTCTCTCATGCACACAGAGGGATGAAAAACGTACCTATTTAAACTGATCTTATCCACGGAAAGTCAAGTGTTCAGCTTCCAAGTAGCACTCACTGAAGTTTTCTCAGTGTGCCAAAATATTTTAAAGCACTGTTTACCCGCACTTGTAGTGCTTTGTACCCAACGCATCAAGAGCCGTTTCCAGAAGCGCTCCTTATGAAGTTTGCAAGAATTGTGGTTATTGAGCATTTCAGACCCTATGTCTAAGCACTCAAGCAGTCACATACCCCTCTCCTTTCAAAATAACTCCATTTTCGCAGAGCAACAGACAATCTGACTGCTTTAAAAAAGCCAGATGATGTACATCTGGCTTAGCAGTAACTTCAGAGTGGCTTCCTATCTCCTGGAGACTTTTTCCTCTGCTCACAGAATACCCACCACCAAACAGGCCTTTTTGCATGCAACAAGCAGGGAAAAAAGTTACGTGTTTAAGGATTCAGGCTTTATCAATTTTAACACCCTCCCGCAAGGCGCTCGCTCTTTTGGCCAGGCGCAGTGTTTAAAGCAGAAGGGAGACTGAGGCATCACTCAGGCACTTCAGTGCTTTATAACCTTCCCACACCAGTTAGCAGACACCTACGTTGCTGAGAACAAGCTGACAGAAGTCCAGCTGCCCAGCTTGTCTGTAAGGCCACTCGGCAGAGGATTGAGAGGCCCTACAAGATCATGCTGCCGCTTGATTCGTGCATAAAAGAGCATCCAGGTGTGCTGTGAAGGAGTGCCAGGCACAACACACCCAGCTGAGAACTGCGCTGAGGTGATGAGAGCTGCATAAAGGTACAACAAAGAAACTCATGGGCAAGATCGGTAGATTTCCACATCGCAATATAAACATTTTTCTACAACCTTCTCTGCTCTTTCATACTGCAGTCAGCTGGGGTGGGGGGGGAGAGAGAAGGCAAACATCTTAATTTGACCATTAGAAACACTGACTGGTGCTGTCCTGCTAGCTAAAGCCTCCAGCAAGCTTGTCCATGTGGGCCAGACAGGTTCACTCACGACTTCAACCATGGTAGCTCAGCTGAGTCAGATTAACATTACCAAAAATCTATCTTGATGCTCATTAAGATGCAGGCTAACACACTAACTGGTCTCGACACCCACAAACATGGCTTCGGACACAGCACGCTGTAACTTAAGGAGCATCAGGAGAGCTTTAACTTCTTTTTTTTTTTTCCTTAATTGTGTTCAGCTAACTCAGTTGACCTCAAACAATTGAGACACACACCCTTTTTGCCTGTCAGGACAGGGTCCTTCTCTGTCTTGCACTGCTGGGACAGGAGAAGTGAAATAGGTATGGAGGTGATTCACATGCAACCCATCCTTCACCTACTCCTAGTAGAGGGTGGAGGGGAGGAAAGCACACGGGTGAAAAGCCACAGCTGTTCCAAGGCTGTTCCAACTTCACAGTACACGATTTATGGAAAACAAAACAAGAAGAACAGAAAAATAGGATCTGAACATTACCGACCTGAAAGGATCATTATAAATACCTCCTGCTCTGTGTAAGGGCTACCCTGGGCTCCATCTGCCTTCAAGGCCAAGAAAGGAAACACTGAACTTGAACAGCAGCCAGGATGCACTGTCTACTTTCTAACAGCGCCGGGCCGTGCTGAGAAGGGGAAGTCTCTGCCTGTGGCAGCAGGGCACTGGCCAACCGTGGCTGCTGCTGCTGCCTCTGCACCACCACATGAGCTCCCAAAAGAGCCGGGCAGAGGGATGAGCGAACACACAGCAGCTCTGCCCCACAGGACTGCCCCTCTCCCCCCACATCTGAAGCAGCACCAAGCTCGGACGGGAGCCCCAGCAACAGGCTCCGGCTATTTTGGCAGCGGCACGTGCTCGGGAGGCCCTGACTCAGCGGGCGAGGACGGCACGGGTACCAGTCAGACGGGCAGGCTCTCCTGCGCAGGCCAGCCTCCCCGCCGGCTGGGGCTGCCATGAGGCACCTTCGCTCGGGCATCACCGCGAACACCTCCGGGGGTCATGCTGCGGCACCGGCGGCCAGGCCTCCCTGGGGCAGGGAAGCAGGAGGAGCAGCAGTTGCTAGGGCAGGGCCAGCCCTTCCCCTCCCTTCCCCCTGCGCAGCCACCCCCACCCTCCAGAAGCTCTATCGCAAATCCCCAGGCCGCGCCGACTGCCAGCTGACATAACTGTTTAGTCAGCAACCAGGGAGAGGAGCAGCCGCCCCCCTCCATCCTTACACGGCTCCTTCCTTAACCCTGGTACCTTCCCTGCTGCCAGCGGCCGGCAGGGAAACAATCTCTGCTCCCCAGCCCCTGCCGGCCTCAACGAGGCATTCAGCTCTCCACAAAGTTTGCCGAGCTCTGCCCTTCAGCTGAGGGATCAGGGTTGTTCCCCCCCCTCCCCTTCCACCACCCTGCCCCATCCCCCAGGCGAGAGGAGATCCAGAAGCTCCGCTTCTGCTAGAGCAACTTCCTCCGTTTGCTGTGAGAACATCACTCCGGCCCGCGCCGCCCCGCAGAGGAAGTGCAACATAATAGGCAGGCCCCAGGTGCCAAGGTTAGCTCGTCCTTTTCCTCTCCCCGGGATCATTTCCACTCCTCTCAATACCAGCCTCCCGAAGACCACGGGCTCAGAAGCTGTGCAGGAGTTACGAGGAACAACAACAGAAAGGCCGAAACCTGCTGAAGCCCCGCACTGCCTTTACGCGCTTAAACTTACATGTGTTTTGGGGAGGTTTAACCTCTTCTGTGGAGCGAAAAGTCAGATTTCATCCATGCACACAAACGCTGAGCGACTCCAACCATACCTTTCCAAGTCAGAGAAGCTCAGCCCTCGCCAGCAAGGCAGTACTACGGGTGTACGTAACTGACCGTGCTGGCTTCCTCCACCCTCCTCACCGGAGATGCAACATCTACAGCAGTACAAGTGTGTCAGCTGAAAGGAAAACTGCATCCCAGACCAGCCTGGAATAATGAAAAGCCTGGGCAAAAGGCAAGGATTTAGTCAGTGAGGGAGCTGGAGGTCATCACCCAAATCCCATTTCCCAGAGCGCTGAGGATGCAGTCTCCACCCTCTATTCTGACAACACCTCTGTAACTGAATGCAAGATGTACTTTTAAAAACACAGGTTTTAAAGGAAAGCCACACGATGTGTTATTACACCTTTCCCTTGTCGGTTTGCTTGCACGGTACAGAAGTGTGCATCTCTTTACTCCAAAACACAAGTACTCGTAGTGTATGTAAAGTTGTTGCAGGGCAGCTGCTGCACTGGCATTTTTCACAGAATCCCCTGCCTTTCTAGGTGTTATAAGTACCATAAAAGGTGTAACTATACCATTGGTGTTATGATGCTATCCATAGTTTATGCAAAAACAACACGTCCTGTGCTGACATCCCTGAAACAAAACATATACTTGGCTTACCCTTTTCAGGGTGAAAACCTGAAATCTCCCCGTTCCTCCACTCCCCAAAACTACATGCATGCTCTTTTCCGTATTTCCTCAGAGCTGGGTATCTATGCAACCGACTCCAACTCAACTGCAGAATAACCGAGCAAATTGAAGAATTAGCGACCTGTCGCAGTTTATCACATTGTGAATATAAGGAGTTACTGAAAGAAAAAACCAAACACCCTACAAAGAGTCTCCAAATAACTAAGCAGTGGTGAGGACCAGAATTCCCTAGAGAAGAAGAATGTTTTAAGCTCAGAACTCCTTAATTCGCTCTTCCACAGTTCAGTGCTAAAACCCCACATTCTACAGAGGCTGCCTGCTGCCAAGAGATAGACAGCTGCAACACGTAGACACAAAAAGGAGGTGTCTTTTGGCTGGAGTTTTAGATTTCTGCATGCTGCCCTGTTTTACGTGCTACTCCCCCAAAGAGTTATAAAAAACAACTTCACAAATCTCCAAACAAATGGACTATTGTAACTGATGATAACTACTGATAGAGACTGTATTAAGTGTGCAGATGCCATAAAGCCCCTTCACAGACCATGCTCCTTTGCAACAAGACTTTTTTCTTGGAAATCTGCTGTTGTAGTTATTGTGCCTACTTGGCCGTTAGCATATGTTTAGTTCCGTATCTTACAACAGAAGCCTGGGCATTCCAGTAAAACCTATATCAGTCTTCATTTTTATTGTCTTTAAGCTGGTATCCCTGCACAGTGATTGACACTCTGCTCCTGGCTACTTAAACTGACATCTTCTACAAAAGACGCTGCACCTTCCCTGGCGAAGTTGCACCAGATTTGTACCTGTTCAGCCAGAACAGAACCTGGACCGCAGTCTTACATGATGAAACATGACTGCCTTACACAATATCAAGCGTAATTAAGGAAGATACTCTCTTAAGACGGGAATTAATTTGGGAGCAGAAAGAACAGCTAAAGGAGACCTGATGTACAGAAGCACCAGAATTTTTGCAGGGCTAATGCAATAAAGAGATTTGCGTCAAGAGAGCAGAGAAGAATGTGTGGTAAGGTGGGAAGATGAGACCATTTTCAGAGCTGAAACTCTTAAGCCTCTTGACACAGAGAGTAGTTTTGTGCTGAGGGTCAACACCTCTCCAGAACCTCTTCACCTTCCTTCAGCTGCTTATTCTTACGCCAGAGAAAGCCTACTTTGGTTCCCCGTTAGTGACCAAAACAAAAGTTGGTGAGGTGTAAGTGTTGAAAGATACAAACCAATGAAAAGAAGACTGGCCACCCCGATCATTTTAGAGATAAATGCTTACAGAGAAACCCCAAAAACCCTTGTACCAGCATCTCTGAAGGGCAGTGAGTTACACTACAACAACAGGAATGAACTACTAGAGGTGAGGGGGTAAACAAATTATTGCAAACAAAGATAACCCCCTCTCCGCAAGCTGGTTTTACTGCTTCTGCATCCTACGATGTCAAACACACATTCAGGTTGCCCAGGAGAGCATTATGAAGTCACTAATTCAACATCAGGACAAATTTTTTTCAGTGACCCAGGCAAAGACAAGCCAGAAAGGGGAAAGCTGGGAGGAAACACGTAGAAATCAGAAGTCTCTTAAGAAAAAGGCAGCTTCAAAGATCTCACACAGATCTCCACTGAGATTTCTCCCTTTGTTTTGTTTGTAGTCACATACCTGGAAGAATACTTGCCTTGAAGTGGTGGTGGGGGAAAGCCTTAAATACAAGTGGTGTTAAATACAGCCTTTGAAGGCAAGCACCACCATGGACCTGAAAGACAGGGGCAAGTGGGAAAATCAAAAGGGGGAGGGATACAGGGGGAAGTGACTCTGTTAACATAAGCCTGCCACTCTTACAGTTACCAGCATCATGCTGGAGGCTCACTCAGCCTTCAACAAAGCTAGAAGCCAGAATGCACGTAAGAATATACAAGCTAAAAACGAAGCATCTTCAAAAGAAAAGAAAAAATGGTTGTGCTGGTTTTTCAACATCACAACTCCAAGCCATCAAAGACTCTAAGCCCAGCACCACAGCAGATGCAGTTCCTACATACAAGGACAGAAAACACATTGCTAATGACCTCCCTGACCCATGGAGCAGAGCTTGGATTAGGCTCTGTGTGCAGGAATTAATCAACCCAGCATCACTGCTGCATGGATTCCAAGATCCATCCCAGCAAGCAGTTGCCTCCTGTTTCATCCAAGGTTGATTCAAGGCCCCCCTGCAGGACTGGCAAAAAGGCATTCTGCTTCTTCCACTTTTCCTCCTGGCCCCTGCTTCAGTACAAAGACATGGTGGTTTTGATGTTTTGAGCACCCGTCTTTTTAATGATGGTTGCAAGGACTTTTAAAATCTGTTCTACCTGCACTGCCATCAGAAGTCCTGTTCCCTTCTGCTATGTCTTCTCCACTGCCTCCTTGTGCCAGCACGGCAAAATCAGCTGCATAGCAAGTCAGACCAGAGAACTGATCCAGCAAAAATGGAACCTTTGGTCCTTATCAGCTTCTTGGCCTAGCACTTTAGGGTATACCTTTAAGATACTTAAGATCTGTAATATTTAGGTTATCTATCCTAAGAAAAAAAGGCAGTTTAAAAAATACTCTAATTAAAGCAACATAAACATTCCCTCCATATGCAATGACTTTATTTTAGCTTTAAGGTTTTCCTGATCTACACCCAGGAGCAGAGAGATACCTGCAAAGCCTAAGCCATGCCAGGACTCCATTCCTTGGTCCTCACGCGGCCTTTAGGATACTAAATTTAAATTCAGGATTCTAAATGTGTAAAGCAGCAGCAGAGCAGTACAAGACAAGCTCTGGATTCAACCATCAGAACCACAAACACAGTCTGATACTTTAAAAGGACAGCCCCTGCCTCCTTTCTCCAAACATACATGCTTGCTACTTCCAAGCACTATACAATTCACAGAGCCCACAGGGCCCAGCACTACATGCTGAACAGCTTATTAGAATGGTTCCATATGCAGTGACACTGAGAGATTCTAATTATAAATCAGTACTACATGATGAACAGGACTGGTTTCTCCTAAAACTACAGTATTTTGCCAATCTCCAGAGGCTTAATACAGCAGTAAGTAACCTAGATAAAGCTGAGTTCTCATTGTGAAAAGGGGTTTCTTTTTTTACCAAAAGGTTTGAAATTGCTAGCACCACAACTACATTCCCAGTTCTGGGAAGTTGAACTAAGTTTTTCATCAGCTAAACACAAACCAAGTCGCATGCATCATTTGATAGGCAGGTTAAGGTAGAGCTTTAAAAGCCAAGGTTCCTTTTTAGGCCATGTCAGTACTGAAGAATGCTCAGCACTTTACACAGAGGAAGAAAGGGGTTACCATGACCTGATCTAAACCTCGCTTTTCTCACTCTGCACTTCAGAAGTGGCGGTGTTTCAGTAGCAGTGCAGGCACCGATTTGTAAAGCACCCTTTAACTAAATAAATACAAGCTGTATGGTTAATTTCTGCAAGCAAAAAACCTCTTTTGTTCACAAAAATTAAGAACTCCAAGTCCACCAACATGGAGCAGTCCTACGGGTGGAGAAGTGGGACTACCAGAAAAGAAAAAAAGGGATGGGAACATAGTAGAGTTACATCAATAAACATTTACTTCAGGAAGCTCTAAACAATTCCTTCGATACCTGCTGAGACCAAACAGATGGGTGAGTTGAAATCAGCATCCCAAATAAGCAAGCTAGCACTGGAAAGCAGGCAAACTTTTTTGTGGGTAGTATCCCTTGGTTTGAGTGGAGCTCTCTTGTTTCTGGATAAGTTGCATTCACTAAGGTTTCAGACACACAGGGCATGCTTCAGGCTGACATCTGTAGTGGGGGGAATATTAAGCGGAGGGATACATGGACACTGCTCTTATAAACCAGCAGGGTATCTGGGAAGGAAAGCAGTGAGCAAAACACCATTTAAAACAAGCAGTCCTCAAGCGATCAGGATGGAAGTAACTGAGCTGGACCTGCCAACACCCTCACTAAACAGCATCTTCTGCCTGTAACCTGCCAACACTGAGAAACTTTCCCAAAAAAAGCTGCTGAAGAGGAGAATTCTGGCAGCACCTGGAAATCTTTAAGCCTGTCCAAGTATATGTCTTAGAGCAATAAATATGCAGGCAAATCAAGTGCTTTTGGCATGTGCCTGTGATAGATGTTAACAAGGCAACTGAAGCTTTAAAAAGTGTCGGTGGACAACACAATCAAAAGCACGGAACAACTTCTGCACAATAACCGATACTCAGATCGGGAGTCCAACCTGGAAGGAAGGCCACAGCGGTGAAAGAGCAGAGTCCCACAAAGTCCTGAGAGGTGTGGGGAAAGGGCTGCTCATTCCAGGACAGGGCAGTCCTGAGGAAATGTCACCAGAGCCGCAGCTTCAGCGTGATCCAGGCCAGGGTGATTTCAGAGGTTAGTTACCATAGGACGGCTGTCCTCCCTGTCTGACGGCCAGTGGTTACCACGCTTGCAGCGGAGACACGTCCAGCTCCAGAGCTGCCCATAATTGAAGTTTTAACTACCGCGCAATTCAGGTTAAGCACGGCAAGCTCTGAAGTGCACCACTTGGGAGGGGAGAGTCACATCCACCCTTCTGCCGTCTCTGCAACGCAAACCAAGCCCTTCACCCTGGGTCAGAGCAGAGCAGCAGGATGAGAAACCTCCAGAGAAAACAAAGTCCTTTCTGCCTCAGACATTTGCCTGAGGCCCTCACCTAGGCACAGAGTACAAGCACACTTCCAGGCCTTTGGGCACAGACCGTGGTTAGAGGCTTGTCTGCAGACCACCTCCAGCAGAAAAGTCCAGCACAGAGCCAGGCCTCTTGTTGGTACTGCCAGAGGCCATATTAACTTGTCGCCTTCAACATGCATCCTGCAGAGTTCAGGTCATGGATTTGTTGGAAGTTCATCACTTATTCAGCCTTTTGTGCGAGAGGTCATTGCTGTCAAACTGTCTGCTTTCACAAGCACAAAGGCTCATGTTAAAATGTAAATACTTACAGGTGTTCCACCAGGCACTCAAGATGAAAGTCAGAGCAAATATATTAGCCCTAGCCATATTTTACAATGCTGGTAGTACTTGAATGTCATCTGTTTGTGAACCAAGGTTTTTATGTGGGTTCATCTGCCTAGACAGGAAGCATGATCTAATGGCGAGGACACGGGACTGGATTTAGAGCATTTGGGTTCTTTTTCTGCCTCTGTTACTGTCTCCCTCTGCAACCTTCAGTAAATAAATTCTTCATGCCACTGTCCCAGTTGAAAAGAGCTGTGAATAGATGCTTACAACCCATACAACTGCTGTGACCCTATGTCATTTTTCGCTAATGACTACAAGAATTTTGGAATGATACACAAAATGTTAATCTGACTGAGAGGGGCAACCTGAGCTAACAAAAAGCAGAGCCTTATAAAGGAGCACAACACCCTCCTCCCCAAAGGCCTGTGTTACGCTGTTTGTTTTTCAAGACGGAATCTCTGCAACTTATTATTACACTGGCCTTGATGGAGACAGCATTCTGCAAATTCAGCTTTGCAACAAGCCCGGATAGGCTGGCTTACCCCTGTCGCCTCCATCTGTGCACTGCATACCACTTGCAAGCAATTCAAGCACAACTTCTGTGTTGGGGTAACACCACAAGACTAGCAGGAGGAAGATGCTGGCACAGGCCTACTGGGAAAATCAATTCCCCAGCTGTGGGAAGCAGCAAAGCCAGTGGAGGCTGCAATCACCACGTCACCCTGGAATCCAGTTCCATGTCCAGTTCAACCTCGTTCTGTGAGTGAGCTGCACACTTCTGGAAAAGCTGGTATCCTCCTCCATCTGTACTTCCAGCTACGTGTCCTCTTGTGACTTCTAGAAACTACTGTATTAGCTATTAAGTGGGAAGAAGTCATCACAGGCCTAACAGAAACTCGCACCCATTCAGTTCAGTACCTACCACGGGGGTAATCTGGCACTGTGCATCCCACATCATGGAGGTCAGACCGACAGCCCCACCACCCTTCCCCACACAGAGTCTCTCTCTGTGAGGGGCCCTTGGTACCAACACAGGAGGAAAGACAGTTCCAGTAAACCTCATGGGTAACGAACGGGAAGTGCCATCTCTCTGGCACAACACAGAGGAGTGGAAAGGAACTGCGAACAATTGCGTTCTGATGTGCATTCCCTTCCTCTGCTCAAGCAAGCGCAGGAGGCCAAGTGAGCACACATGACATGCTCCCTGCAGGATGCCACATCCTGCCGTATTTCATACGGCATCCCGAGGCAAGCCAGATTCCTTTTTGAACACAGTATGGTGTTTGACAGTGTGATCTGTCACAGTGTGACAGGTTCTCAGAGACAACACAGGGGAGAGAGAGAAGGGAACGGCACTGACAGATTTATCCAGCAGCGCCGAACTGTTCCTACCCACACTTCTCTGAAAAGGAATAAAAACAAGCAAACAGACATACCGCGCGCACACACGGATTTTACACCGCGTATTCCTTCTGCTCCTTGCTTTCGGTAACTTGTGCTACTTTTACGAATCTCTCATAACTCCAACTCCCCCAAACCCTTCCCATTCCTACAGAAAGCAGAGGTGTTTTGAAGGGGGGACGACAACAGCGGCATGGAGGGTGCTCTATGCGCTGCTCACCCCGCTACCCTGCTCCCGGCCGCACTCCCCTGGCCCCCCGCAGGCGGCGCGGCGTCCCGAGGAGGAGCGCGGCTTGCGCTGACATCAGTGAGGCTCCGGGGGCCATCCCGGCAGCTGCTCCTGCTCCTGTGCGTGGCCCCGAGCCAAGCCGCTCTGCCGTTTTGGTGATGTTCCCTCCTGCCGGCTACCCCCGCGCCCTCCCACACGTCTGCAGGGTGCAGCGAGGTGGCCGGGGCAGCCCTTCCCAGGAAACCCAGGCGAAGGGAAAGGGAAAGAAGGCGGCTTTTCATGGGCAGCCCCTGGTCAGAAACGCCCGAGTGCCTTCCGACGGCCTGCTGCGGGGTGAAGGAGCTGTATGTAGCTTGGCTTCCCGGGCAGCCAAGGCCCAAGTCGCCCTTAGGACTTTGTCACTCAGAGGAAAAAAACACATGCTCTGTCCTCCGTCTCACCAGGCCCTGCAGCAGGCCCCACTCCATACAGCTGTTGCCCTGTTTTAAAGCAGACCCATCCTTGGGGGCAGCTGCTCTCCAGCCAAATGATGATAGCAGAGCAGCAGAAAGCTCACCCGAAAGCGCAAGGCGGGTGCAAGACATCTTCCAGGCGCAGCAAAGGGGCCACCGCAGCCCTTTTTCCTCCCTCAGCTGCTCCCCACAAGGGCATGAAGCAATGCAAGGGCAGGCGAGGCGTGCCAGGGCACCTTTGGGCCCAGCCAGCCCCGTGGAGGCTGGTTTTAGGCAGCTGGGTATCTACAGCCAGTAATCCCAGCGGCAGGGAGCGTCCCTGTGCTGAGCTACAGCCAGATCCGGGGAGTGAAAGGTGACAGCCAAGCCAACTTCACGTACGCCCTCGGAGCCTGCAGCTCAGACCCCATGTCAAGATTAGGAAAGTATGCACACACAGAGAGCACATGAGCTGCTGGAGTACTTTCGTTTAACTCTTGCAGACACCGTTTATTGAAGGAGTTTGGCTTCACGGCCACGTTTCTTGCCATCTCCCCTCAAAGCCAGCTCTTCTCAGGCAGCCAGAACTGTGACACTTCCTTGGGCTGAGCAATACCTGCTCAAGTAGGTCAGAAACTGAAGTCAGTGAGACGAGTTTGGAGCTGCAGCTCACACGGGTTAAAGATTCTGGCTTGTGTCAGGAATACTTCTTCTGGAAGTTAAATGCAGGCCCCAGTCCCGAAACGCTTCCTCCAACTTCACCCATGCCAGTATTTTGACTTAAATGGAACAACCTACTTAAGCAGAATTATATCTGTATTTAAAGTGTCTGCAGGATCAGCGCTTGGCTTCAACCAGACTTGCCTCTGACATACACACACATGGATGCACATTGAAAAAAATGCCCTTAGAGCCACCAGGCTAAGCTGTGTTAAGACAGAAAGAAAAGGATAAAGACAATAACCCCCACCACAGCACATGTAAAATTTACATCTGCGTATGTTGAAGAATGATTCACCAGGGCAGGAGAAACAGGGATGCCTGAAGGCTATGGCTGGAAGTGAGAGAATGGTCCCTAATACTCGGCTTATCTGGGCAAAGAGTCTCAAAGCCAAGGAGATCTGTGCACTATCAGCACCAAAAACACTGATGATTCTGGGAGTCACATTTTAATGTTACCTCTTTAAAGGAGTACGAATTTAAGTTCAGTAATGTTAGCAATCCTACACTGCAAAGAAACCCCGCTTTGGCCAAGAAACAAACTCAACTCCTTCCTTCTCCATACCAAGCACAAAAGAAGCAGATACAACACGAGTTTCCCTGGAACGAACCAGTCAAATTCATTCAAATCTTCCCGAAGCGCAACAGGGCAGAACCCATTCCTGTTCCCAGAGCTTATTACAGTAACATGACTAAACATGCTCAGCAGTCCAATGTGATAGGATGCATCCATTTGCTGATGCCAGAGAAAGATGCATGTCTCTGCTACATGGCACTGCTCTCTCAGGCTGCTTTTCAAAAGATGTTTTGAAAAGCAACCTGCTGCGTACATTCTTAACAAGTCATAGTATCACCGGCTGTACAAGTGTTTGACCTCTACTCGCTATGCACCGTGGACAAAAATCTGACATCAGCTTATTCCAACCTTAGTAACACCAAACTGCTCTTACAAAGCTGCCTGGAACAGACCAAGACAACGCACTGATAAACTCCCAGACGGACCCCCGGGGTGCTGAAAATGCAACTAGTTTAGCACGTGAGCCCACATGTTTTAAATTTGGGTTGGTTTAATCCAAGTAAGTAACCTGATTAAAATGGGAGTCTTCTCTGGAGGTCTAATTTCTAGATGTTTCCATTACTCCATATGCTTTCATGTTGTATAAACATAACAAACAGTACATACATCACTGTTGGGATGATTTAAGAATTCGGTTTAAAGCTACAGTGCAAGTCACTCAAGGCAAGAGAACTGGATTATTTTGTGAGTGGTGAGAACCACCAATCGTATTTCATTTCAAGTCTTGGCAAGGTGACGTACTGAGGGGTGACATCTTTCTATTCCCAGTTTCTTCTTCTAATTTCTCAGTTTCAGAACCTTTACATATGTCACATTTACAAACAGACCTAAAGCAAAAGGAGCAAAAAGGAGAGAGAAGGATGCAGTCTGTGATGCTTTAAAACATGTATCAATGCTAGGAGTGTATTTGCTTCTAACCTAAACAACCAGACACAGACCCCAGAACACGTGTATATATTTGCACCTATACTACAAACTAGGAATTTTTGAGACCCTCCCCAATTCTGCCTGGCAACCAAAGCTCTCTATTTATAAGCGGACACCTCAGCAGCAGTACAGGTTCCCAGCATGCCTCAACCTTGATATCTGGAAAGACTCCTCCATTGGGTAAGAAGATAGTTATAATTAAACATTTATAGCGAGGTAGTGCCGAGCAGGTCAGCTCCACAATGTGTTAGGTGGCTTTTCAAAACTTGGTAACTGAATGCTGATCCCTGCCCCGAAGAGTTTACAGTGTGGGAAATCAAAGCATAACACTTGGCATCTGTATGCTGGGAATTAAACAAAGACCACCACCAGCTCATTTCTGGGGTCTTTGGACTAGGCAGCTCATATAAACAGCCATTACCAGAAATAGTGGAAATTTTTAAATCAGCAGCCTGGACCTTCCTAGCCCACATCTGTGCAGGCCGTTTGAATTACTAGCCGGGACAGTTAACGACAGCCCACAATTTGCACATGCTGCTGGCATCTTCTTGTCCACGGTACATTATTTTTGGCCGCATTTCTTTTCAGCAATCGTTTTGAAAAGACAGTGAGCCCACAAACTGGAACGTTTACTGCAAGTCAAGACCATTCAGGCAGTGCAGGCACAAGAGAGGCTGCCAGCGCACAAGGTCAAAAGTCAGGCAACAGCAGATCCTTCAGCACAGGCTCACCCAATACTCCAGGACCACCCCAGGCAGTCATCAGTACATCTACTATGCAATAGTAGCACACATTGGCTATCAGGCAGTCCACGTGTGAGACTGTGGTGTTGCAGATCTACTAACCCGCATCTTTTTCTATGGAGATTAAGAATTATGCAATGGTGTAAATAAAAACTCTGGCCCCAAACATACAGGGGCCATCTCTGTCCCAGATCCATCCTCGGGGAGAATTCTCTACATTCCCCTTTTCCTACAGGGAAGGGCAGGCCTGGGAAGGACAAGCCCTCCTCCTCCCACTCACCAGAGCAAATACACTACAGGAAGTTAAACCACAGCTAGGATTTAGAAAAGGGATGCAGCAATGGCCACACTGCTTCAGTGATGCCCAAAACCAGGATGGAAGAGGATTTAGTCACATAGGCTATTACACTGCAAATTCAGTTTGCTGTTTATCAAACAAGCTCCTAGAACAGACGCGCTGACTTTGTAACTACACCTGTAGGAATTTCAAGCACCAGAAAAGTACAAAGACACTATTAGTGCTTCAGGTTTTTTCAAGTTTCCTGGCATCTTTCATGCTGTGAATGCTCAAGAGCTTTCAGCTGTATATACCCCACATGTAATCTTAGTCCAGTAAAGCCTGGAGGAATTTTGCTGTCAATTTAAATGAAGCCATGTTTTCCACATCTACATACTATTTGCACATCTATTGATTTATTAAATACATAACAGCAATAATGATGGGCCACGATCTGTGGTCACCTTGGCCCACTTTTCTGTGAACACCTTGTTTGCTGATTTTTGAGCATTTAAAATTAATACCTTACCATTTGTTTCTCTTTTCTTTCTCGAGGAAAACGGAGCAATGGAAAATCCTTAGTCACTAGATTTAAGGAACTTATAAGTTCCAAAAACTTTGCAAGTCAAGACTGGGAGCTGCTCAAACTGCAGTTAGTGCAGCTGCATAGTTTACAGAATCCACCGGTTCCTTCCTGCAGAGTTTACAATCTGCACGGCTTCCTCCCAAGGTAACCAGCATCCACTGAGGTACAGATCATCTCACTCACCCCTAGGAATTCACCCTCTGGTGAGGGCGAACGTGGTGGCCACTTCACACTCAGCTAAAAGATGCTGCCATTTCCCAAAAAGGAGGACTGAAGGCCGAGGATGGAGAAGACTTCTCCCACGAAGTATAGGTAGCACCGATATGAAAATAAATTCTTTGCTATTTAAAGAAAAGCACAGTTTCCAACAATGAACCAAGTTTACACAAGGGAAATAGGGGCACTGTGATACAGCTCTCTTCACCTTTTGCAACATGGACATCTAAGCTAATGCCAGTTCAAAGACTCCTAGGAAACCTTACCAAGCAGAAAAGCCACCGATCTGCTGTAAAATCTGGAAGGTGCTCCAAGACTTGTTCCAGAAGTTGCCAAGGACCACAGCTTTGAACCTGACTTGGAAATGTAGTAAGATGTACTAAGCAACACCTGGCTGGGCCATCGTATAAGGAGGAAGAGCAAATGGTACCTGCAGCCATTAGAAATGCAGACCAAAAGAAATATACCCTCCAGATCAACTAAACACAAGGCATAAGTTACACCTCTATAGAGAAGCACTTGTCATTGGACTCATACCTCTTCCCCTGGAAAATACAGTCAAACCTCACAAATGGAAGCCCTTAGTAACCCAGCTACATCTCTTCCATCACCAGCCCCTATGGCACACGCTTCCACTTCCTGGACCTTCAGCATCTCACTTAAAAAGCAAGCCTCCTCCTACAGCCCTCCTTCCTTCTACCCAAAAGCATCAGGATGTATAGACAGCAAAATACCTGAGTTGTGCTGCATATTATCTGGGTAAACACCAGTTCAGGATACCTTAATGCTTTTGGGGAAGAACTGAAGGTGAAACAGGAAAGCACATGCACAAGACACCACAGCCACCTGTTGTCCTCAATACACAGGCAACTGCACCAGCATCAGAAAAAAAATACACACACAAATCAAGAACAGCACACAGGTATTCATGTCCTGGCTGCTCCTCGTGTTCTCAAAACACTGAGAACAATGTACATAATGAATTTAAATTAACAAAGAGAATGCAGTTTGTGTAACAAAAAGAGGAACTTGAACTAAGCTCTTTCCCCTACGCAAAGCTGTGAGTGGTCCAAATTAAAAGGGATGTTGCTCCCTAAAGGAAATACAGGGAAGTACTGCTGCTTATTGGTGCAAAATCCAAAGCAGTTCTCCCTTGACCAAGCTGCAACGTTATCAGTGTGAAGGAGTATGGCCTGAACACAGGAATGGAATTTACTGCTGTGATGCAAGTGCTCTGAGCAAAGCACTCCCAGGTACCAATACACCTGAACACTGACATCACCTGCTGTACGAAACAGGACTAACAAGGGCTCGAGTTAAAGCCAGCTAACCACACACGGCAGCAGCAGAGGCCAGCTATGCTTCCAACGTGAACAGTCTGCTTTTCTCACCCTCAGAGAGGAAGCACATACCTAAATTAACTAAAAAAAGGCCTGTCAGCGGCTGATCATCCTCCATTTTCAAAGAGCAGATGATGCAGGCCACCCATTCCTAAAACACCTACGAGCATGTCTGTGCTGTTTCAAGAAAGCACATGCTAACACCTGTTAAAATACCCACAGGAGATGACAAGTGGAGAAGTCTTACATGTATCAGAGGCTAGCAATTCCACTATTAACCACAACATACACTTCTCTTTTAGAATCAAATTAACAAGTCACTTGCACACATCAGCAAAGAAAATGTCCAAGATGCTAAACCTACAGTTTACCCAGAGTGACTTAAAAGTAAAAATTTGGTGTTTCAAAGCTGGCAGAAATTACACTAGGAAGTCACTTGGCCATTGTGTGCAAGCAGCTTTCCCACACTTTCTGAGAGCTCTACACAAATAGCATCCCTCCTGCAAATGGATCTTCAAAGCAACTTCAGGCAGCAGGATGAGGGGATGTCTTCAAAAGGAAAGGGATCTCTCGAAATCCTGAGATTAAATAAGTTTAAAGACAAAACGTTTTTGCTTGACGGAGGTTAGGTTCAGGAAGATGGTCAACTTCCAAAGTTGCATTCCACATGTTTCTATGGAAAAATCGGCAGAGGAGATGGGGGAGGTAATCAAGGCCTGAAAGACCTCCCTCTCTAATAGTCCTTGGAATACCTATTTTAGTGCAAGAGCCTAACACTGCCGTGGGGGATTTTGACAGTTTTTCTTTTCCCTGACTGTAGCACCTTTGAGGGTGGCTGTGACTCTGCAGGTGAATCCTGTTGTTAAAACAGCTGCCTTTCTCTACATCTTTAAAGAGGTATTCAGATTTTCTTAGCCTTACTTAGTTGAATCACCCTGAATAAACAGTCTCCACCCATCAACTACTTATTTTGTGTAAAGCACCTATTCAAAGGCAACCACCTTTATTGATTGCTAAGCTGAAATGGCACCATTAAAAAGAAAAATAAAGGCAGGATACAGCAGAAGGCCTGTGTTGTTTCTGAAGGAAGCGCAGGTCCAGGCGCTGCATCAGGGCAATTCCTTTCTCACTGCAGGAGGCTGCTCTAACAGGTTTAACACCGGCACAGCCACAAGGCCAAATATCCCACTGACTCTTCTCCCTTTAGTCCAGGCTCTTTTCCTTGTTCTGACCCTTTTCCAGCACAACACGTAAAAGTCATCCAGCAGGAGTTCACAGCATATGCCCTAGCTGGCAATTATTTGTACTTTTAACATTACATAATACAGCATTAGTACCAGCTTTAAGTAAGTTTTGTCACCCTGCTCCAGGTAAAATCCTGAGGGAAGGGGGTTGAGATGCTTTGGTACTGCTGCCTTGGAAGCCCACACTCTTCCAAGTCTCTGGCCCTCAAATGTTGCTATTCAAAACAGAGGGATAGGGTGGAGTGGAGGGAACACCTTCAGGTGGGAAAAACATCATGACTGGCAGACATCAAAGATAAGCCATCATCAGATTTCTTGCACCAAAGAAGAATAAAGAGCTAGTGCTCCTGAGATTCCTGTTCGGAAGAAGTACCCCAGAACAAAGCCAGCACTTCCCACCTCAGCCAACCTCACCTATTTTCACTTGTAATCAAACGCTGATAACCAAACCTGGCCTGGCAAAGCTCTGCAAGCTTCAAGCCCTTCCTGGCACCACACAAATAGCTAACTTTTCAGTGTACGACCAGAAAGCAGCACTTCCAGAGACACCAAAGTCCTGCCTTTGAAATCACTGCCTATAAGGATGCTTCTCGATAGACAGGGAGGGATGAGAGGCGAAAGCTGCAGCTCCCATAGGTGCTGCTTTATATAGGATACTAAAAGCAAAACAAAATATCCCAGCACACAGAGAACGGATTCCTCTGGCCAAAGAAAACCTGCTTTAACTGCTGAACAAATTGGCAAGTCAGATCTCCCATCCCAAAAAAAAAGAAAAGAAACGAGCTGTTGCATGGCCTCAGAAGGTGATTCCTTCTCACCAAAGTTTACATCTGCTCCTTGAGGTACTTCCCAGCAAAGCTGCAGGGTACCTGAGCACTCCCATCTACTGTGAAGCTGCACTCAAAAGAACACAAAGCAGTTCCTGGCCCCTTTCCAAGCTGCAGGAATACTCTTGAAAAAATGCATTTTAAAGCTGCAATCCCATGGCTGACCGTCTTGCTTGGATTCAGAAAGGAGGTAGAAGAAGACAGAGAGCAACAGGCATTCTCACTGCCTTCAGGAGAACCGAAAGCAGCACTACCATCCTCCTCTACAATTACCTCCCAAGGAAAAAGCTACCACATCATCAAGGCAGCCTTCTCAAACTGGTCCAGTAACATGGTCCAATAATACACTCATTTAAGAACAACCTTTATTTCCCTGAAAGAAGACAACATGATTTCACATGTTTTAAGAGTGTATACCTAAAACACGGATTTCCAAACTTAGGCATCATTCATCAAAAAGTTAAAAGGGGCTTTTTCTGCACACGCATGGATTTCAGACTAACAGGATTTACTTGTTTTCTGCCTGTTCCTGGGGAACCTCTGCAGTTTCTTTTTTTCCCAAGACTGTCCCTACAGGCTGCTATCCAACATATATCAGATGCTCCTGGAGCAACAGATAACTCTGGAAGGACATTTGCAAAGGGCACAAATAGAGAGCCCAATGCTGGTAAAATTCAGGCATACTGGGGGAGGGTGGAATTACTCCTGTATGTTGATAGCTTTAACACTCGACACAGTCCCCTGGAAGGTTTTATTCATACATCTAAGTACTTTTTCCCCAGATGTTTCAGTATCAAAAAATGTATTTTAAGTAAATTAGAAAGTTACCGCAACTTAAAAAGTGAGTCCCTTACAAAAACGCTGAGGTTAATTTTAGCATCCTTCTGTTTAGCTGCTTAGCAACACTTATCCTATGACCTTCTAAGCACCACCTACTTTTGCAGGGGATAATGAATATAATCAAAGGGATTTATCTATATGTTTTTAATCTATACAGTGTAAGTACATGAACAGTTTTTATTTAAATGCGAAATCCAGCAGAGAGCAATCCAAACTATTTCTGCTTAAGAAGAAACTTTTACAGACTAAAGTCAAGCTACTGTTACGACTGCAGTGTAACTCTGACATAGGCAAAGTGATAAAATCCTTAAGGACTGAGAAAAGCACTACAGAAGCCAGTGTTTGTATGCCTTGGGGAACACTACGCGTGTCTTTGGTACCAAAGGAGATTATAGATATTACCAACAGATAATGAAAACACTCAGTTTCCCCAGTTTGGA
The DNA here is from genome assembly GCF_037157495.1 of Lathamus discolor. Classification (NCBI taxonomy): domain Eukaryota; kingdom Metazoa; phylum Chordata; class Aves; order Psittaciformes; family Psittacidae; genus Lathamus; species Lathamus discolor. The sequence goes on from NC_088885.1 coordinate 71,849,334, forward strand.
AACTTCAAGAATCTCCTGACCCTCAAAATCAGAACAAAAAGCCATTTGGTCAGAGGGACACTAAATACTGTAAAGAGTGAAGAATGGGCACACAGCCTGGGTGAGCTGAGCCAGAATAAGATGTTTCACTACACTGAAGCCTGCAAGGAAATAAAGCTTCAAGCTTCCAGGTCTGGGTGCAAACAAACAAACAAAAAATCAACAATTGCTAAAACCAGTCAGCAAACACCCTGTTATATTCTGTCTTAACACCAAGCCAAAAATGCATGTAGTTATCGTTATTAAAAGACGTGTAAGAGTGGCTACATAAACAGTCCCCCCCAGATGGACAAACAACAGCTTAACAACTAGAAGCTGCAAAATTAGAGCAAAACAAAAGTTTAATTGATCATACTTGAAGGATGGTATTTTTAACTATATGACATGAACTGAGTTCCAAATATGACTGAGAGGAGGAGGAAGGTGAGGGAGTACCAAGAGGCCACATCACGCCAAGCACAGCTGCCCCACAGCAAGAGAGGAGGCTGGATGTGTCTCTCTGCAGCAGGTGAGGGAGAGCCCTGGTACTCTGATTGATTGGATGATGGATTCATGCTGTTCCTGGGTTTCTAACAAACAAAAGGGCCTATTCTTCCCTGGATGTACCCAGCTCCCGTTAAGGCTAATCGGCATTATGCAGGCACACCAAGAAAAGACTATATACCCTTAAGTCTTCAAAGAGAAAATTAAAACCTAAAACAAATATGGCTGGTATGACCCTGAGTCACTGCATCCCTTTCACGCATGCTGACCCTGTGGAAAACAGGAACTGCAGTAACAAAACTCGGTGCTCATGTCAAAACGACAGACCTCAACGAAAAACTTCAGCCATCATTAACAGCTGTCTACTGTGCACTGCAGGGGTGACAAGGCGGTGTTATTTAGCAATTGCTCCTGTCGTTAATAAGCAGTTTTGTTTCTCCCAAGGCACAGGGTTGGATGTTGGAATGGTAAGAAACATCAGCTGCATCTGCCTTCTCTCCACTGTCCCCAAATCACACTGAACTAGGAGTTTTATCTACCTTCTCAAACGCGTAACCACACCAGATCTGCAACAGCAGACAGGGGACAGAGGGAGTCGGGAATCCAAACTGGACGGTTGCCGTGTCTCCCCCTTCCCACCCGAAATCGGTGATTCCAGGCCAGGATGCTGGCTCCTCGCCGGGCAGGACCAGAGCATCAGCTCCGGGCCGGACACCCTGGGATGGCCGTGGGAGGGCAGTGGGCACGGAGGCGACCAGTGGGGGCCTCCGTGGGGCGCGCAGCACAGCGGGGCAGGCAGGGAAAAGTGCTGAGCCAGGAGAAGCGCTGCGTAACGCGGCCAGGATGCCAAGCAGGCGAAGATACGGAGAGGTGAAACAGGGAACATTAAAGAAGGGAGGGGGAAAAAGCAGGGAAAAGAGGAAAAAATGAAAAAAAAATCGTACGTGCGGAGGGGAGAGGCGGGGAGAAGTGCAGGGAGAAGAAGCCAGAGGAAACTTATCTGCGACATGACAAAGTTCAATCCACCGCCCTCCCTCCTCTGCTGAAAGAAAAGTTGCAGCATCTCGCCGCTCCGGGGCCCGGCCCGGCTCTGCCGCACAGCCCCCGCGCCCGGCCCAGCCCGGTACCCCAGAGCCCCGCACCGCACCGGGGCGATGGGGGGAACATCCCAGCCCCGTGTACGATTAACTGGGCGGGAGACGCTGCCTCACATCCTCACCGCGGAGCCAACGAGGGGAAAGAGGAGGGGGTGTCCCCGGGCCCGTAGCAACGGCGATGGGTCGCCTGAGAGACGGGTCGCGACTGCAGCCAGTCCGCACCGGGCACCTCGGTACAGGCCGGGGGGGGGGACAGGGGGGCGAAACTTTGTTTTCACCCGAAACTCCGGCGCTGCGGGGGGTAACTACACTGTCCCCCCGCCAAGATGGGGGATGAAGGGGGCAAGAGCGACCCCGGGACGGACAACCCCCCCCCCCCCCCGCCGTCCATCCGCCTCGGATGCTGCCCAGCTTCTTCCTGTAGTGGTGACGCCGCCCAGGCGTCCCTGCCCGCCGCTGGCCTCGCCGCGTTGGGATGTGCTGCTGGCACCGCATAAAGGCAGCGGGACGGGGGGGACCCGCTGGGGACAACGACCCCCCCACCCCATCTACTCCCCCCAGGGCCTGGCTCCCCCCGCCTCCTAGCAGGCCGGGAGGGGAAAGGACACGCACGTCGCTACCGGGGGAGGGGAGGGGAGGGGGGGGGAGGAAGTTTGGAGTTGGGAAAAAAGCGGAGGAAAGTGGATAAAATAGACTAAAATAAAGAAGACGGGGGGAGAGGCGCCGGCAGAGCTACCGGGGAAGGGCAGGCTCGGCCGGCCGGCCCCGCGGCGTAAAGTCAGAGGAGAGATGCGCGGCGCAAGGCGGCTCTACCTGCGACGAAGGGTCGCCTTCATCCCAACTTCCCAGCGCCGGCGCGGCCCTCCCGTCCGGGAAAAGCGGGCAGGGGCCGCCGCGGGACCCGCCGCCGCTGCCGGCGGCAGGAAAAGCAGCCCGAAGGAAAAGTTTAAAAGGCAAAGCGGCTGCGGGCTCTGGAGCGAGCCGGGCTAGAAGATGTTGCTTCCTCGCAGCCCCATCCAAATTGTGGCGGTGGCTGGTTAAAAATAAACTTTGCAGCAGGAGGGGGGGCGGATGATCTGGCCGGATTCCTGAGCTCAGACGGTTTAATATGGATGAGCATCAGGTCCTGAAGGCAAAACGCCGCGGCTGGTGCCGCTGGTTGGTAGAGAGTCTGCAACAGGGAAGGGGGAGAGAGGAAAAAAAAAGAGGAAAAAAAAAAAACCCAGGAGCCGCGGAGGGAGGAGAGGAGAGGGAGGAGCGGGGGAAGGGAAGGGAAGGGAAGAGGGAGGCTGCACGAACTCATCATCATCTCCACCGCTGCCAGCCAAACTTTTTTCCTCCTCTTTTTTTTTTTTTTTTAAGGAAACTTTTCCTGCTCTAAAAACCGTTCCAGTCGTTTAAAGAACTCTCACGACCGGCCGACACGCTGCGACCCCGCGCCCGCCCCGGCCCGGGAGGGCATTTTTCCCTCTCCCCCCCCCCCCCACCAAGCCTCCCCAAGAAAAAGACGGAAGGAGACAGACCCCTCTGGAGCTCGGTCAGCTCCTGCCCTTTGTGAGGGAGGGAGAGAGGGAAAGAGAGAAGGAGCGCGGCGGCGGTCCCCCCGCGGTACTTACGCCGGACTTTGCTGGGGCTGGGCTGCTTGCGCCGCGACATGCCGAGAGGATGGGCCGCCGGGGGGGGGCGCGGGGACGCGCCGGTGAGGATCGGAGAGGGAGGGGGGTGGTGTGTGGGGTGTGTGTGGAGCGCGCACGGGAGGGAGCCGCAAAGTTGTTCCGGAAAAAGGAATCAAAATGGCGTTTCTGTGGATGTGTGCAAAGTTCATCAACTCCGCGCGAACTTCCCGTCCTCCGCGCCTCCCTGGAGGGGAGAGATGGGCACGGTTAGGGACCCCGCCGCGCCGCGCCCGCCCCCTGCCCGCCCCCCGCGCTGCCCCGCGCACCCTGATAAGGAGACACATCACGTGTCGCCCCGGCTCCTCTCCCGGGGACCGCCTGTTGCACGCAGCATCTCTCGCTCGCCCTCGCCGCGGGGAGGGGCGCCCCTCCGGACAGACAGCAGCGAGCACGGCCCCGGCCCCCCCCCTTCCCCGCACCGGCCCGGCCTCGCCTCCGCCCGCCCCCCGGCAGCGCCGCGCCGGGATGCCCCAGGCCGGCGGGGGGGCGGCCAGGTGCCACGCGGCGCTCCGTGACACCCTCCCCTCCCCTGCCCGCCGCTCCGCGCCCGCGGGGCTCCCCCGCCCTGCCGCCGCTCTGCCCCTCTCTCCCGCGGGGCTCTCCGCCGCTCTCCCTCCCGAGCGTGCGTGTCCCCCGGCAGCCGGCGTGCGCTCGGCGCTGGAGCGCATCCGGAGCGGCCGCGCAGCCGGCTGCCGGCTTTAGGAATTCATCGGGGCTCCCCGCCGGCCGTGGAAATGTCTGTGCATCCTCCTCCTCCTCCTGCCAGCCCGCCGCCCCACCAGGTACAGCGGCCGCAGGCAGGAGCCCCCCCCGCTCCGTGCGCAGAACTCGGCTTCTTACGTTGGTTGGTTGGTTGGCTGGTTTCCTTAGCAAACTTTCGTCCTTGCGCGTTTCGGGTCCCTGCGGGGGTCACTCATCCACCCGGCTGCCGGAACCTGAAGGCCGTGAAATCCAAAGAGACCCGGCACATCAGCAGAGGAACCGGAGGTCCAGATATCCCCGTGGCTAATCAAAGGCGAGATTGGGACGTTTGCAACCAGAGGTAGTTAAGAGGCTGCACAGGCGCGGTGTGTGGCACTGCACGTATGGTCCTTCCCGGCACCGTCACTGCAGGGGAAGCTCAAAGCTGTAGAAGGCTCAACAAGTGATGGAGAGGTGTTCAGAGTCTCGCGGCTTGCACTTTAAAGCCCGTACCGGTTTAGAGTTATGTGACAAATAATAACAGTACTGGAAAATAAGGTAGCTGGAAATACTCCATCCTGAAAGCTCGATGGGGGAGGTGGGGAAGCAAAGCAAGGGTGAGTGGGGATAATGGGGATGGGAGGAACCGGTTTACACTTGAAGGAAATGGTTATTTGCACGATTTCTAGAGCTATTAAAAACTCAGGCCTTTTAAAGCTGTTACTGGTGAGATGGAAACTGAAGTCACAGGCTGTTTCTCAAAGAAATCAAGTCCTGGCCTGTAGGTGAAAGGCTGGTACCAGCTTATGTGGTACCCTATCTCCTGGTTGAAAAGGGATTCACATGGAAAGGAGGGCTAAATTCCTGGTATGTGGCAGCAAGCCCTCAACCAGCTCTTTTCACAGTCTTTTATCTTTAAGGTGTCATTATTGGCTTCCTTTGAACCCTTCTTTTCAAATACTGGATGAAGGCATAAGGTCAGGAACCCACAGGACCTGTCTCAAAGACATGTCAGGAATAACCCTCTTCCCTTCCAAGTGAAACACCTACAGGTCTGCTGATACGGAACCTGGCAATGCCAAAATGTGCAAGCCCAAGAGGTGCACACCTGTATTCAGGAGGCGAACCTGCAGCTTTAACTTACATGTGCTTGTTGTCGTGGTTGTTTCTGCAGGATGAATTTTCTGTCAGCCGGATTTTGTGTGCTATTATACATGAGCTTTGCCTATAAATTTCAATACTATTCAGCTTTGTTAAAGTGGGGTTGCTGACTGACAGGACAGCTACATAATAGCCAAGTTTGCTGCTAATATTGCCTGCAATATTAGGGACAAACATTAGAAAGTGCATTTTGATTATTATGTTACAATGTTCTTATTTTACAGAACAAACAATCAAGAGAAATCATTAACAATAAATTCATTGCAAGGTATCTTTAACCTTTTAATCTCTGTCCCCATTACACCTGGCCAACCCACAGAGGCAGAACTGCTGCCAGCTTACATCTTTACTTGAGTATCTCTGGTGGTCATGCATCAAATTAAACAATAACCTGAGCAGTTTCCCATCACAAGCTCAGCCTTTAAAACGTGTTATTCCCATTGGCAGGCTGCAGGGATTTAAGCCTGTGTGGCGCATCCATATAAACTGGTGGAGATTAGGCCTATGAGTTTACAACCTCAGGCCTTGTTTGCACAGACACTTGCATGAATTGCTGTAATTGAAACTGGTGCAAATTCCTGTATGGATAATCATCTTTGGAGGCTGGGGACCCATGTCTCACAGGTCTGTGCTTGGTACCTCTGGAGTAGTCTTGGAGGCATCATGGGGCACCTCTGTATGAAGATCCCCCTTGCTGTATTTTCTAACTTCAGAGGTGCGTAAGCAGCCTTCCACATGGCAAGTTTAGCAAGCGGGTGGACAGAACAGGAAAAGAGCGTTATTCAATTCAGCATCTGAAATCTGCTCCAGAAGCATAAAAATGCAAATAATATAGGTATTGTAAAGCTTGCACTCAAGAACTAAATCAGGATTTCAGTGATTGGAGAAAATAATGTAGGTATTCTTTAATCGCATTTATATTTTTGTTTTAAGCATCCCTATTCTTTTAGTAAGATGTAATGAAGGGTGAGCCAGCGCATGCTATGTTAATGCTGTAAATGAAACAAAAAACCCCAAAACAAAACAAAAGCCCCTTATGTAACAACTAAGAAAAGGGTTCGTGTAATAGAAAAAGTGATGTACCTAACAGTTTAGGAATGAATTCTAATTCTGGGCTATCGCAGGGCAAGAGAAATTAAAATAACTCGGTTTCTAAACTTTCCATCATCCCAACTTTTATAATTCTCCAGAGAGGTCAAAACTGTGGTCTAAGGCTTAATGTGAAATTCTGAGCAAAAGGTTTTATTTTTTTTATTCCAATAAAAGTGGAGATGATAGTTTTTGTCTAATAAAAACCACTTTTTGGATAAAACCACTCTCCAAAAATTACTGCAATGCTTACACGATAGAACTATCCTTTTCATTCTGTATTTTCTACCATCTGCATTGCTCTGTTTTATCCCATCTCCTCTGATCACTCTATTTATGACAGTTTAAGTCTTTTTTTTCCTAAGACTGCAGATGGCTTGTATACTTTCTAGGTATTGTGACATCAGAAATTAACAGTGATGGGATATACATATATATGTATATACAGGTATATATAACAGATATATGTGTATATATATGTATATATAACAGATATGGTAAGGGGCAAGGAAGCTTACCTCTAACTTCTGTATAACTTCCAGCTTCTATGCAACCCTTACAGACCTTTCTGGTCCTACATTGTGATGTTAACTGCAATGAACAATAGTAGAAATAAACCCAATAGTTTTGTGAAGGTATTTTGTGCATTACCAATTCCATTAAAACCACTGGGTGACATAGTTGTCTTGGTGACATAAAAGCCATCTGCTGCGGTCCCAAGAAAAGGAAAACTCTTTCCCTACTCGCAATTCAAATATCAGAGATGCTGATTGAAGGTATTCAAGGAGAGAAGAAAAACAGGATGTGTATCTTTTATGAAGGCCACAACGCGAGGATACACTGATGTCTTAAAATGCAGAGACTAAAGCTAACATTGCCATTAAAAGAGGGGGGGTGAAGGTTAGCTAGAAAATCTATATTCCCTCTGTCTTATTTGACATTATTGATGTCCTCTGCTTTAGATCATGGTACTTAGAAGTTACTTTGATTTCTTGCAGTGCTTACACATCCCTTTCAGCTAAAGCAGTTTGGAGTTAAGTAAGTCAGTTCTCTTACTAATCAGAAGTATTTATCATGCAATAAGAGGCAGTATTGGGCATTCTAACACCTCACAACTGCCGGGTGAGGGCAGCTGCCAAGAGCCAGCTCCCTCATCCTGACACGTGGCTGTGCAGCCACAGAGGATGTCAGGCATCGGAGGCCCCGTCTGCTGTGGGAGCTTATGCCTGCACAGCATCCGGAGTCCTCTCACCGCCATCCTTTTCCTGGTGTCCTCACTTGTGCCAAGAGGCAGAACTCAGCTGACATAAAAGGCAGGGAAAAGCCTGCTTGGAGGATCAGAGAACACAGCCTCAGGGCTTTGAAAAGTAAGTCTTTATAAAACCAAAGACCAAGAGAAATGCTCGAAGTTCCTTTACATTTCAACCAGGTACTTCTTTAAATGAACAAACATGCCACTGCCGCGTCTTCTCATGGGTTGGGGTTTTGTTTTGCTTTTGAGGGTTTTTTTTCCCTTCATCTGAGATACAAGTTTCTTGAATCAAAAACTCCTCAAGAACAAATGCAGAACTGACAAGGGTGACCACCATACAGGCAGGGTAATCATACAGAGTAAAAGGGAGGAGATTCAATTAAATATTTTTCCTAAAACAGGCTTGGAAAACTAAACTTGATGAATTTGTGCAGTGGAAAGCCACACAGAAAAGCACATCATGTAAGACCAAATGCAGACTCTCTCAGAGCGTTTGTCAGATGACACAGCATCATACAGTATTCCCGTTTTCTTCATGGGGGTGAATGTGATGCACACCGTGCTCAGGTGCCTCGGCCTCTGGAAATCAGGCAGCTGGGAAGCAAACTAGCACAGTGGTGGAACTTGCTCCTGCAGCAACCCCACCCATTATGTCCAAGGGCAGTGTTGGATGGTCAGAAAGTCAAGGCTGAAGCTTCAGTCCAAACTTACCTTAACAGCAGCTTTCAGTGAGTGAGAGAAAAGCTGAGGTAACACTGTGTTTAAGCAATTTCCCTCACATCGCAACAGGCTAGCAATGGCAAAGCTGGAAATAAAACCTGTTTTTCTCCCCGCATCCTGGTGTAGTTCTTCACGTACCAAGCCATCCACTCTGCTTTGTGACCTGTTCTAACCAGACAGTATTGTATTAATAACACACCGCAAAAAGAAAAGATCAGGTACTAAGTATTTGCTCCCTGTTTGCTCTGAGCAGTTTCAACAGTGCAAACCAGACCTTGAGCTGACCCACCTAGCCAGGTAAGACTACCTCTTGTCTAAGGACTTATCTGGCAATGTAAAGATAGTATTTTGGAAACCCACATCACTTTTCCCCCCCGTAGATCACAGCCGGTAGGGCATATTGCAGGACTACCTGAAGTCTCTACCTGCAGTAACTGCTGGCCCCATCTCCTTCTCTCTTTTCACTGTGGAAGTCTCCAGCAGAGAGATGCAATGCAGAGCAGCCCTGCTGCTGGGACTGGACCAGCTTGATGACCTAGTCACTTCCACAGCCTAATTTTTGGGGTGTAAAAAGTAGCATGAACTTTTCCCCTAAACTATTTTAGCAATGACCAAGGTTTCTAAATCCTTTCTGGGGAAGATCCGCAACTGAAACCTACTCTTTCAAGTTGCTGTATGATGGTAACTGTAGAGAACGGCTAAAGTGATATGTAAGCAGCTGACGTGTCTTTCAGCCTTCTAACAAAACAGAAAATGAGCACAAAAGAACATTATTACCAAAATTCCTAAAACAGGAAAATTTTTTAAAATAGTATGTTTTACACGCATAAAACTAAGATTGCCCTTGCATACTTAGCAAATTTTGGAACAGGTCAGCCTACTTATTCCTCAGCCTGTTTAAAAACATAACATGAAAAAATTTAGCAAGCAGATGTTTGACATTTACATTCTCAAACAGTTCTGTGATCACTACTGTACAGCCTCAAAAACAGGTTGTATAGCCCATGTGCAAGTGTGTCTGTGTGGAGACAAAGTGGGAAAAACAGCAACGGCAAGCAAAACCACCCACTGCAATACTTTCACTTCTTTTAAAACTCTACATCATCGCCCAGAAGCTTTTGTTGCCAGGTAATGCGAAAATCACAGGTGTGCAAAAAAGAAGTTAGTGTTTAATGTGATTTGGTACTGAACGTGACATGTTTCATTCTTACTGGCCACACAGCCTCTCACGCCTAGTTAGTTTAAATGTGATTATTTTCTCTCCTGAAGACAAGTAGTAAGCCAGCTGTGTGTGTCCCTGTGTCCTGTTTGCTAGGGAGACCTCCTTCTGAAACGTCTCACAGACAAAATAGATGCTCACACCAACAGTGACTTCTTCATGTTCAGTCATTGAAAGGACTGCTGCAGCATCAGCAGAGGCAGGCAGCAATATCCAGCTGAAGCATTACTTACTATCTTTTGATATTATAGGCTAAAGACAGAAAATAGCTGCTATTCATTCACAAGGTTGCCACTGTATTTCTCTATGCAATATACTTTTCAGTACTGCCTTGGTTTACTTTTAAATCTCCCCAGTCCTGGAGGATTCAACAGCTACTGTTGGGATACTTGCATATTTTGGTCTGTACACCTGCAGATTCTGCTGTTAGGATGTTTCTCTTGACTTTTCCAGCCTAAATTTCTATTTTCTTCATATCACAGCTAATTATAGCTCAAAAAGTGCAAGTTAGAAAAGGGGATGGGGAATAAGGAAACCCCAACCAGCCCAAGGAAAATGTGATAGACAATGCTTTGAGATGCACCCACACAGCAGCAGAAAATAGGCAGAGAGGGCCAGCAAGCAGCAGAGAGGTGAAGAAATAGGAAGCAAGGCAGAAGTCATGAAGAAAGTATGCAAGGGAACAGTTACCCTGCAGAGAAGAACAAAGCAGGACAACTTTCAAGGGCAGAGATTAATGTAACTTGGGGAGGCTGCAGTGACAGGATTTGGAGGAGAAATGGAAACAAGGTACCAGGGCAAAAATGGTCAGTGGATGTAGTAGGCAAAGAATTAAGGGAAAAGCAAAAGAAAATGGTAGGGCTTAGGTAAATAGGCATGAAAAGAGTCACCTGTGCTTTTACAGCTGCTTAAATTGTGCTGTATGCCCCCCTAAATCAAAGGCAAAATTGCCTTGGGACAGGAATATGATATAAAGTTGTGCAGGCCTACTTACACTAGTCAGATGTACAAAGGGACATGACTTGCAACTGGGGTTAAAGCTACCTCCCTATGAAAAAGCAGCAAATGTTCAAAGTTATGCAGTCAGAACTATACTTTCACCAGTGCACCTTGTGTCATTTAGACAATGATAAGTGACACTGGTGAGAGCACAGTTTTGCTGATGTAAATTGTGTCAGGAGTACACATAACCTCTGCTGCAGCATACAGGAGTGTAACTACACCAGCAGAGCTCTTTGATTGTCAAGTCAGCCTTACAATATCAGCAGATAATATATTACAGGGACATGATTTAAGCAGGTAGAAGGAATTCTTCCACTGACAAAGTGACTTCCGCAACAACAGCAAAAACTGCCATCAGAAGGTTTCTCCTGGCAGAAAAAGATAGCTCTGTGGACCAGAGGGGTGTAAGATAGGGACGTATTTTAGATCACTTCTGGGGCTTTCATGTAAGAAAATACTTGCTTCTCCAAAAAGAAAACTCAGTAGTTGTAAAGTGTCTGAATATTAGAAAAATGTGTATAAGAGCGCCTAATTCCTAATAGTGACACTTCTACCTTCATTTGTCTTTCACCATTCCCTTATTTTCATTTTTAAATAAAGGATTCTTGAGAATAAAATATTCTCAATACATTTTTCTGCATTCCTGTCTTCAACTTGCATAATAGATAACACATTCCATAATCTTGTTTCCCCTTGTGCTATACAAAGAAAGTGAAAACTCTCTTAATGAGCATTCAGAGAGGAAAGATTTGGTAAATGGGGTAGATGTGCTACTAAACTTTCTTGGTTTTTTTCCTTTCAATTACTTTGGTGGTCAGATGAGACTGTGCTCTATCTAAAATGAAACTTGAAAAGGAAAAAGACTCCAAACCACTATTATTAAAATGAGCATAAAAGAGCTGCTACCTGAAATGATTCACTGAATGGAAATCTCAACTCTTGAAACAAGTGTTTTCTAAGAACAGGGCACAGATCGCAGCATCTTCCTCAAAAGAACTCCAGGTAACTGGAGAGTGCAGAAAACACGTAAGCTCCAAATTTTCAGCTTGCAGTCAATGGTCCATGTGTTTACAGCAACGTATTAAATCCTTTGGGATTAATGTCTATGAAAACATCCTGAAACCCTAACAGTCACGCAAAGTTTTCCCTGCAACCTCTTGGGAACTAATAATAGACTACTGCGGCTCCTTAAACTCAGTAGTGGAGTAATCTCAGCTAGGAATTTTGATGAAATGGCAACTGCAAATATGATTTTCTGTTATAATTTTCTGAACAATCTTACGTACTCACTTCACACAGACTTTCTGAGTTTGTTTCATTAAGATGTCTGGTTTACTCTATGTCCTTTTCCTCACAGAAGTGGCTAAAGGTAATTCCTAGTCTGCAGAAAAATTATTTACAAAATGGTCAAATGCAAAGAAATGAATAAACCCCCACCAAAACCAAAACCCAAGAAGAGGCCTGAGGGTAGAGCTCCAAACATCACTAGATTAAGAATTGTACAGAAGGCAATCCAAGAGAAGGGCTGAGGAGAACACTGCTAAAGGGCTTAGTAGCAGAGTGCATCCAGATCTCTAGAGGTAGAAAGCCACCCCAATCCAAAGCCTGATTTAAAAATACGTATAAAAATGAATGGGAAGAATTCACCTTCAAGGCTTCTGAGCAGTGGTCCACATGTAAAAATACTATCTGTGAAGAACACCCATGTCCTCTACAATTACTTATCTCCTACACACACATGCACACGCACTAAATAAGGCTAGAAAGTTGCATGAAAGGTCTCTCTGACTGACAAGTAAGCTTGCTTTTGTTTCCTGTTCATTTTTACCTGGTATTTATAGGAGCTGTGCTATGATTATAGTTATATGCAATAAAGAACTGAGTAGTGAACAGTCTCGTAAGTGACATGAAATTCGGAACTGTGGTTTCTGCTATAAGTGGGGATGATTCACCTCAGAAGATCTAGTCCTGGGCACAGACTTCCTCAGTAAAAATCTTCTCTGATGTTTCTGTCCTAGCTGTTAAAGCCCTGATCCACCAGCCAATGGACACATTTCACCACAGTCCACACACACTTTTCTTGGGATAATCGTAAAGACAGATCCGCAGATAATGTTTTTGGTCTAGACTCCAGGTTACTGACACTGCAAAAGGGAGGAAATATTCCCTGTGCTTACTTGCATGTGGTGATTCAGTAGAGCTGGTGTCATTAGTCCTGTCCTATGATGAACACCATATTACCCAACCATACTGGAAAAGAATGAATGGGCTCAGATTTCATATCTGGAAAACAACAGCTCTTGTAGAACTTGGTAATGTTGCATGTAAATAGGAACTACAGCAAGATCTTGTGATCTTGTGGCAGCAAATTGGAGCTAACCATAAAAATGGAGAGTTTTTGAATGCTAGGACAACAGAGGGGTGAAGAGAAAGTAAGATGAGAATGGTGTGTAATAGTTCAGCATACAGAAGCCTGGTAACATGGAAACTAATAGAGACAGTTCCTGGCATGATTTGGAGGTAGTTATGACTGCAGAGAACTGCTGTACAGCTGGAGTACTCGTGTGAAAATGTTAGCAGCATATGTAACAAAAACCACTGAACTGGAATTATACAGAAATAAGTTATTATTGAAACACAGCTGTACTTTGAACAAAGTGTTGAGGAATTTAAAAGACAATGATTTGCCAAAGGGAACATTATAAACTTATCTCAGCCAGAGAGCCACAACCAGTTCCTGTGGCTGCTCCCCACCACTGTGTGCAAGCCCCGTTTGGCTGCAGTAATAAAATGGGGACCAAAAGCTTTAATTACATGGAATGCTCCACATCAATTTCTATAAATTGATGTCCTTTCTTCATACAAACTAAAACCACATGTCAACTGCCTTGCAACTGTTTTCATTCTCTATCATTGCTATCACTCTTATAATATGAAAGTTGATCACAAGGGAACTGTAATTATTCAGCTAGCAGCTAGTGGTGATAACATCAAAGCAAAAGTATGTTTATAGGGTTAATGTATGATTATTTTAGCATCCCAAAGGCTTTGGGCTGCCATACCATCCAATTATCCCAGGGCTGTGTGAGAAGAGGGAATTTCATGTAATTAGGAAGGCCTAAACTAAGCTTTCATGATCAGGAAAATACGTCATGTCACAATTCACACGGCCAGCTGTTTTCTCCCCAAATTTTGCAGAACATAACACTACCTTTTTTTTTAATTTAGAAAATGGAACAAATATGTTGGAAATCAGGCTACATTTTAATAACTTCATTTTAATTTTTAAATAGAAAAATCATTACATCTGCCAAACATCATGAATGTATGTATCAGATTTGCCACATTTGAATGAGCAAAAGATCTATTAATCCATATGCTCTGCTTCTGCTAGGAACCCATACTTCATCCATGTTCAACAAATTAAAAATCCCAGTTAGGATGCCTGCAGTTGGGTATTTGATTTTGTATTTTCTAAGCACCTACATAGCCTGATTTTCAGAGATGCTGAGTGTGTTCATTACTTCTATGGCTGTTGAGCAACCCTGAAACTTAAGCAGTTGAGTATGAGTTAGATGCTGAATTGTAGTCATTCCATTTTAAAAATTAATAGCATAATGTATATAACTAGTTGTGTGGTCTCCGATGGAAATGAATGGAAATACTTTTCTGCATTTCAGGTAATTGCCTGAGTTACTGGGGTGTTGAATGGTCACCTTTGACTCAATAAACTCTTGAAGAAAGGCTTAATCAACACTCAAATATTTAAGTGAAAAAAAAAAATTGGGATGTAAAAATAAAATCACATCTCAGAAATTTGTGGAAAAATTCCAGAGCAAATCTTCTTACCAATAGTTTGTTCTCTGTATAATACCAGGAAGTTAGTTTAAAAGTGAAACTCAGTCAGAAATATTCATTTGGAAACCTCTGCCGTTTGTCAAATATGCTGCAGCATGTTGAAACACTTGAAAAACTGTTACTAAGAAAACAGGTTAAATTCTTCCCAACGAATTCTAAACGGCTGGGAAAAGTGGTGGAGGCCACTGTGATTAAAGGGAGATAGGAAGGTTGCTATGAACACAAAAGAAAAGGCTTTCAGGAATACTAATGAAGAAATATATTGAACTTTAAAGAAGGGTAACATAAGAGCTGTTTATATAGATAATTTGAAAGTCTATATGATTAACAAGGTTTTCTTTGATTATCAGCCACCCCTAATAGGGATTTGCAAAACGGATAACAAAATGATCTCCTGAAGAGATACTCTGCTATAGCCTTTTATGCATTAAAAATGGGAGGATGGAGTCAGCTATCTAGGAATGAAAGACAGTCTCCTGGTACAGTGCAAAGTTAGTGCGCAGATAATAGCATAAAGAGCTGTTAAAAATACTGCATATAAAAATGCCACATAACAGACACCCACCTGTAAATGTGACCTGCAAACATCTTTAAGCAATCCGGTAATATTACACAAGGTTCTATGAGTTATTAATTTGAACATGAAATAGCTGTGTGCTTTGTGACTGCAGAATTCTGGTGATCTGCTCTTAGCAATGATCCTGCATGCTCTCTGCTGGTCATGTCTCATCCATAAACCCTTTCTGCAGACTTCAGAGGGCCCACAGTTAGAAAGATAAATGTTGTCTTACTACAATGCTTACCATTCTTCGGGGCCTATTTTTCATTTCAACATTTTATTTATCATTTGGCATTCACATTAACTCTCCAAAGCAAAATTCCTGATCCCATTACACAGACACACTGCTCCATTGTAGGAATACACAGAATTAGAATATCACCCACACAGCGCTTTCTGGGGCGTTCTTTGGAAAACGTGCGCCAGATCCCGTGCAAGACTGTTACAGGACTTGGAGACAAAATGCAGTAAAGATGAAAAGGCTCAGCTTCACGTTAATAAAATGTACAACATATACACCTTTGCACAGCTTATGTAGCCTGTCGCTTTGGTGGAGAACTTTTTATTTTAGGGGATGAGTCAGAGGAGGGTATAGATACAACGCAATTACTTTCTTCCTTGCTCAAGAATCAGCGTAACCCCAAATCTGCATGTGCATTTCAATTACTTTATAAACAAAATTAAAATCTATCCTTCAGTAAATTGAGATACCTGGTTAAGGAACAGTGGCTCTGGTATCAAAGTTGTGTACGGCATTCAGTGCAATGAAATTATAATAATAATAATAATAATAATAATAATAATAATAACAATTCCAAGTAATAATTATTTAATCATTCCAAGTTACTTTGAGTTTCTCATAAAACAAACTCACTGTCATTCTGGGCATATTCATCAGCAAGAAAATAAGGCAGTGTAACTGGCAGGTCTAAATGCTTACAGAACTCTTCTGGTGTTTCCTACATATCCTAAGACTAGTTTTTGAGGCCTGCTCCAAGAAAAGATGAAGCTACAGAAATGCTGATATACCCAACTGTAAGGAATAGCAGAACTGTGTGATTCACCTACTGTCAGTTTTCTGTAAGAGATGATACACAGTAGCACTTAGTAATAAAATAACAATACTTAAATTATTAGAAACCATCCTGATTTCAGAGAACAAGGGAATAAATACAATAAATACTGTGTGTATGACATTTACTACCTCCTTGTAAATACAGACTGTCTCAAGGTTAATAACTGGTTAAAAGAGAAACTGCCTTTTTTTTTCCTTTTC
The DNA here is from genome assembly GCF_037157495.1 of Lathamus discolor. Lineage (NCBI taxonomy): Eukaryota > Metazoa > Chordata > Aves > Psittaciformes > Psittacidae > Lathamus > Lathamus discolor. The sequence continues at coordinate 71,865,446 of NC_088885.1, forward strand.
CTTATTGCAAATAACTTCTGCCAGGATCCTGCCAGGATCTTAAGAAGACCACAGTAATGACATTGCACTTGGCAAACATTTTCTTATCTACAATGCTATTGTACCATAGCCAGGCCAAAGAACAGAAGATGCTAACCATGAAAAAGGTTTTGCTGCTTTGTATATAGCAATACGGTGTTGGAGAACTCCCTGCACAGTGGTGGTGATATATAATACTTCTGCAACAGCTATTGCTGTCTAATTTCATGTCATGTTCTTCACCAGTTAAATCACTTTGTAATAAAAAGGGCAGTTTTGTGAGCCCCATTGCACAGCTGAAGGAACAGGCAGTAAGAGGAGAACTAATCAGCAAGATGTAGAAAGGCCAGGAACAGAAGCCCCCTCTCCTAGTTCTAGGCCTGCTTATATCAACCATGTGCACTCCAGTGCATGAAATAGAATAGGCTCACATTACACATTAAAAGAGGGAGAGATGTGTCAGCTGTATAGCCTTGTTTAAAGAAAAAGTTTTAGAAATTGAAGAAATCTCATCACTGACTAATGGAGTCCTACCTTTACAGCTTTTGAATGCAAACCAGCCTGTAGCTGGACCTCTGTTCTACACACGCTGGTAATAAAAAGGAAAGAGTCTGCTAGTCCTTGACAGCTCAGGAACAGACACAGAAATAAATATAGGGAATGATGGATTGATGCTTTTAGGAAGGCAATCTGTGGGTTGAGGAATAGTGAGGAAAAGAGCAGAGTCAAAACATAGATTAGGAGGTGAGAGGATGGAAGGTTTAGGGGAAGGATTTTGCTTTTCCAGTACTTTTCTGTGAGGTCGCTCCTGACCCTAACGTTTAGGGTAAAAAGGCCTTGTGACACAGCAGAGCTGGAGTGCATTTGTCACGCAGAGAAATAATTTGAGGAGGGTGTACAGGTGTTTCCTGTGTTGCAAAAATCATCTCTACAGAGACTCTTGTTTGCTATTACCCAAGACTTCAAAGAAAATACCAAGACGGATGTGTGAATGGTCCTGCCAATACCAGGATCCTCTATCTATTCTCTACTTGCCAAAGCAGACACAGCTCCTGGGAATGCCTAGGAGGAAGTACCATCAACAGCTCTTCAAAACATCCCTAGATGTAAATACAATTCTTCCTTTACCATTCCCTGCTGGGTAGCATCCCCAGTGACTCATGTACATTTCTAGAGTCAGGGCCTACATTTTGTATTACAACATGTACGTTTCTCTCACTACTGTGATTTTTCTTACATTCTTATGCTGCTGACCAGCTGTACTGGAAGGTCCTTCTGCTTTAGCAGAATTTATTTTTTAGTCTGAGCTGGTATATTTCAAACCCAGTTCCATTTGCTCTAACGTGATGCCACTCTTTGCATCATCTTTTGTGTTAGGAAGCATACCCTGAAAAATTACATCTACAATTTCTTCTCAATCTTATTTTGCATTTTGGTGCCACTCACTTCTGATTCTTCAGAGCGAGTTCTATACAATGAGATTGTGTTTTTCAGAGATGCTGAATAACCCTTTCTGACCTGAAACACTTTGCTACATACACATCAAAGAAAGGGATGCTGAGAAGTACTAAGAAATCTGCAGATGGAAAGGGAGAACCAAACAGGAAGCTAGTGTGTTTTGCAAAGTCCTCATGCACATCTTTTCTCCTCAGACCTCCAGCGCAAGCACTGCCAGGTGCCTGCAGAGGATCTGATATGTCAGGCACTCTGACTATGCCCTGGGGTTGGGTGGGAGACCCACACAGAGTCCTATGACCTGAAGCACAGCCCTTCTGCAGAAGAGAAAAGAGTACAGCCTTGGGCAATGAAACCTAATTTCCCTCCAAGGAGTTGTAGTTAGTGTGAACTCAGAAGAAGCAGGATTATACTCCAGTGACTGCTTCCAATGAAGTACAAGATGCCTGCATCTCCCATGGTCCAGTCACTGCATAGCCTCTCCCGTGGGTGTTGGCTGAATTACAGTGAATTAAGATAAGGGGAACTGGGTGGGTAATTAAGACTTTCATATGCATGTTTTGAAACAGGATCCAGTAAATACACAGCTAAAATTCTGAAAAAATAGTGTAGGCTAAGCATTTTTAATCCACCGTGTTCTTACTTGCAAGATGCAAATCTTTCAAGCTCCTTCTGAAGCATCCCACTGGAGAGGGACTATAAATCATGAAATACCTGACTTTTGTTGTTTGGGACACTACAAAAACCAGGGAAATCTGTTTAATGAACATTCTTCTTGTTCAAAGCGTCTCTGGAGTTCTACTCTGATATTGTTTCAAAACTGTTTTCTCAAGGCCCTCCAGCACATGGCGTTACGAGAAAAAAAAAGTTGTCAGACTGGTTTTAACACATCTTTTCAGTACTGATAAGCAAAAGTTCATTGTTGTAATTCTCAATAAGATACATGTGGAATATACCTTTTGTGTTGAATTCAATCTAAGGAGACCTGTTGCATTCTAAGCTTAAGCAGCCTCTTTCAAAGTTATTAGAAAAATACAGGGATGCATCACATCATACTGTGCTGAAGAGAATCTATGTCACATCCTGTTAACCGTGTCTGCTTTTAAAACTGTTTTGTAAGTAGTGAGTAGCAGACAGTCTCCAGCTGCAAACAGCTTTGAAACTACATGAGCATGTTTCAGACACAAGACAGACACTGCTGTATTCTGGTTGCTAAAAGTGAAACACTCAATGGATAGCATGTTTTTTCTTAATGAGGTAAAAGATTTCATCTGAGACTACTTTGCTTAACAATGCCATCATTAAAATGGTAATTAGCTTTGAGGTCCCTATTCAGCATGGCATGGCATCACACCTTTGCTGCTGTTATTTCATCCTGCTTACACAGAAGTTTCTGCAATTCAGTCTGATAAGAGCAAGATATTAACCAAGGAAATAAAATGTGGCTAAATCTTTACATCTATCCTAATAGGATCCAACCTATCCTCTCCCTGAAGCCAGCCAGCCACTTTAGTAGGATGCAAAATAGTTCCTCTGCAAGGTAGAAACAAGATAAACTAGTAACTTTTAAAAAAAAAAATTATTATTATCTAGGTTGAAATGATGATTTTAAAAGCCAAAACATGCTAAAATTACTCAGGAAACAAGTATTTCACTGAAGTAATTTTACTAGCCTGCTAACATGATTTGTTAAATGTTTATACATCTCTTTTCTAATAACCAGGGGATGCTACTGGACACAGCTAGGAAAAGCCTTATTTAAATAGTTGGTGTATTTTATCTCTTAACTTTCCAGTGTACAAGTTAAAGTGAAAACAAAACAAAAACACTTTTGCAGATGGGCTTGGGTATCAGACCTGGAACTTTCCCATGTTTCCTTTTCCATACTTGTGCATTAACTAGCCTCTCACTGCAGACTAGGTCCATGGCCAAAGCTTGGCAGTAAAGGACTAGTCTGAGATGCTATAATCAACTCCTGTAGAAAGCAGCCACAGGTTTTAGGTCTAATTCTCCATTATACGTAAGCTGTGCTTTGTGCCTAGTCATATTATCTGATCCTTCTGGGGACCTCTAAGATATCGATACAGATTTAGAGCAGTGTCAAGGTCCTTGCCATTTACCCTTGAATAGAAAGGCCTTTGCCAGAGCCAAGAATAACTAGAAAGCAGCAACTTTCTGGCCACGCCTCCTTCCTCACATCTTCCCTGCAGAAGAGGGCGGGGGGAATAGATAGGAAACACCATGCTTCTACAGAGCACAGGAGGGTTTTCTCGTGAGGCTTAAGGCTTAACATGCCCTTTGCTTGTCCAGAGCGGCATAAAACTGGCCCAGCCTAACAATGAAATCAGACCCTCCCTGCCAGCAAGTGAAGGAATGGTTGCTAACACAAGTGCTTCTTCTCCGTAGTGTTTAGTTTTCCCAGCTCAATGGACTGCCTTAACACACATGGAAGTATGCTGATAATAGGTGGGACTATCAAGACTTTCTGTGGCAGTCCCAGAAGAGGAAGCTTTCTAACCTGACATTTTCACCCAATAACGAGAGAGACTTGTGGGGTCCCTGTCCTGATCTGCAAGACTGCACAGCAACAGAGGCCCATGCAAGCAGATGGCATGACAGACTGTGTCCACTGATTGGTCTGTACTGCCAGGAGAGTTCACAAACCCAAGTAATGTTGATCCACAGGACGTGCCCAAACCATTATTGATCTTAGAACTGCGGATAAAGACTGTCTGAATATTTTTCTATTTTTTTCTAAATATTTTCTAAATAATTTCTAAATAACTAGAGGCCATGGGCTACATTCATCTATGAGGTGTCACCACGGCCCTCTGTTGAGTTCGTTTTAAGAAAAGCCTTGTGGCCTACAGCACTTAAACCATTATTGCTTTCTAATTTTTTCTTCAAATAGGAGTAGTGGTACAATAAATTAGTTATATTTCAACACAATTTGCTCATGTCCACATAACTTTTATTATTAAATTTAGCTTTTAGTAGAAAATTCTTTAGGAAATTGACAATTCATCTCACATAAAAAGTTGAAATAGTGACATTCATTTTGCATCCTTGAATGTCCTTGAATTAAAGGGCATGGTTACTTTTAAACACAGAGTAGCTTTCAGAGATGAAAGAAGCTAAAGGGATGTTTATTTATAGCAATACCTCCTTGACAAATAATTCAAAGCAGTAAAAGGAATAGCTGCACAGTTTACTCTAGTGACTTTTGTTCCCTTAATGAAATGCACACGCATAACCACATCCATCGACTGGATGCATACCTATCTGCTGCATGGCCTGCACTGACACTCTTGGTGTGTCCCCTCACTCTTACTGCATCTGTCAGCCTGACAGCTCAGTGGCAATCCTCAGGCTGGGAGCAGAATCAGTCCCATGTACAGCAACCCATTTTTTCTTCAGAATACTAGGGCTTTATTAAAAACATGACTCTGGCAGAAAGCTAAAGAAGAAACAGATATATCATGGTATCTATCCTCTGTGTTTTTTCTGCAATTTTTCATTCTAACTCTGAAAAGTGATGCCCCACCCCTGTGAATAAAGGTCTATTTTGCTGTAAGAGCAAGATGGAAATCAGATGATAAGAACCGGAGGGAGCAAGGAGAAATGATGCATGACTGGGCTTCAAGTTGAATATTTTTTAACTTGTTCTTTTAGTTTGTTTTCCACTTTGAAAGTGTTTAGTTTGGGGATTTCTTGTAGGAGCAGAGTTCATGAGGCCTCCCTTTTAATCTAACTAACAATATTGAAAATTAAGATGGATGCAAACTTTAGGTTTAGAGTCAGTGTTCAACTTCTTTCACACCCCTTCACTTTCAAAAACTCAGGCCATCAAACAAAAATTACTTTCATGCAAAAGAGCTGCACAGGGCTACTACAGAGTTGTGGGTGAGCTCTGCACCTCATGCTGTAGCTGTAAGGCAGTTTATTTCTATCTCTGTTTTCTTATTAGTTCTCAATACATAGGGGATGGATCCTGAGAGTTTTATTGTATCAGAAAACATAAACGTTGAGTACTTAACTAATGCAGTTTGCTGGGACATTTTTAACATGTTTCCTGACCTGACTGCAAGAGTTACCCAGCCTATACAGTTTCAGCTTCCTCCTCCTCCATTAGCAATGCTCACCTATGATATTTACTGCATCATTGCATCCAAGCCAAACTCGGTTACTCCGGCAACTAAGTTTTTCTTCTCGAAGGGTCACAGGGAAACACATCCTTCAGGATCCCCTAGTAACCGTCAGCCGGTAGGACTGGGGAACATCAACAGTGAAATGCCTGCTTTCCATCGCTAAGGCAGCGCCGCCTGCGCCTGCAACAAGGGGGGCAGAGTCTAGTTACATTCCTGACCCACTTTCACATCCCTCCCTCCTCCTCCTCCATCTTCTCCTCCCTCCCTGAGCACAGCAGCAACCAGCAGGGCAGCAGGAGCCTCCATTTAGCAAGCCTCACACACCCGCAGCCACCAAGCTGTGTGCTGTCTCCTAGCAAGCAGCAGAAGCGCAGGTTTCCCCAGCAGCGCCTGGGGAACGGGAGGGGGAACCGCAAACCTCCCGGAAAGGAGGGCTTCCCTCTCGCCACCCTTTATGTGCAGTGATGGTGTTTCTGTCTTTTGTCTTTTGTCCAGCACTCCCTCCCAAGCACGCACCCACACCAAACGCAGTGTAAAGTTGTCTCCCTTCCCTCTGCTCCCCAGCTGGCCAGCCATGCTTGGACAAGCATTAGTTTCCCCTTCCAACACCCCCTCCGCCATCCCCTCTCCTCCGGATTAGCCTGGGTGCGTGCATCTGGCTGTCCTGTTCCCCTCCTCGCCCACCTCCTTTATGTAACCCTGCCATTCCTCTCCCACTCATGCTCCCGGGGCTCATCCCTTTGCCCAGATATTGCAAAACCTCCTCCCTGCTCCCAGCGTGGCAGGCAGCAGGTAGGTGAGTAAGAGCAGGGAGCTCCTGACTGGTTTTGCATCCTGGCGACTGCTCACAGCACCCGTCTGTCACCCTGTGAGGGACACTCCCTTCCCCGGCAGGCACCTGAGAGGGATTTCACCCCATGCTGGGGGCAGACATTAACCCCCCTGCCACACCTCAGCTCACCTCACCTCACCTTGCCTCACCTGTGGCAGCCAGCCTTGTGCCACAGGCATCCACAGGCCCAGCCAGGCCACAGGAGGCCATTGCTGCTTGGGAGGGGACATGCAGATAAGTCGGGGGGTGCCTTGCTGCCTGGAGGGGTGCAGGCATGGCGTGGGGGTCTGTGTGCCACCCTGGGGGGTACCAACGTTTGGACTGTGGCACCCGGTCCCTGCGCAGGTGGCAGGCTTCGGAGCTCCCTCCTCACCCGGACCTCCTGAGGAGGCAGGGGTGCCGGCAGCCAAGGGGAACACCTCCTGGGACTATGGGGAAAGCCCTGCTGCTGGGACGCCTGGCATCCTACTGCAGCAACCGTGTGAGAGGTGCCAACGGAACCGTCTGCGGTTGGGTTCTTCTTGTTCAGTTTTTGCAGAACATCGGTTATGACCGTGAACAGGTTGCTCTCCAGCTGTGACACTGGAGGGTGACCCTGGGAGCGTGCCCTGGTTCCAGCCAGGGGAGTACTCCCATCCCAGTCCCACATCCCACATCCCACAGTGCTGGATATCCTCTGCCCCAGACACAGGCTGGGAGGTCCCTGGGAAGATAAGAAGGCAGAAAAAATGATCGTGACCCCCTCCTCCATGGTGGGAAGGAGCCTGAGCCTCAACTAAAACTATGACTTGGATTTGATGTGTTGCTGTCTCAGCTGGGTGCTTTCTTTTGGGTGGTGGAAACAGGAATAAAGATTGCTCTTTAATTTCTGAAAGCGAAAAGCGGCTGCTTGAGAAACTGTTCACTGTTCTTTGTGCTTGTATAACTTAAAACCACCTGTTTTCAAGTTTGGGCTTGATACATATTTCTGCTCCGTTCTGTAAGCGCTTCAGCACATGTTACACACATGCTTATGTCTGCAGAGTAGGGGGCCTGAATCTTCAATGTCACCCTAAATCTTTAGCCCTGTACCACATTTACAGAACTAGTCGAGTTAATAATGACTCAAAATAACATGACACGCAAGCAGTACATTATTTCCATCATGACGGAAAAGGTGGTTTTCCAGACACTCTATACATGTGCATGTAGCAGAGTTCTAGGTGCTGTGTAGTACATTTGTATTTTTAGTTATTATAGTTGAGCTGAATGTTCATCTGTCTCATTTAACCTAACATAAAAGGACCCTAAACCATATTTATTGTTTACATAAGCTTTAAATTAGCATGCACTCTCCTGTGTGTTTCCAGTACTAAGCTGGTAGCTCAAGCATCTTTAAACCTTCCTCAGGTATTTCTGCACAACAGTGAGTTGACACCTGTAGCTAGCCATGCACTAGGGGAGACTTACACACCTGCAGGGGTGTATGTGAGGACACAGGATTGCACACAGGTTATTTCCCTCCCTGGTGATGTGTCTGTTGTGACTATGACAGCAACTGCACGCCGTGAAGTGCGTTTGTCAATGACAGGTGTTTAGGTGGCAACAAGCAAATGAAAATTAGAAAAAGCCAGGAGAAAGCACCAAGAAAATAATAAATGAAGAACAACAACAGTGACAGACCTAAAAGCTGCTAAACTAATTTTGAGTGCAGTATTTTTCACTGAGATAACCAAATCTTTTGGTTGAGATAATGGATAGACAGCAGTAGCTGCGCCGCAAGGGCATTTTTCAACTCTTCAGAGCTTTTCTACAAATTAAAGAACAGTGACTATTTGCAACACTTACTTACAGCTTATTATTAAAATAGTAGCATCCCCATTCCTAATGTCAGAAGACATGATTCAAACAAACTTCTAGGCTGTTTAAAGAATGATTGTCAATAAGCAGCATGTGCCTTTTTCTAGAAAGGATTTTTAGTTCTTACTAGGCTTCCAAAGATCCTCTGCAAGTCACAAACTGCAAGATATTTCCAAGAAGAACTGTACAGAAATATGGATTGTCTGGATTTATTGCATAACATATTGCTTTGCAGTACTTTGTAGTGAAGATTTATTAAATAAACAGCTTATTTGGGGAGCTTCTTGTGATAGTCCCTAGAGATGGAGGAGAAAGGGAAGTGAAATTGTATCATTCAAGTTGGTACAGACAGGGAGCCCAGTCCCAGCTGCTCAGATTTAAAGGTGCTTTGCAGGGGTATTTTCTGTATTGCAAGGTTAAATCTTTACCATATCTGCTGTAGTAAAGATGATAGCTGTAATACTCTGGACAAGTACTCTCCTTTGGTGAGTTCATGTTCTGGATAGAGTGGCTTGCTACAGAACAGATACTGAATATGTCATTAGCAAGGTGATAAAGAAGATGCGTATGTAGGAGGTTTTGAAAGGCTCAGAGGAGCGTGGCGGGGAGGCTGTTTAGGCTGTCCTGGGACTCTGAATGGTACAAGGGAGCACACCAAGGGCAGGAGGCCGAGCCAGTTACTGAAGATGGCCTTTATTCAAGCACCTACTGCAGCCATAAAAATAGGCGTGTGAGGGAATATCCTGGGAGGGCCTTTCCCAAACAGCAAGGTGTGCCTCGAGGCGCACCACCATGAAGGGTGAGGTGTGGAGGCCCTGCTCTAATGAGAGGTGCATGGAGGATCCCGAGAACAGTGTGGAGCAGAAGGATCCAAGCTTCAGCACTTCCCCATTGCCTCCAGCCATCTCTTCATTGTCTGTTCCCTGCTTCCCCATGACCTTCAGCCATGCTGCCAGCTGTGGGGTGAACGACTGAGGGCTGGGGAGAAGAGAGCCCATCAGACATGGCAGCGTGGCAGGGCATGGAAGGGAGAGGGAGAACAAGAGGCACATAACCCCAAACAAACCCCTTTTAATCCCCTTTATGTCAAAACAGACATTAAGGCCTGTCTTTCCTGCTCTCAACTATCTTTAAAAAAGCCCAAACAACTTGCTATAACTGCTACTAATATGGCAAAGTAGGTGAGACCAGCAGCACAACCCATTTGGGGTTAACCTTGCCTGGTTTGCCTTACAGTGAGGCTGAAGTTGCCTGGCTTCACTGCTTTTTTACCTTGGGACAGGTCAGAAACATTACCCTGAGGTAAAAAAGCTGCACCTCTTTGCACGGCGAAGGTAAAGCCTCGCTCTGCCTCAGCCTTCTCTCTCAGTAATTGGAATTTCAGCAAGTACCTGCCCCTAAGATGAATGTTGTGCAGCATTCCCAGGCACGCCCCACCATGAACACCAGCCTGATATTCCTCCAGGCCCTAACACAGCACCAACAGCCTTCTCTCGCCTGCAGCAATGCACACCAGCTTTGGAGCAAGGCTCTGCTGGAGTTACTGATTCATGCTGCTCTCCCATCAGCAAGCAGGGAGAGGTCTGCCCCATCTTGGGGACCTGGGTGGGGGTAGTTACCCAGGCAAAGTTCATGCTTGGAAAGAAAGTCTTTTTCTCTCTCTGCTGGCCCCTTTCTTGAAGATTTATATGTCCAATTTATAAACCCTTCTTAATTGTAGAGATAATGTATTTAAAACATATGTGCTTCCCATAGCGCTGTGTGCGCTTTGAATGCTGTCTGTTTCTTGCCCTGTCTACGTTCACAGAAGGTACTCGTGCATATGGAAACAATCAGGCTACCCAAAAGACAACACACTTGATACTGCTAATTACACGGAGTAAACGCTGCTGGGACTATAACTGGTCTCTAGATCTGAATCAGTGTATTGCTGCTGAGCTAAAGAAGAAGGTCCATAATGTGCACTCATATTATAGCCAGCTAAGTCCCTGCTGCACACATTGATGATTTCTGTACATGCTACATGGCAGAGAGCCAAGGAATTGTAGAACAAACAGGATTTTATAACCAGTGTTATTTAAGGATGGGCAAACTGTGAAGCTCCAAAAGTTAATGATTCTAGCGCACTTTCAATTAATTTTTATTGTCAAGCTATATTTCAGGGTACTAAAGACCTCTTGTGATGACAAGAAGGAGTGTGTGGGAACAGGCAGGAATACAGTGTACATTGTTATCCTCTCTGATTTGTAGATCAGTGAGTAACCTATCCGGCAGACAAGTTATTTCTTTCCTCCTATGTTAGATGGAGTTCATCTCCATGTTGAGCTACCTTCAGAAAATGCATTTTAGCAATATAAATACAGCATCAGGCGTCATATTGCACAAATGGTACATCTGAGCCCCTGCACAGAAGTAAATATCACCCTTTTCGCACTAAGGGTATCTGTAAGTACTTGTGTTGTTAATATAATTAAACTTACAATAGCTCGATACAGAAATCACTGAATAGAGTTAAAAGTGTTAGCTACATCTTAATGACTTACAGAAGGAACTTCTGACACAAGTACACACTGCAGCCTACACACCATGAATTCAAAAGTCTGGATTAAAGCAGGCTGTGCATAAGCCATCAAAGTGATAAAGCCTGGACTCATGTGAGCATCAGGTTCACCATCTCAACTCTCTCCCTGTCCCCCTGAAACTGTAGGCCAGAGTTGTGTGCTGGTTAACTGGTAGCAGTGGCTATCACCTAAGGAAAAAAGCCCCACAACAAAAAGCTCCAACAAAAATCCAAACTCAAACACACATTTCAAAGAGTATTGGTGGAGCTGGGCTGCAGTCAAGTGTCCCGCTCTAGCTTGCAGCTGAGTGAGGCGGCTGCTCTGCTCCGCTCCTTCTGCGCTGCTCTAGGTTACTGCTTCATCGGCTGTGCTGATTCAGCTGTTTGTCTAGCTGCCCTTTACACTGGTTCTGTGAAATGATCCACTTGTGCTTTTCAGGGAGCACCTATGGTCTTTTCTTATTTTTCTTTTAACCCCAAAGTCCTTAAAAAAATCTTTAGAGCTCAGCTACACAAACACTTGATTGGGTGTCATGGGCAGCAGGTGTGTCTCTGTGAGTGTGTGAGGGATGAGGGGAGCTACACCAAGGAGCTCTCTAGTCTGAACAGATGTATGTCTGTAACCCGAAGTGGCAAAAACAGTGTTACATCCATTCTGGTGTTCCTACTCTTCTCAAGTCTGCCAAGACCATAAAGCGCCCTGACGCCTGCCCCCACAGTGTATTCACCTACTAGGTGGTCATCCTACTGGCTGCCATATTCATTGCAGGTTACCCGATGCAGCACAGTGTCTTCCTTTGGACCCACTGGTTTTTGTAGGCCTAGCATACACTGATTTTTGACAGTTCAGCTGTTATCATACCAATCTGACAACGTAAACAATGTCGAAGCTATGCCTGCACTGTTTAAAATGCTAGCCATGTCTAACGCACTAGCACCAGGCTCAGATTAATGTGAAAGCTGGCATGGGACAAGCCCAAGTATGAACTTGTTGGACACTGTCACCCCACACTTAGGCCATAGATGTTCATGTAGGCTTGGCAGAAGTTACTGTCTCCAGCTCTTCCCCTGGCACTGGAGGTTCCTGCTGCTTCAGATGTAGGGAGGAGGCTGCGGGGTGACCTCTTCCCATCTTGGATTGGTGGTAGTTAATAACCTCTGCTAACCTACGTCATTCAGACTGAAAAAATGTGAGAAGCATTCAAGCGCATTTCAACAAAGCAGACCTGAAGGGCTGGTAACCTCAGACTGGGAGATAGCCTTTTCCACTGGCATCTTTGCTTGGGGGGGGTGTGCATCTGTAGGCCAGCCCCCTGTGTGAACACTGTTAGATTATCTCTGGAGAGTTTATTGCAGAGAGGCCTGCTGCTTATTTCTAGCATGAAACCACACATCTCCTCCTTTGGGCTGACATTGTGCTCCAGATAATTGGGTGCAGTTATTCAGATAGTCTGTGTCTGCTTAACATGGGTAGACATAATCTTTATGTATGCTAAGTAGGGGGTAGCTCACCCCTTTTTGAAATGCAGGTAAGCTATTTCATCACTAATTGCAAACCAAGAGCATCTTCATGAGGAAGCTTTCTGCTGAAATCAAAGTGAAACTTGGCTTTCTTATTGCTACCTCTTGAGTCACCACATCCTTCTCTTGTCACTATCACCTTTCAGTTTAGAAAGTGGCAACAAGATACGGTATTGAGCAGTAAATGAGATGTGGGTCTCTCTATGCTTGTGTAGAAGTGGTGTATTTATGGAGGGGTTGAAATTTGCTCTTTGAAAGTAGTGAACACCAAAAGGTCCACTTGGGGAACATATTTCTAGTGTGCTGCAATTTTACATTGCTTCCCTACGCTTCTTGTGGAGACAAGCCCCAAGGAATCTGAAGGCTTGGCTTATTTTCCTGATCATGCAACATATTTCCTGTCTTGCCCAGCCATGGGCAAATCCTTTAGGTTCACATTTTCAAGCATGGGTTTTAATTTTAGCCTTGTAGCCTGAGATACGCAGAATCTGTCTTGCACATGTATTAATCATTTACAGCTCTAGCCAAAATTAACAGAAGCTGCCTCAACACAGAAGAGCACTGAAAATTAGATGATACTTAGAAAGAACAGGGCCAGTTCTGTCTTACTCAGCTTGCTCATATGTTCAGTGGAGACGATAACACCTGTCCAGCTGGGGAGACATCAGGCTAAATTAATTAATGTTTGTAAAGCATGTGAAGCAATTTCTTTTTTTTTTTTTTTTTCTTGCATTATTTGCAAATGTAATGGAGAAGAGCTCTTGGAACATTGTTTCTCTTGTTTTGGTGTTTTTATTGGATTCAAATAAGGATAAACGTTGCCTCCTTCAACAGCAAGCTTGCTGCCCATAAAGAATTTGGTTTTGCTTGGAAGGGTTAGGGCATGAGATTTTGGTTCCTCTCCCTTGTTTATGAGCACGAATTTGCTACACATAAATCACTGCAGGTCAGAACATTGCTGTTCCCTTAGCGCAAGGTAAGGGAGCGCAGAATCACTCTTTAATGTTGTGCAATTGGGCAGGATTTGGCTTGTCCTGATTTTGTGTTTGGAGGACTCAGGCTGCCCTTTGTGCTTGATGTTTTACCTCTTTTTCTCTTGAAGGTCCAGTGGAGAAATCTGACTAGGTGCATTTGCATCACTCACTGCCTGCCTGCTCTTTGTTTCAGTGTTTTGCTGAAATTAAAGTACAGCTTCCTTCTCTTTTGCTTTCTGTGGGATTTCCCAGTGTTTCACCAGGCTGCAGTTTGAGGAATTCTTCAAGCTGGCACTGATGTTGAAAGAAGCAGTTATATTTTCTTTATAACTGGTCCAGAGTGCATGCAGCTGTAAGATGGACCAGAGCAGGGAAGCAATCTGGCTTATTAAAAATACCATTTCTGGCTTTTAATCAGCTTGGTTTTGTGCAGTTCAGTTTCACAATAGAGCTGAGCAGCAGGGCAAGAGCAGGAGTCACAGTCAAGGCCCAATCCTTCAGGCAGCCTTGCATGGTGGTATTTGCAGAAACTGATGCAGCCTTACTATTTGCCTGGGTCTCTTCATCTCTCATAGTGCCGCTATCTCTTTGGGGTGGTGGGGTGGTGGCAATAAGTTAATGTTACTCAGTAGCCAGCAAGCACTGGGGATAAAGACCCATATTGTGCCTTTCTGATCCCAAGGCTATCCCCCTCCCCCTTGCCATTCTTTGGTTTACTCAGTAGAGCTACCCTGATTCACATAAGCTAACAATCTGTTTGAGAAGAAACAATTAGGCCTATAGAAGTTGTTGACATCTTATTTTCATTTTTTGTCAATGGCGTAACGGGTACTCCAGTCCAGCTTGTCCTTTTGTGTTTTCCATCCCAGGCATCCCTCCCAAATGCAAAGACCCTGTGAGGATGGGACAGAACAGTGGCTCTCCAAAACATTTTGAACCAAGAGGCTGCTAATGACACGTAGCATTTCTCACAGACCATGATGTGGCTGCTGAGCAGGCTAGTAATTGAAAACACTGCTCAAACTAGGCAGGCTCCCTGGGCCAGCTGTGGGCTGCTTCCTGTGCCCTCTGAGCCCACAGTGCTGGCAATGGCCGGGATGAGCTGTAGAGCCCGGGAGGATGAAGTGCGGTTGCAGGAGGCTGTAAGACCAGCTCGGGTGTCTTTTCCAGGAAGTCAAGTGCACGCTCCCTGCTTCTTCTTTCTCTGTGGTCTTTTGGAGTTCAGCTTAAATCGGATCCTGAAAACAGCATCTTGCTGCAGAAGGGCCAATGGTCCTAGAAACAGGCTCCCACCACAAAAATCCTACGGGAGCCAGATGCCCCTGCCCCTCACAAAGACTGATCAAGTGGCTGGTTGTATCGCCTTTCACTTCACTTTGGCAAGGGGGGAAGCACAGGATGATGAAAAGTTTTCAGGTGGAGTTGTATTTTTTAAGTGCCGCAGATGGGAAAAAGTCATTCTACACAATGCAATGCCAGCAGACAGAAAGGAGGACTATAGTAATTCCTGAATGCAGCATGCATTTTTGAGAGGTTGGATTGTACGAAAAGGGAATCTATAAAATGTATCTCCTGGAGGTATGGGAAGCTCTGTGACACATCTCCTGGAGCAGGGTTAATCTTTGGCCAGAGAACCGCTTTGGAGATCAGAGAAACACGACAGCGAGATGCCCAACTGTTCTGCCAGCCTTTGCGGTACTTCGCTATGCCTCCCTGCAGGTCTATGTGCAGCTGACGCCGGGTACTCGTCCATCGACCTGCTCGGTGAGTCACGGTGCTTCTTCAGACAGCTGCCTGGGGTAATTCCTGGCCTCCCGGGGTGCTGTGGCGGCTGTACCCCGCGGCGGGACCCGGCGCGGTCCCTGCACGACCGCTCGCTCTGCGGGCCGGGTGGGCGGACGGGCGGCCGCGGCCGGCTTCGGGCGCGCCACCAGAGGGTGCTGCGCAGTGCGCGGCACCGTGCGGGGGCCGCGCCGCCGCCGCCGCCCTCGCCGGGCTCCCCTCACGTCCCGGCGCAGCCCGCTGCGTTGGTGCCCCGCTTGGCCTGCAAGCTAGCCGTGTGTGTTGGGTACGGGTCGGCTGCCCCTGAGGAAGGTGCTTGTGGCCGTGTTGGTCTGAGAGGGGAAAACGCCTACGCGGCGGGTGCGGCGGTGGTAGCATCTCTGGGACGTGTGTGTCGGAAGTAAGGATTGAGGGAACCGATCCGGCAGTTAAGAAGGATCAATTTATTAACTTTGCACTCCTCTGCAGAGTCACCAGGCGTCATTCAACAGAAGAGTTTTAAGACAAAACCAAAGAGAGCATCACCCTGGGAGTCACATCCTTTCACCCGTCTCCTGCCCTCCACAGCGTTTGACCACTCCTCCTCACCCCACCGGCTGCGCGCTGCGTGTGGTGCCTGGTGTCCCACAGATACGGGGTTGTTGCGCAGAACATTGCTTATAACAACATCACAAAGAGAGTCCCTAGCAGTAGGGTCCTAGGTGGAAAAGAAACCTCCTTGAAATAAGTAAATCCCAGGGGTTTGTTTCCTATTAAGCTAAGCAGATAGTTTGTTCATTTTGCCACAGTTTGCGGCGTCCAACCAGATACGGGTGGAAACTTCTTGTCTTCCTTCCTCTTTTATATTTCCAGTCTGGGAAACAGCAAAAAATGTTAGTGAAAAGAGTAACATCTGTGTGTGTGAGAGAGAGAAAATGATGAAGCAGGCCGGCCAGGCAGCCAGCCTCAGGAGATGGTAACACAGAAGAGCTATTCATTCTGAAAGCCAGTTGCTCCTCGCCCTGCTAGATTGTAAATTGGACACCTTATTAAGAGCTGATCCTCCAGCAGCCCCGCCCTGGGCTGTGCTCATGCTCTAAACCAGTGGAACGTAATCCCGTTTCACTATTGATGCCTGTTACTGGATAAGCACATGTGCAAGCAGGGCAGAGGATACTAAGCAGAAAGAAGCAGCACCCTGGCTGCTTTATGAATTGTCAGTTTAAGAAAAGGAGATGGGGTTTTGGGAAGGAAAGGGGAGGAGGCTGATTTGCACCAAAATTTGAACACTTTTATGATGATGCTAGCTGCCTTGTCAAATAATTAAACCAGCTCTTTTTTTTTGCTTGCTTTCTCAGTTGTAACTTAAAAATGCTGACTCACTGGCACTGTGTGCCAACCCAAATGTTGCTGCTGGAATCAACCACTGGAAGAGCATGATGAGATATGACCCCACCACAGTATAGGCTTGGAGTAGGCCTCCTCAGTGATTCCAAGCTCCTCTTCTGGTGGTTTGCTTGGTCACTTGTTTCTTCTCAGATTAGCCTAGAGGTCTGTACAAATTTAAGCAGATGTCAAGTTGAATGGTTCTCGAGGTGAAAACTTCATGGAAACTTAAGTTTAACAAATTCAGCAAAGTTTTACCTCCTTGGCAAGACTTCCAATGTTTTCAACCTTCACACACCTTTTAACCCTTTGAAAAGCTGCCCAACTGGCTTTTGAAATGCACAGTTGCCAAGTTATTGACAGTTGTCAGAAATAAATATGTGACACGTATTCTTCAGGGCTTATTTTTGTGCTGGGGAAAACAGGATGGAGTATTATAAACCTGTTTCAGTGTCTCTGAATTTTATCCTTGCTCATACATGCATGTTCTTCCTTCCAGGCAAAACCAGCTGGGGAGTTCATGCAATGCTACATGCATCGTGAGGATTCTGCATCATCAGAGCATTTATTCTGACCACTGTATAGGTATACAGCTGGTTGGCTCCCCTGTTGAGGTACTTCTGGTTTACTTTATCCTTGGCAGGAAATTTAAACATAAATACAGTGCAACAGTGCAGCGGTCAGGAAATTCAAAAGCAATATGGAAATGCAACCTTAAAACATACTCCTCTTCATGAGTAGCAGTGAGTTATGGGCATAGATTCGGATGTATTTCAATGGTATCTTCTAGACATTTTGGTGTATTTTGCATCTCATGAAATTGAAAAGTAGCTTTTGTGTTTGTTTTAGAAGGAAATAAATTTCTGATCTGATTATCATTAGTGACTCATTTGTCATTTGAAAATGTTTGTGTGATTCTGTCCAGGTTCTGAGTCCCTGAGTGTATTGGAAAGCAAAAACTGCTCAGATGTTCCTGGATACCTTTATATATCTGCCTCCAATTACTTTATAAGCTCATGAAAATGAACATGACGCATCTTCGACATTCCTCTCTCTCTTCCTTTCATATTTTATACAGAGGTCACTTTTGCCAAAAAAGATTTGATAGTAAAACAATGCCTCTGAATTCATGCTCTGTGTGTATGTCTGTCTGTATATGATTCCATTGCTCTACCTCCCACCTCCCCAAAACTGTGTGAGCCTGTTGGCAATTAATTTGGCTAAAAGAATACAGATCTGAAAGTGAAGTTCTTTTAAGGCTGAAAGAGAGAGGCTGATTTGTACGTGAGAGAGCCTGTTTGCGCTGGCAGCTCAGCTCACGTTGTGTCAGGCACCAGAGAACCCTCACTGGAGTATGCCCTTGGAAATCAGACTTCATAGTGTCTCTCAGTTGTGGACATCTTGTTCATACTGGTGGTTTTGGTATGGTTAGAACAGAGAGGGGAAGAATGGGTTGAAAATCTGGATTTTCTCTTTTGTTCTGCACTTTTGAGATTTACAGTTGTCTCCTGCAGGTGATCAGGAGTCCATAGTTGTATCCTAGTCAGTAGGGAATCTCTGTCCCTGGTGCATGCACCCTTCAAATTGGGTATTCCTTTTGTTCCAGAGCACTATAACTGTCAGATTTCAATATTACACTAAAAGTGTGGATGTCCTTCAACCAATTTTTGCTAAGCTCATGAAGGCTTTGAAAATAAGGGTGAAGCCTTGAATTTAAGGTGGGCCTGAGTTGTCACCAGAGCACAGAACAAAGCTTAAGCTTGTTTGGTGGTCTTGTGCTGCTGAGTAAACGGACTGAAGCATTCTTGTACAAGGTGTCATTTCTAAACTCGCTAGGTTGTAAAAATCAAGCATAAGAGCCAACTTCAATCTAGCAAGTTATCTGATTGGAAATTATGCTGGAGGATCAAGGGTTGCAGCAACAGTTATTGGGGTTTCCAGGATCAGTGGGTCCAGATGAACATTAAATCTTCAATTAGTCTTAATGCCAGCAACAGAGAACGGATGAGACATTATGGAAATGTGAAATACTTTCCTATACCATTGCCAGCTCAGGATCTTACAACAATTCAGCTTCTGCCAGCTTCTCTTCATTCATTTGCTGATCTCAGCCAAGCCCTTGACGAGCTGGCTAATGGTGTTATTTGCATGGGAGGTGATGTAGAGATGGGTGTCACATGTGTCCTGCTGACAAGTCAGTCCATGGTGCCACCGAATCTTCTCTAGAGGCTTTATATAGATATAGAACAGGCTGGCTGAGGGGAAAGAATCTTGTGTTATTCAGCAGGTGGAAAAGGTTTTGGAGGTTAAGGAAAGAGCAAGTGTTTACCATAAATCTCTTGAGTGTACAAGAGATTTATGTAAGGGGTGTCTGAAGATGTACCAGCTCAGTTCCATAAGGCTCTGGACAGACATTTATTTTCAAACAGCTGAGCTGGTTGGAGATCTTAGAGCCATTCCAGATGCTTGTTACCAATTCTCTGCTGATGACATTTGTACCCCTTGCTCTGCTATTAGAAAAAGTGGTCCACATTCTTCCTAAGCAGTCAGGTGAAGCCTCACAGAGTTTTAAGTGCTGACAAAAATGGTGGTAGTTAACCCAGATAGCATTGCTTCACCTTTAAGAAAGTATAGTCTTACCCTGAGTTTTAGAAAGGAGGGAGAGAAGGTGCCTGCATACACAGCCTTTCCCACAGAACAATTCCCCAGCCCCAGACAGTTCCTGCATGCCTCCTACAGGTCTGAAGATGGGTAAGGCATCCTTATGGGACCGGATGCATCTACTGGAATAGACTATGTTACTCCTCATTTGTGTGAGTATGTACTTGGGCATTTTGTGCCAAGCACATGTGAAATACTTGCTTGTTACAGGAGCAACTAAAATGGAGTATTAGGAGCTGTGCCAGCCTCCTGTGTAAATAAGAGCTCTACGATGGGTACAGAGTCTGGTAGAAGCCCAGGTAACTAAGAGATCGTTATTATCCAAATTTGCTAACAGAGTGTTCATAAGTAATTGGTATTAATTATTATGTTAGTACCACTGTGGTTAAAGCTGAACCAGCAAGTTATAATAAAATCTTTAACAATATCCAGCTGGGGCAAAGAAGAAAGCCCCTGTACTCAAGGGATCATTCAGAAATTGGAGGAGGTGGGGAGAAAACATGCAGGTGGTTTTTAAGAGATCCTGGAATTCCTACAGGGTTTCCAGATCCAAAATACTGAACTCTCAAAGAATCCTTGATGCACGCACAGACAAAATGGAGCAAGTTATAATACTTTGTGTGGCCTCATGGTAAACATGTCTATGTGCTGGTAGTGCTTAAGTAGCACTTAAACATGGAGAGCTGATGATTTGCAGGTAGTGAAGCATGCTTTCTATTATTTCATGGTCCCCTCTGAGGACTGGTGAGACTCATGAGTCTTCCCAGCATCCCAGAAAGAACCTGCAGGCTTTCTGAAACATGGAAACGAACACACAATTTTCAAATTCTCCTTTCATCAAGAAACAAACTTGCTCTTTTGTGTAAAGCTGCTGATATATTGTGCAACACAAACCTGTACAAATGGTCCACGCTAACGTCTGGCTCTGGCTCTGAGATCCCTAACTTACTGCTCATCCTGTTTCCAAATGGGGCCAGAATGGAGCATCCTACCTTAACAACTGTCTGAAACTCTAGTGGAATTCAAACTCGGATCCAAACTCAAGGCACAGGCTCTTCTCTAAATAAAAATAACTAGATCACAAGCTATTTTGGGGTGGTGACTTTTAGACAAGAAATGTAGCGCTTGCATAGGTTTTTACTCCTGTCCAATACATCTGGATGCTGTCCGCCCTCCAGACTATATTCTGAAAGTGCTTTCATCAGCTCAGAGTCAAATAACCCCATCTGGAAGGTAGAAATTTTAGAACAACTGACATTATTCACAGTAAACACTGGTGGTTTTTTGGTGTTTGTGTTTTTCCACACAGAATATCCTGCTCCTCTAGCTGCTGCTGCAGATGATATAATTTCTGTCATGACCCGTGATGTGTAGCGTATGCAACGCTGGGCCAAGATAAGAACCAATAGTATGTTGGAAAGCTTTCTCTAAATAGGAATCCCCACAGTTCCGGCTTTCTTGGCAGGGAGGTGGTTAATGAATTTGCCACGCCTGGTACCATTTACATAGCTGCCAAAGCTGCTGGTGGCCATCACCTCCTCCCTTCTCCTAGCACCTGCTAGCAAATCTTTGGGGTTTTTTTTCTATTTACTTGGCTATACCTAGTATAAGGATATGAATAGTTTCCATTCATGAAGACTGTGGTGGGATATAGCTGCTTATAAAGGGAAGGAAGCAAAGGAGGAAACAGTGTGCTGGGACCTTATAGTCAATGGCATTAAGTAGCAAGTGCTAAAAAAGGTAAGAGCACTTTTCACCTCAGGAGTTCCAAGAAGTCTGCAGTCTTCAGTTAATTTACAGCTTTGGACTGTGTAAATTATTATCCTGTTGTATTGCAGGGCAAACTAGTTTGCTTAAGTTGTCACAGGAAGTTTTCAGCTTTGCCAAGGGTATAAACTAGATCTTCCGACTTGCAGGTCTGGGCTATAATTGAAGGAGTTTCTTCCTCTGAACATATCTGGCCTACCTTCTCTTTGATATTATCCTATCTTCCCCTAATCTCTGGGCAACATCTGATCTCTGTGACTTTTGTACAGCATCCAAGATCTATTGTATGTGGTGAAAGGTCTCACCTTTCATTTCTGGCTCTTCTAATTCAGCTTCAGTCCCTGGCGATTCTAGGAGGTTCATCCCAAGCCTGGCTGCCAAACACTTGGAAAGGAGGGTGCACTTTAGAAAGCAGGGTGCGCTTTAGCAGTGTACCTCGCCATGGCATGGAGATTTCCTTGAACACAGGAATGGTCACAGTGTCCTCCACTACATCAACCATGGAGGATGGCTATTGCCACCCACATGCTTCCTGCAAATTCTGCTTAAACACAGGGTTCTTTACTTGCTGCTTGCGGTTGGTATGTAAAGCTGCTGCCCCCTCCAAAGTGGCTTTATTTTAGTGCTCAGCTCAGTGATCTCAACAACATATTAGCCAGTCTCCAAGGTTTTATTTGGGATCAAGTTTACATATAGCATTGCTTTTGTCAACATTATTATTTTTCTTTTGTCTCTAATCTCACTAATTTTTTTCAGGGCTATTGTCTCTTTTTTTTTTTCTGTCTCCTTTAAGGATTTGCAATTGTTCTTTAGGACTATGGGTGTCATGGACTAAATCCTGCCCTAGTTTACAGCTGTAAGACCGATGAAGCTGCACACATGCACGTGAGGTCACAGTTAATACGATGCTGAAGTTGTTTCCCTGTTTTGAAAAGTCATGGTCTAGAGGACTGATGCTGGGAGATGTCATTTAGGATTATATAATTCCTAAATCTGTAAATCCTGATGTACAGATAGCTTCTGTCTTGCCTTATAACAATTTTATAACGGCTTTTTACACAATACAGTGCTTTCCCCCTCCTGTCTAGTACTAAAGGCTTATCTACACCTGGATTGAGAATTGAATTTGCATGATAGTTAACATTTGTACAAAGGGTTGAAACTGAGATTTAGGTTCAGTTTTGTAAAGGATATTTACTTTTCAGAATTTGATTTGGCAAATTTTAAAATCCTTTTTTATTATTTTATTCCCATTTTTTTCATATATATTTTTTTGTGTTGGGGGAGGGTGTGTGTTTGGTTTTTGTTTGGGTTTTTTTTTGTTTGTTTTGGACCAGTTTGAAGCTTTGGTTTGGAGCTTTGCAGTTTACCTGGTGCAATACAGACACAAAAGTAAAATGAAAGTAATTTTGAAATAAAAAAAGACAGCTATGTTGCATTTCAAACATGCTGAAAATTGTTATAGTGCTGATGGAACTCTGTTTTCCTGATTTTCTTAAGGAAAATAGTGTTGAAATCAGCTGGATTTTGTGATATGCTTTGATTCCAGCAGCACAGGATTCCAGCAGAGATTTTTTTCCTGGTGGATGGAGAAGAGCAGGACCAGCAGAGCTCCCCATGCAGAGGGTGTTATTCCAGGAGAGTGCTCCCTCACCCGCAGAGAGAAGCAATCCAATACGCTTTCCATCCGGGGGCAGGAGAGGAAAGGAGGGAGGAGAGGGGGGGGGGGGGGTGAGGATGCTTCCTTCCCAGCTCACGGGGCTGCCAGCCAAGAATGTAAGTCTAAATTCAAGTCCAGGGAGTGCTGTGCCAGATTCAGGGAGTTTGGAGTCCCTTTGTCCAGAAGCTTGCAATACTTGAGGGAGTTGCCAAATGGGATGTGTGGCATCCATGTAATATATCTGATGCGTGAAAACTGGTTCCTACTGAGCTTACCGTGGTGCCTGAGGCAAAAGTACTTCTGATTCCCCACATGATGCAGCCGTCACCAGACCACTGCTGTTCTCCTTAAACCCAGCCACAATGGCAGTTCAGGACAACCTCCTGCCTCAGGTCAGGCTGAGGCAGATGGCATGCACTGGGAGAGGAAAGGTGGTGCTGCCTTTGACCCTGCTCTCCCTCTCTGGGAAGGGAGGACCCAATGCCGTTTGCATTTCTCCCTAAGCTGAACCATTAAGTCTGATGACAGAAATAAACCTGTCCCCCTGGACACGGGCCAAAAGACTATTTTCTTTCCTTTCCCCTCCTGTCTCTTTCATAACCGTCATTTTCACATATCTCTGGAACGTATCACGTACTACTGTCATCTGCTGTAGGTGTGCTCCCCTTTTTTCCGCAGCTATGTCCTGGATCCTCTCCGCAAGATGGGATCCACTCCTTGTCTGGCTGCTGCTAGTTTGCCACAGGTGACAGGGTGGACCAAAGCCATTGCTTCTGCCCCAAGGGAGAGCCTCTGGATCTAGGAGAGAGGGAGATCTGCTGTGGAAACACCATCTAGCAGCCTCTGTGTCAACATGGCCATAGCAATTCCTGTGGGATGAGAGTGCTTGTGTTCCTGTGCCTCATCAGAGAGTTCATCCAGTTGTGCTTGTGCAAACCCCTGGAGGGCTCTGAGGATGAGCAGGTGTCAGCAAGGACACAGCCTGGGTTGCAGAACTCCTATGACAGACTGTGCCGGACAGAGAGGAGACTTGTCTTGGTAAGAATTGGTTTTGTGTTTAATAGGGATGCCATTGGAGGACAGTAAGGAGGGGAAATCCCATGATGGTGCTTCCCAGGCCAGTAGTACCAAAGATCATTTCCCATTTATGTACTAATGGGGTTCACATCAAATGCCAAGGTGTTGCTGAAGGCTGCTGTGAAGCAGCCCTGATACAGGACATGCCATTACAGAGCACTATCCAAGGGCATCAGTTTAGCTAGTGCCCATGCAGAGGTGAAGCAGAAGCAATATGGTTTGGTGTGGTGTGGGTCTCTTAGGCTTAAATTCCCACTAATCTGTGTCTGAAAACACCCATTGGGGTGTGTGACAATAGGTTTATAACCCAGGTCCATGCCTGGATCCAGGTCATTGCCAGAGAGACTTAAGGAGATGTGATCCCTCAATCCCTTGTCTTCCTGACGTCAGTCATGATCCTGGCACATGTTCTTCCAGCTTTCTGGGGCTCTTGTCAAAGCTGTGCTGCTGCACTAAGAGCAGGAGCTCTGGACCAGAAAATGAGAGCTAAAACTTTTTCCTGAGGCTATCCCAGCCCGGGCAGCTGTGCTGTCTCCTGGGCCGCAGCTCAGCTGCTCCAGTTCACAGGCAGCAGCCCTGCTTGTTCCTTGCAGCATGTGCCAGGAGGCGGGTTTCAGTTGCAAAATAGAGCATGGTCTCTCCCGCCCTCCCTGGGTTGGGGTCCAGAGAGTGTGCCCTTTCCCCAGCATCTCACCAGTGCAGGAGATACTTCATCACTCCTTCATCTTCTCCTCCATTCACACAGGGGCTGCTTTTTCCCCCAAGTACAGAGAGCAATCCCCTGCCTTTCTGTCCTGTTTTGGCTGGGAGTGAGGTTTTCTGTGTGAGCCTCCCAGGCAGCGTGACTTGTTTCCAACACGCTACAGGCAGGCCTCTATTGGGATGAATGTCCCTGTTAAATATGTATGAATCCAATTGACTTCTACTTCCTACTTTTCCAGGTTTGGGGTTATTTTTTGTCCAGATTTTATTCCTTTTTATTAATTTGTGAATGCCTCCTGCTAAACAGGAGTTGTGACCATGTCTCAGTGAGTTTTGACGTGTTTGAGAAGCTGCCCTCAATCTGCTTGTCTTTAAAGCTTCCTCCCTTCCTCCTCCATCTCCCTCAGGCTCATTTCTCCCCCACCCCCACCCCCACCCCCCGGCTCCTCTCTGCAGCTGCTGGACAGCTTTGTGACCACCAGTTAGGATGGCTGTTTGCCACTCTCCCATGATTGCTGCCATGTGCTGTTTTCCTTATGCCTGTTCCCTGTTTCGTTCCCCGGTCAAAGGGAAATTCTCTGTAGAGAGAGAAGCAGGAGCAGTTGTCTCTGAGCTGATGTGGAGGCTCAAACTTAGCTTTTACTCCATGGAAAGCCTAGCACTTCTCTCTTATGGTGACCATGTCCAGTTGGCAAGAACAAGCATCTTTCTCAACCCAGCTGTTCACCACCTTTCTGCCACAGGTTACCAGCCATCAAGCAAACAAAACCTTGGTTGTGTCCATGCAGGGGAAAAGTGGCTTCATCCGGGCAGGCTTTTTGTCCTGCTGTCTCCTGGTGTGAGCAGGGAGTGAATGGTGAGGAGCATCCTTGCAGCCGTTGATGCTGTGAGCACCGGTGCTGGAGTTGATGCTTTACATATAGACTCATTGTGAATGAGGCAAAAGTCCTAGCGACAGTGGTGCCTGTGTATGGGCAGGTGAGCTTGTCCAGCCTGCCTGTGCTGGGCCTGAGGATGTGATTTCCAGTGGTACCAAAGGAACTTCAGTACCTGACTCCTGCTAAGGTTTTGCCTTGTAAGCTTTTGGAATGCTGTCATTTCCCATCCTCCGCAGCCATTGGGGAATCCTACCAGACAAGTCACACTTGCAGTGATGTGAAGTAACAGCAAGTTTCAGCAGAGAGGTCTCTAAGTGCACACACTAGCCCACAAGCTCAAGTGGCACTTGCTGAAGTAGTGGCTGGGCAGAAATACCACCTAAGCTTGGCTGAAGCCAAGGGCTTGTAAATTTCCCAGCCTGCCCCTGCTGCGCATCCTGCCAGCAGCTTTTGGGGAAGCTGGTACGCCATCCAATGCCTTTGACATTGTGATCCTGGGAAAGGGGACATCTGTGCCCTGTTGTGTCCACTGGAAATTTCACGCTGGGCAGCCCTAATGCAGGAGGGCATGACCTTAAAAAGGAAGCGCTTTTCCCCTCCTCTACCACCAAAATCTGCTCATGTTTTCCTGGGAGCACCTGTGGCACTGGCTCTGCCAGGGAGCCTGCTGTGGCCTGCGAGCTGCTCCAGCCTTTGACCGGGCCATCAGGTTCCTGTTGACTGCCAGCCAGAGCCGCCTGTGAAACAGTGCTCTGAGTCATGGTGAGGTGGCACCAGGAGCTGGGGCACAGGGGAGGCCCCTTCGCCACCCACCTGGGCACCTGGCAGCCTCCTTGGCTGTGGTGGGTGGTGGTCAGCTCCCCCCTATAGAGAGGATTCCCACCACTGCAGTGGGGGCTGTATGCCAGTGGTAGGGATAAAGGCTTGGGGACCCACCCTTGTCTTTGCATGAGCTGGGACACAGCTGTGCTGCTGAGGCAGGAGTAAGTGAGAAAGTGGCTACTTCTCCTTCCCTCTCCACAGCACATTCTATTTTACATTCAAAATGTATTTATTTTCTTTTACTTAATCTCCTCCTATTAAAAAAAAATACTTACTTTTGCTTGTTCTTTTTTATTTTGCTTTGTATTTATTTCGCTGCCTGAGTGCCCTTTAGGCTGAGAGTCCCTCTTCTCCCTGCTCTGCACCTCCCTCTCTTGCTGCTTGATAGGAAGGTTGTTCCTTGAATGCTGGAGCTCGTCCCTGCATGTAGTCCATCATTTGTCTTAGGAGCTGTGGGAGGGCTGTCCCACTGCTTTGACTGGGTGGCAGTGCCTTGTGCCAGGCTGGTCTTCACCATGTGTGACTCAGTTGTCCAGTGCTCCTGCTTCTGCATGCTTGTTGACCTTTTCCTGCCAGGTCTGAGATGGGGCCAGAGGCTGCCTCTCCTGCACCCCTGTCCCTCTTTAAAGACACAATATGATTCCTTTATCTTCTGACACCAGGCGAGTCTGAGATGCTCAGAGGTGCAGATATCATGACTGCTGTGTGCGCTCGGGGCTGGGTCATCTCCCTGCCCTTGCTTTTATTTCTGGTGGGCAGAGAAGGATCCTCCTGCTGTTTCTGCCCCATTAGCAAACTGCGGTGTGGCCCTTTCACATTCTGGAAGCAAGGTGGCTGGGCAAGGTCCTCAGGCAAGTGGCAGCAGTGGCTGGCTTCTGCCCCACTGGGAGCTGCAGGGCTCAGTGGTGGCCTTGAGTGGCTGGATGGGTTCAGGCTGTGGCCCAAAAGCTGGCAGGGAAGCCAGGCCGTGTGCAAAAAAACCAGTTTATGGCCTGGCAAGGGAGTTAGGGGGAAACATGATTCCTCCCTAAACCACAAGTGGGTACTTGTGCTGGGACATCTAGTCTAGGTCATGCTTTGCCTGGAAAGGTTGGACCCTTGAGGTCCTTTCCAACCTGGTGTTCTGTGATTTAGGATTCTCATTTCTTCATGTCTACTCATCTAAGAGCACAATGTACCTGGCCCGTGCATGCTTATAAATATCCATTCACTTATGTGCTGAAGCATAAATTTAAAACTGCTACTGGTAAAATCACAGAAGAGCAAGCAGAATTTTAGTCACCATTAGCACAGAATACCAGTGATGTTCCCATCCAATAAACCAGTGCATTTTCCTGTTACATTTTAAAGTGAGAACTTAAAGCCTGGCATCTTCCAATTTGATAAGCAAAACATGTTTACAATGACAAAAATATGTGGGAATTCAGTATTCTCTGGGTCATTGGATTAAAAGCCTGTCTCTCAACTTACTTATCTCTCCACCTATGGCTTTTACTGCACCTTTTTCCACAACCATCACAGCATTCATGTTTTGTCTTTTCCATGGCCAGATGAAATCATCTTGGAGTATGTGAAAGATGCATGTAGTGGATTTAAATCTCTGGGATAAAGAGAGAAGCTGAATAAACATTCCTTCATAAGGTGGCTCTTATCATAAGTGCAAATGTCTTAGTGCAACCCCCAGCTGCCACAATTCTGCAGCTGGGTGCTGCTAGGGCTACAGCATCTGCAGCTTCCTGGTTCCCTGGATCAGCCAAGGATGAAGGCTCTGGGAGACGGTGCTTCTCTGGCAGGGACTGCCAAGCCCAAGTCAGGAGAGTGGAAGGCCTCTGCAATTTGGTGTGTGACTCTGCTCCTCTGGAATTTGGGAAAACACCTTCCTGTTTGGTTTTAACAAATCACTCTGAGGCTAGGTCTTGCAACTTGTTAGCATCTGTGGATATTGGCTAGAGCTGGGAGATACCTAATGTTTGGGAGAATCTTTTCCATGATACATACATGATACTCAAGTGGGATGTTGCGTGTTTAAATACTCAAGTTTCCAGGAAGCAAGGATGTGCAGATACTCTGACTCACAAGAAGAAAAGTTTGTTCTAGTGACTCAAAGCCTTGGATGCTGCTGTTTCCTAGTTAATCACCATGCTTCAGTGTCGGTCCAAAATCCTCCTTTGAAAACCAGAGAAAGTTTGTGGCCTTGAGGATCCTTCCTGCTCTGGTGCAGCTCACTGAGTGGAGAGATTAACCTCTTGCTGCCCATCAGTGATTCCTGCAGATGCAGTTGATTTCTGGGCTGTTACCACAAGTGACAAGGCAGGCTCTGAAAGCCTGATGGAGGTAGTTTTGCCTAAAAGGTGGACTTTGTAGGGAACGCTTGGACTTTTTTGGGTAACCATGTAATCTGAGGAATCCCACAAAGGTACGTTGCAGGTTTGGCAGCAATCTTGTGATCTGAGGATGTGGGGGATGCACGGGTGGGCAGTCCTGGGTAGAGAAGGATCTAGCCATGCACTAGAGGTGGGGAACCCTGGGGAACCCTGCAACTGTGCCCTTCTTTTGCAAGAAGACAAGAAGAGGTGTCACCCTTTGCTTTGGTATGGCTCATCGCCAGGAATCTGTTCCCATTGGGGAAAAGGTGAAATTTATGTCTTTCATAGCTTTGTGTTTGATTTTGTGTCCTGTGGTTATTTTGTACCAAATGGTACAAACACCAAGTATTGCGTACTGAAACTACAGACAGCTCATCTCCTCTGCCCAAAGACCGAAGTGGTATGCTGCTGTCAGCACAGGAAAATAGTATGTCCACAAATGGGATACGGAATATTTCTTTTCAGAGTTTGCTATAATTTTGTGCTTATTTGGTATGTAAGCAACCTAGCAAATCATAATTAAAACCTGAGTTTTCCTCTTCTTAAAACCATGTCTTAAAATGTAACTTGCCTTAAATGTCTGAGCCGAAAAGGCAAGCTTTTGAAAGAGATGAAGCATGCCCTCATGTGGCAATATTTTTTCCTTATAATACCTGTTTGTTTTGTTTTTAATCCCCAATTAATCAATTGCAATGTGTTACGTCATTGTATCAGGACTGGCATACAGAGCTGGTGTTGTGATAGAAAGCTGGGGTACACGCAACATGTTCGGAAATAATTATATGGGCTCTAACTCTCTTGTTATTTGGGTCCCTGCATGAGTGCTTTTATTCCAAAATAAGAATAGCTCCGCACAGGAATTCTCAAATAAGGAAAGGTGTGAATGAAAACTTGTCCTGTCCCCTGTTTTGTGGGAGAGTTGCTTTCCACGACTGAAAGCATGGTTTAAAATTGTTACAAAGGGGACACCTTTATTTGAAACCTGAATAATCAATCTTGAAGTCACTTTTAAAGTAAACCAAAATAACCTGAAAATGAAATACACATTCACAGAGTTGCCCTGAATAACTCACTTTAAAAATCATGTTATTCGTCGAGCTGCTAGAACTTCCTCATGTCTATGCAAGGCTTGCAATTGCATGGCTACCCTCTGGAAACCTGTCTTTGCTGTAAATTATGCATTTTTGACATGTAGAGGTTGGGTTTTAAAACCCTGTCTGACACTGCCCCGATAAATCAGGAAGTTCTAGTCTTGCCTGATACAGCATTGTCTGCTTTTACTGTAGATCAACTTTCTTTTTTCCTTCCATGATTTTAAACAGCAAATGTGATCTATAGAAACTACTGGGTCCTAGCAGCTTATCAGGATTTTTTACAGCATTTTTTTGTGTGTCTGATTACAGATGGACTGATATCTTCCATCCAGAGCATCAGAGAGAGAGTAAAGATAAAACAGATGAGGATCGTGGGATGCCTGATTTAGGCATGTGTCATGGTTGCCATCAAGCTTTAAACTGTGTGTAAGTGTTTGAAATCCCAAGGTTTCCCGAGTGACTAGTGCACTGCCTAGTCCCTGTTTCCATTGGCTCTCTCTTCAACGGACTGCCAGGAGGATGGTGGAAAGGAAGATGTACTGCACCCTACCATGGAGCAACTACAGCTTGACCTGCCTCCAATCTGCTTTCTCTTCTGAGGGACCTGCCAAGGTTGAGACTCATCTGTGTGCGGGACGTCTGACCCCTTTGTGGCAGCTTGTCACCACTGTGACTGGGGGATTACCCAAGGTTCATCTTCTTCCTCACAGAGCTTTGCAAAGCTGTGTGGGCTCACAGGGTGGTCAAGTCAGCTGAAGAGCAGTTGGTTTCTCCTCTTCTTCTTTAGCCCATGCTCCCTGCTAATGCAGGCAGCTTCCTCCTGTGCTGAGGGTAGTTTTCATGGGGTCAGGGAACATAAGAAGCAGGGAAATGGGAAACTCAGTATCCACCAGGACCCCCTTGACTCTGCTGGGGGGGCCTGCACATGTGTGAGAGCTGTGGGTGGTCTGAATTTTGGGTGCTTGATCTGGAAGCTTTTGATATCAGTGTGGATATCCAAGTTGCTTTGAGAACACTTCAGGCTGAATGAGAAGTGAATGCCTCAAATCTCTCCCCTAGGGTCTCATTGACTTCAGTGGCAGCAAAATCCTTCTTCAGAGACAGCTCTGCAATCTTCATTCATCGCATCCTTGGCAGCACTCTGCTGCCGAGTTCCCTTTGAAAGGTTTTTGTGCTGTAATCTGCTGGCTGGTTATTTAACTGGTGCTGCTTACAGACCTCCGCTAGTTGTTGCATGTCTGGTAATTTTTTAGGGTTTATTTCAGCTCCTTTGTGAAGTGTAAGGAAATGGATGATTAGCGAAATTCTCCCCAGTATTTTAGAACCATTAGTAAATATTGAATAAAGGGCAATCACACTGTTGTTTTCATGGGAAATGTGAAAGGAAGTAAGACTGCTAGATTAGACACAATCCTGCTCCTAAAGTCACAATACGTGCACACTGATTCTTGCAGTTTGGTGCAAAAACTCATGCGTGAGAGTGTGTGCTTGTGACAAGCCAAGTAATTTGGCACTACAAGCATCCCACCAACTTCGTCTTCAACTGATAATAAGCATGGGCCTGGACACGTCCAACTGATTTGTCTGCCGCAGAAACCATCTTGCACTATTTACAGTCAACAGCAGCAACGTTCTGCAAATGTTGGCTTTGATGCAGTAAATGTAAGTGCCACTTCTGCTTTGCTGATTTTTGCTGTGCGCTAGGGTGATTGCAGCTGTGCTCCACTTTACCTGTCCAGAGACACCCTCCATCCAGAAGAAAGGGACTGGGGCAGCTTCGTTGGAGAACCTGAGTCAGCCTTCCAGCAATTAGTCCATCCCTGTGCTTTGCTGCCCCTTTGCAGAGCTTCATTACCTGAGCAAGTGTGTTTCCAGCTGGCTGGGGTGCTCCTGAGCAGTACTCACATCCCTGCAGCGCCTGCATGGAGGACAAGAACAGCGTGGTTGGGGCAGAGATGTTTGCTGACGTAGATGACTAGATGAACTGGTTGACTGGTTAAATATTGGTGGCAAAAGAACTTGCAGAGCTGCTTTGAAGAAGTGGGTGGGTCTTGGTCGCTGGCTTTTGTGTTGTCTCAAGCCTGATTTCTATTTTCTGGACACCCTTTGCTTTCTGCTGTTTGGCAGGAGACACTGGCATTGAGTTGTGACAGGCTGTCAGAAGTGGACAGAGACATGCATTGGATGAACAAAGCCTGCCTGTTCTCTGCCCAGCCTGAAAACCTAGCAGAAGGCATAGGAAGCCCAGTCACGGTCCTGTTGCTCATCTCTCAATCTGCAGATGAGTGTTCGTGGCACCCCAGGACATACTGCCCTGGAGGCATTACTGTGAGACTCATGGTATCAGGACCTGGGGGTCATCTGGTGGTTTACAGATGAAAAGCACTTAAGGCCATGGGTGTGAGCGCTTTCTCTAAGCCCCCTTTTCCTGAGTACTTCAGCAGTTTTTAACACTTTCTATTCAGATACATCTAAAAGGGGTATTATAGGGGTACACAGCTGCTGTTGCTCCCCTCCAGTAAGGCTGGGGTGCAGGGCAGATAGCCCTCTCCTCTCTGAGGGGCTTCACCCATGTGTGCTCCATGCATTCTGGGGGGTCCTGGCTGTTTGCAGAGGTGGCATGTTGACTATTTTTGCTTGCCATACGTCAGTGAAGGCTGGCAGCTTTCCTACTGATGTAAGTTAGGGGCAGGAGGGAAGAAATGCCTCCATGAAGGAGCTGGGCCACCATGCCCACCTTCCTCCTAGCCCATCTGCCCCTGCTTGTCAAAGGCGATGTCTGCACGGCTGCCCAAGGTTTTGATGCATGTAGGCAGCAGATGCCAGTGAGGTTTAATCCAGGTGGCTGGGGTCCTGGTAGGCAGGGAATTGCTGCTCCAATCTTTAATCACCTGAATGAGTACCACATGAGCCTTTTGCAGAGCAAAGCAGAGGTTTTGTTCTGCACTGATCCTGGCTGGCAGCTCCCTTGTGAGGGATGGGCTGCGTTGTGGATGGTCCTCCAGGCTGCACCCTGGAGGTGGATTCAAGGTCCTGATCTTTGAGGGGCTCCATCCTCAGCTTGCAGGAGGAAGAGCCATGGGAAATCCCAAGGACCCAGAAGCATGTGGCTATGTCTGCTTCTCTTCAGAAGCTCCTATAACAGGAATATCATACAAGGAGGTAACTTAGGCAGGACTGTGGGCTTTTACAGAACATGCCCCCCCACCTTTCCAAGTGGCAGATTCTTTCTAAATCACACGAAGATCACATGAGAAGCAGGGAAGGGGTGTTTACGGGAGAGGCAGCTCTGCTGCGCTGGGACCTCATGTGAGAAATTGGACTAGTACTGTCTACTAAAGTTAGACCATGGATTTGGAAAGGACCAGTTGAGGAAGCTCCTTATCACAGCTGGATTGACTTTTTGGTGTTTTGAACCTGACAAAGTCAATTCATGCCCAGAAGCAGCTTCTGTGTCTGTGGCACGGAGAAGAGACCATGAAGCCCTGTGACACCTTTTCAGGACACCTGAGTGTGAGCCTGATGGACCAGAGGGATGCCTACACAATATGAAGAAGGTTGCTGTTGAAAACTGTAAACCCAAGACCCAAGAGCCTTGCTCTTTTTGAGGAGTTTGATGAGAGGGAGGGGAGAAATGAGTCCATTTAGAGTTATCCACTTGCAGTCTTCAGCCCTAGTAGCTCTCAGAGTGTTTTCCAGGGGATGCTCTTTTTCTTACCCTGGCTTAACCCATGGGGAAACTGAGGCATGCACCAGTAAGGTGACTGATCCGTGGTTGGTGCAAGGCCCAGAAAAGATCTGGTCTCTTGGATACCAGCCAGGTGCTTGCTACAAGTTAAGTTATAAGTGATATACATAAAAATAAGTGTTCTGCTCTCTGTATTTAGAAATCCCCACTTCCAGCAGGAAGCAGGTAGAGGAGGAATCGGTAAGCCCTGCTGCTGCCTTTCCTTGCTAGTCTGCCTGTCGGCTCCCTTTCACCATTTTACATGTGGTCACTTGACACCAGCAGCTGCTTTGGGACATCTTTCTCTGTCACATCCTTCTTTTTATTTCGGTGCTCAAAAGCTTCAGTGCTCCACAAAACCTCCTCAAAGCATTAAACCCCCCCACCCCAGTAGCTGAGTTTCCACACAGGTTTGGTTCTAAATATGTCACTCTAATGATGTCTAAACTAAGCAGAACTTGATGAGCAAAACATTACTATCTTTTAGCCACATTTGTTTTCCTGGTCTCCCAGAGCATTACAGTCACCTAGGGAGAACTGTGTGTTCTACTTCACTGCTGTAAAGCTATTATGGGTATGAAAAGTTCCCATTAATCTGCTCCACACATGGATGTTTCTGGATAAAGTTCAGTAGCCAGATCCCTCTTTCTTTGTGTACATCAAACGAAGCAGAAAAATGCCTCCAATTTAAAGACACCAAATGAATAACCAAATAGATGAGATTAATTTTTGTTTAATCCACGTGGGCAGCGAAGCCAATGGCCAGTGTTTATATGTGGACTTCTCCCGGGAGTTCATTACCAGCCAAGTCTGTAATAAGTTAATGCAGAGATTCCATGGAAATAGGGGGTTAATTATATGCAGAGGATGTTGGCCAATGTACAGCTTTGAACAACAAAAATAGCCCAAAGTCTTGTGTTTTGGATGTGGAATCAATTAACGAGGTCCACGACATGTACCAGGATTTGTTAAGATAGTTGTTGTACTATAAGGATGCTTTTCCTCTTATTTTCTTTTTTTTTTTCTTTCTTTTCTAAAAAGCTAAGAAAATAAGTGGATAATGGAAGGCGAGGGACAGAAAGGCATGAGACTGGTAATGAAACACTGGACTTTGGCCTGGGGCCAAGGCAAGCTTTTCAATAGGTCTGAAGTTTGGACGACAGCAGAGTTTGAGGCGGTTTTCACTAACTGTCCAGAAGTT
Source organism: Lathamus discolor (assembly GCF_037157495.1). Lineage (NCBI taxonomy): Eukaryota > Metazoa > Chordata > Aves > Psittaciformes > Psittacidae > Lathamus > Lathamus discolor. Next base: position 71,899,895 of record NC_088885.1, read on the forward strand.
TATACCGTAACAGACAGAGAGAAGAGGTTGCTTTTAGTTTACCAACTCCCTTCTCGCCGCTGGCAGGACCGCTATGATGCTAACACACCACAGTCATTAGACTGACGGATATCAGCATGTGGTGCTGCGTGCTGCAGATTCAACTCCGAAGCTGAAACATAAAGAATTCTCCTCGATGCTGGTTGGCACAAACCTGACTTTTTCCCCCTTTCCACATCTGGTCCTAATATAAAATGTGTCTTTCTGCTTTTTTTTCTTTTTTCCCCTTGCCACATGTTTAGAAATGGCTTCTTTAAGAAAATAAAGTGCTCCCCCCCCCCAATTTTCTAGGTTTTAGAATTAGTTTTATGTATGGGTGGTAGTTTAATAGTGCAGCTTGGGCACAGCACTGTGCCTTTTGAAAGGAATGCTGTTTCACAAAGACAGAGAAAGACAAGATTTCTTTTATTTCCCTTCAGTGTTTGGAGCTGTGAAACATACTTTTGGCTGTTGCAACTTTTCAAGGAGCCCCTTAAACAGGTAGAACACAGATTTAAAAGAAAAAGGTCTGACCCATTTTCACCCCATTTCACTTTAGCACAAGCTCTGGGCTTACTCCAGGCATTTCTTAAGTCCCTCAGCATTACTGTTTTTCTCCTTTCCCCCTTCCACCAACTTGATCCTTACAGCCATTAGTTTGTTCCTAGAAATTATCTACTTGCTCATTGTGTTATTTCTTGGTTTGGTTTTTGTTTTGCACACAGAAACCCACAGGCCAAAACAAGCAGTACTTCAGAAACATGTTGCAAGACAGCCCAGTTTTGAGCCAAGTGCCCCTGATAACTTCTCAGTACCTTCTTTAAGGCTGCGGAGGCTGGGGCCACTGAGTCTCCATAGAAATCACAGCGATGAAGCTTTAACTAATGAGTAGTAATTTTGAGTAACTCTGTGGGCTGTAATTTATGATGTTTCCACCAGGTTCTGTGTTCAGCTCCTCATGGAGACTGTGGGCTCCTGGATGTTGTAGCACAGAGAGTCCTGGACACTGTCTGGCACAGTCTGGAGATCTCAGAGGAGCCACCTAGGCCACAGGGACATGGTTGGAAGCAGATTGCCCCGCAGTCCTCTGCTCTGGCTGAGGGGCCAGCCCCGTCACTGGCCATTGTCCTGAAGGCACGTGGGGCAGGGTATCCGGAGTGCAGGCCAGGACAAGGACGGGATGGACAGGTTTACAACAGTGTGAGGAAGCTGACTGTAGAAGGGACCCGGAGAAATGGACTCAGTCGGCAGCGGTGATGCAGGGACCACTCTGACCTCTCACTTGGATGCCTGGCTGCTTGGAGTTAAAGTGTTACCAGCAAAGGTGGCTGCAGGCTTTACACTGCAGACCTGGCGTGCCTGTGGTGTCCCAGGGGCACCTGGGGACAAGGTCAGAGACACAGCAGGGTAAGGTTATTTCTGTGGCAGCTCTGTAGGTAGATGAGAAAGAGGAGGCGTGGGAGGTCAGGCAGGAGGAGGATGGGATAGCCAGCTGAGGTGACCAGCCTCGGGCCATCAGGTTGATGAGGAGACACAGAAGCTGTGGGGCTTGTTAGTCAGGGTCCCAGCCTGCCAAAGGAGCTGACAGTAATGAATATGGTTTCTTAGACATTGCTTAGGAATGGGCAATGCCTTCATTTTGCCTGTAATTCCAGGGATGCCTTCAGGCACTGTGTTACAGGTGCACTAACAATGAACACTGGCACGCAACTCTCCCATGCCCCCCAGTACCCACCAGGTGTTAGAGAAGGAGCAGGCTACATCTGCTCTCTGGCTTGCCAAAAGTTAGAATGGAAAAACTATATCCCAAGCACCAGAGCACCACTCAACTCCCTCCCTCATTTACAACCTGCAACTGGTTCAGTTAGGGTCATAACCAAGTGAAATGGAAATGTCCAGCCCCATTCATGCCATAAGTGTAAGAAAATAGCACAGTTTTCGTTTTCTGAATGATCTGGGGAGCATCATAAGAGAGGGAGTCTTGACTGAATCTGTTGGTTTTAGGTCTTCCTTGTTTGGGAGTGATTTAGGATGGGGAGACCCACTGCTGACACAGCTGAGTAATGCCGTGTCCCATGCCTTGAACTCAGCTGAAACTCTTTGCAGAGCAAGAATGGATGATGGCAGCCTAATTCCTTTGTAACCAATCTGAGCAAGGAAGTGTAATTATGATAGTTCACTGGGGGATGTTTCAAAGGGAATTCGTGCTTAGATACTCTGACTAAGCACTTAATTTTTCCATCAAATTACTTCCAGCCCAGCAGCTAGCAGTGTGCACATAATAGCTCTGCTGGCTTCAATGAGGTCCTCCAGCTAAGGTCAGTTGAGTACCTGCCCCATGAGAGGAGGCCACAGAGCAGATGTGAGATGCCATGGTATCACCCCATTCAGTCCTTCTCCCTTCTGCTGCAGACCCCCACCCCAATGGCTACTTGTCAGCATTTTGCCTTGTGTAGTTCTAAATGAGTCAAGCTCCATCTGATTTTATCCTTACGCCACTGGATCATTTCCCTGTTAAAATTCAGATTTTTGTTCACGCTCAAATAAAAATACGTATCAATATTTTATAATTTCTGCAGTGTATCCCCAGGCACAAATTATGTTGTAATAATAAACTGGCTAACTTGTTTTAATAGTTCCTGGCTTTTGGCTTTATGTAACACTGCAGGTGTGATTCTAGTAGCAATACTGTAGGTGTGAATTGTTATGTTAACGTAATAGGCTGCGCTTTATTGTGCTTTATTGCTTAATTGGCTTCTTCCACAAGGATTCTGCAGTTGTTACAGGGAAATAATGCCAAGCTTTTCCATGAAAAGAGTGATACTCTTTTTTTCTTTTAAACTAAGGTCAGTCTGATTACAGTGCCTGACCGAGTCTGGGAAATGAAGGAAAGATGTCATTAAATGAATTAAGAAATTACTTTCTATGTCCTTAATAAAAAGCAGAGCAGGCTAAAAGATGCTCCTTGTTACGCGTAGATACTTGCAGCTCCAAAGAGCCCTTTGGGAAAACAGCTGGCTGATATTTCTGGCAAAGAAAGCCCTCTCCCATGTTCAGGGGATTCCCAGGTGGTGGGCAATACATCTGGGTGCTCACATGCTCTGTGATCTCCTCTTCCCCCTCTGTCCTTCCCACCACCTTACTTCCAGAAGATGGAAGAAGATCAAAGCCATCTTCACAGCAGCACGCAGGCCCCAATCCCCTTGCCAACATTTCCCTTCAGGAGCGCACCCCTGGGGGGGGGGCACCTGCACCCCCGGCCGTCTTGACCTGCCTGAAGCAGTGGGGATACAGGCAGCCCTTCAGAGCCTGTGCAGGTCCTGCCACTGTGCCTGCGAAGCAAAGGGGCAGGGAGAAGCCCCAGGGGTGCCTGGGCGCCCCACAGTCACCGCTGCTGCCACTTGGCACCTAAGACACTGCTGGTATGTGCAGCCACGCCGTGGTGTGGGAACCAAGCGTGTTTTTCAATGGTCGGAAATAATGGAAGCTGCTGCTCCTGTGAGTCACTCAGATTCCCACCACGGACTCTTGCTAAATGATTCGCACCTCTGCTTCCCTATTCTCCCCAGCAGCGTGCCTACTCATGCTTGCTGGAGTTCGGTTTTGGCCTCTCTTCATTTAAGCCTGTGTGTGTTTGGAGCTGCAGGCTTACTAGAGGGATCTGTATTTGTGTTCAGCTGAGTGAAATGCCTGGCATCTTGTCTGCAGGGATAGTAGGAAGCTATTGATTTTCCCTTCTGCTTGTAATGGTGTTTTCCAAAACTAGTAATGAAAAGCAGGGCTGGGCAAAAGCTGCAAAATATGGGTGCAGATCTAGGTTTTGAAGGTGCAGGGTTTTGCTCGGTTCCACCAGAACGGTGAGGGGGGAATGTGTGCTGAATGCTAACTTGCCATACCAGGGATCAAATTGAAAATCTGCAGAGCTGAAAGCCCAATAGATGCACCATTAACGGCTGTTTGTCATGCAACAGATTGTCCTTTTCTATGGCTGAAGCACAAGAAGTGTAGCACTGGTGTCTTCTTTTTATCGGGTCTTACCTGGAAAAACCCATAGAGGATGAGCATGTTTGAGCTGTGTTTGTACTGTCTGCCCAGGAAGAAAGGACTTGTCTCAGCCAGAAAGGTCTCGGTAGGGTTTGTGCTGAAGTGGATTCTCACCATCTATCAAAGAGCTATATCATGCTCTGTTAGAGACAGGAAAACTTCATAAAAAGAAGACTTTGAATGAGGAGTGTGCTGTGCATTGCAACACTTTTCGTCATGATTCATGTACCTCCAGCGTTACTGCAAATCTGGGCTAAGTGTGAAATGATTCTCCCTCTTATCTTTGAGGAAATGCAATGTGCTCCAGCCCTGCTGATTCTGAAAGCCAGCTCTGTCCTGATTTGGTCCATGTAAGTTGTCAGGTTTATTGGAAAAGCTCAATGGCATAATCTACCCAATTAATTTTGGGAAGCATTCAGTACTTTTTCTTTTCACCTTATGCAGCTCTGTAGAAACCCTTTGAGTTCTGCAGGTACATACCAAGCTGTGAAGGAGCTGGGGGCACTTAGAGAGCATGATTAATAACTGCCAAATTACACGGAATACTTTTAAATCCCTTAAATCCTTTAAATCTCTTCCCTCCCCTACTTTGTCTTAGGAACTAGCACATGAGCCTTTAGCTAGGCTGTCTTTCTCTGATGCAGTTACTTCACTTGTGATGGAAGAGGATCTGAAGCCACTGTCGAGGCGTTCAGAAACTTTAGGACAAAGTCCTGACATGGAAAAAAGGGAGAATGGGTGAGCTGCAGTACAGAGGATCACAGGAGGGAGTAGCTGGTATGTGCATGCCTGTGCCAGAGTCCTGGGACTCTTTCATCATGGGAACCACAACTTGACTGCCAGATAAACCACCGCCTTTTGTATTCACAATTGCATAATATCTCTGCAGCAGCTCTAGAAATTGCTCAGAGATAAAAGAAATAGAAAATCTTTCCTTGCATCCTTAGTGTTACAGGTGCTTTAAAAAACCCCAAAACCCAACCAAATTTATTGTGCGCTTTATTTGGCCCTTTGCTGTATCTCCATTCTGTGTCTGAAGTGTTTTCTTTACCAAGGAGACAAGCAGAGGCAGTCAACTCTTTGAAGACCCCTTAAAGCGGTTTTAGGTTTTTCGGGTGGTTTTCTTGTACACACTTCAGCATTGGGTTTTGGTTTAGGTTTTATGGAGTAACTGCATTTATTTTGCTGCCATGCTGTCATTTGCAGAAAAATGTACAAAGCTTATTCCTCATTCCTGTTCGCCATGGAGGCCTCAGTCTCAGAGTAAATTATAGGAGAAACCCAGAAACAGTTAATCAAATGTTAAGCAGAATGAATGAGGCTTGTATGGTGCCCTGAAGGTCATTAGACTCAAGGTCTGAGTGGCTGCCAAGGGGACTGAGCTCCAGGGCGGGACCATTCATCTGAGAAATGCTGGTTGCAGGATGTGGAGGGGTTGAACCTGGCACCTCCCAGCTGAGTTCAGCTGCCACGGCTGGACGTGGGGAAGGACATCATCCCTTCTCATACTCCTGGTCCAGAGAGCTCTGCAAGCGGATGGGAGGGCATAACCCACCCTATGGGAGGGTGACAGGGACTTGTCTATCCCTCCATCCAGCTGACTGCTTCCTTTGCTAGCTCTGAGCAGGTAGCTCTAAAATCCTGAAGACAGACAGTTGCTGTGAGTTAGGGCTGATAAAAGGGCCCATGGTCCACAGCTAAAGTGAAAGTGTGGAAGTGCCACAGAATCAAGGGGTGCAGCAGAGTGACGGTAGTCAGCTACGCATCATCCTCTGACTCGCTCTCCATCCCACCCACATCCTTCTCTCCCCATCAGAGTGACTCTGCGGAGGGGCTGCTGGTTTATCTTCCACTTCATTCCTGTCTCTTTCCAACTTGGATGTGGAAGTGAAACCACAGGATATGGATGCAAGATGGAAACAGAGAAGTAAAGTGTTGTGATATGTATTCAAAGTGTCTTCCAGTGCCTCTTTCTATGTTACGGAAGAATTTTGACTAAATAATGAAGTAAAAACTATTATGTGCAAGGATGAAGATGTGCACAGGTACTCGTGCACTATTATTCATGAATGTTAAGTGGCATGTTAAGCCTTACTATAGATTAGTTTGTGTATCTGTGGGGCAGTCTTGGTATTTTATTCCTCATTCGTGCAATTCATAATTGCAGGAACCTTTATGCCAGTGTAAACACTGATCTCACTGCATGTTGGAATTACAAAGTATATAAAATGAGGAGAGCTGGAATAACAAGAATGTGTATTTTCCGAAAAAGTAGAAGGTTTCTGGAGGAGGAGTTTTCCCAAAGGGAGCTAAGTTTACAGATCTAACTCATTCAGGCTTTTTTGCCTCTGAAGCTGACACACACATGCACAAACACACATGGTCCAGTATCTATTTCATTGACGCATTCTTCCCATTTCGGTGTGTAAAGGTCTTGAAAGCAATAGCTACTGGCAGTACCCCAATTCGACATATCTAATAGGTCCTTTCCAGCTACAAAATCACTAAGGGCACATGCCCAAATGAAACTGAGGCTTAAACTACCTTGCTGTCAGAAGCAATGAAACAAGCTGTGTGTCCTTGTGGGCTTGATTTGTGGGCTCTTTGTTTCTTTTAGTCTTGGCTTGCTGACTGCATCTGAAGAATTGTGTTGCTAGAGTGACTTTGCTAATGCAGCTCCTGCAAGTAACTCCAGTGGACCGCAGGACCTTTCACAATCTAATAATAGACTGCAATGGGTTTTCATGATTTTCCAACTTTCATGGGTTAATAGGCTGCAGGTGGAAGGAAAAAGGGGTACCTTTGATTCTTCGCAAACTACCTCTGACACTGTGGGTCTGCTCAGATTCAGGAAGGCATGCCCTACCTACGTACTTAAAGCAGATAATATGGATCAGCATCAAATGGCCTAGCTCTGCTGACTTAAACATAACATTTCCAGTTTATGTCATCTCAGTGTTTGAACCTGATGTTATGTGTGCAGACAGGTAATCAGGGGAGTGACACTGCCTCCCTTCAGCCCAACATTTGACCTCTGCGTTTGTGTGTTTGTATGCCTTTGTGAGTCTAGAGATATGAAAGTACATATATGGACACAAAATATCTATGCTTTACCATGTTTTCCTACCTGCTTAAGAGGGAAATCTTAGCTACAGTAACTGTCATCAGAGTCAACTTTCTGACACAAACCATCATTGGAGGAAACTAATGCCTTGAAAGCGGTCCTTGTGGTTTGCACCTGGTAAGGACGTCCTGTTAGCCTGGAGATGCTAACAGGAGCAGAGTTCCTTACTGGCGCACATGCATTTTCCAGGCCTAAGTTTCTGTTTGGAGTCCTTTTTTTTTCCACATTGGCATCTCTCCTAGCAATTGTTATGCTGCCTATTCATACTTCTCAGCCTAGAGGAACTCTGACTTTATCTTCGTGGTCTGTATTCCTATGGTCACCAAAACAGTTCAGGCTTACTCTTCTGAACAAAATTAATTGTTGTTAGGTTATCTAGGAGTTTGATTCAGACACTGTATTTCACTAACAAGCATCATTTTGTAGAGCTTGTGTTCGAAAGAATTGTTATCTAATGCTTACTGGCAGGTTTTGAATCTTACATCCCTGTAAGATCGATTTCCTGTACATGCCTAATTACCGATGACACAGTGAGATATAAGCTAAAGAGCTATCTTGCAACTGCAACAAAAAGCTTTAAGCCAAGTTCCTTTTGGCTTGCACAGAAGGAGGTTTCATTTTATTTCTTTAGTAAGGTCACCATGGAAGGATCCTCCTCCATGAACTTGCAGCAATATAAGGACTGTGTACAAAACAAGTCCAGACATCAAACAGGGCAACTCCCATAATGTCTCTGCATTTGTAAACATACTTCACATCTGCTCATCTTTGCAGTAAGCATGAAACATAGAACTTGGGATATCTGTCTTATTCATTTGAACGGATGCTAATTCAGTCTGTGTCTTGATGAGATGGAGGCTGCAGCTATAGCTGCAGCTGGCTTGAGAAAGGGTTTTAAGAAAAAAAAACCCACCTTGAAAAATTAAAGATGTTATATATATATATATCTATCTAAAAAAGATCAGTTGTCTGATCTGATTTGCAATGTGGCCCTATCAATAGCTGTTGGAGCAACTGCCTAAGCATAGCAGTCACTGTTAGCCTCTCCTGGGGATCAAACAACAATTTTTGATCCAAAGGATGTTCACTGATGCCGGGAGCATGGATGGAGGGAGAAAAGGTTCTGCTTCATTGAAATATGTGTTTCTTATTTCAGTGTATGTGTGAAAATGACTAGGGAGCCTTTATTGGGATGTACGTTGAAGCTGTGTGTGTAACCACCACAACTTCAGCACGTGTACTTTTCCAAATACCTAGTAGGAAATCTTGCAGTGAGAATGGGACTGTAGCAGTTCATATGGACACAGAGTGGCATGGCCTATCTCCAAGTTAGAAAGATAATATACTAAGTCAGTAAAAAGCAGTTATATACTAGTATAGGCACCTGCACAGCAGGGATAGTACACTTAGAGACCCCATAAATTTAAAAAAATATATATAGCAGCATCCACCTATATTTGGTACATAATTATAACGTGTGGGGAGTGTATGGAGAGCAGGACTGAGACACGTGCTGTAAAGTGAGTGGCATGAGATGACCTTCGTTCGTGGTCAGGCACACAGTAAGGCTGTTTTATATGTTAGTGTAAAACTGCAGGCTCTACTGTCCTAGATAATGTGTGTTCTGGTCCCGGCTGCTGCAAGAAACTTTTGCCCACAGTTGCTTATCACTGTCTCTTCTCTCAAGTCTTAAATCTCTAAGATTTACTGGCTGAGCTGCTGATCTGATTTATCTCATGCACTTCACTCAAAATACATACCTATGCATCTGATTATGAAGGACAGCTATCTGTAGCCTTTGTAGGCTTGAGACAAACCATATCAAGTACAGAATGAATAAGATAACCAAGACTGATCTGTACTTTCTTGAGTTTGGGGATTTGAAATTAAAAGAATGGGGTCTTAGAGTTTTACGAGCTTCTGCACTATTGAATTGATAAACACACCACCACTAACCAAGCCATCGTTGGACTACTTTCACACACTGGTTAGGACAACTGTTCTCTCTTTTTCTTCATGCCAGTTTCTACTGAGATATGCCAGCCAGGCACACTTGTTTCCATGGCAAATGCTCTTTTTTGTGTAAAGAACTTACACAATTTTTGATGCAGAGACAATAAATCTGTCAGTAGTTCAACATGTAAAGCACAGTTTCAGGAGTGCTCCAGCCTCCTGAACAAACTTCACAATGTAGATATTAAACACCATATAGTGAGAACTCTCTGTGGGGAGAAAGGGGAAAGTAAGGCACATCCTAACACATAAGGTGATGTCTGCTCCTCAAGGATATAGACATTCTGTCTTTGGCAAAACTTAGCTTTATACGTGCTCTGTGGCTTGTGTCACTTGGCCACATCCCAACCCTAACTCTAGTGTGGCTACATTTCAGCAGTGTGGTGTGTGTAAGTGTCATGAATTATTATTTATATGACAGCAGTACCTGAGGGCTTAAGTTAGGGCTGTAACGCATTGTGTTAGGCACAGGTCAAATATATGGTGAGTGGCAGTCTCATTCTGAACATCTCACGGCCTAAATAGACCAGCAAAAGAGCAGGAGGGGAAAGAGGATCAGCTGAAAAAAATTCACCTAGGGTTGCACAGCGTGGAAGGCAGCAGGGGTTCCTGCTAATGGGTGGTGCCTGTTTTCATGCTTCCCAGCAGTGAGTGTCGTGTCACTTGATGCTGCAGAAGGTAACTTTTGGGTCACAGCTACATACAGGGCTTCTGCAGGGCAGCTCTGGCAGCTTTTCCCACTGTGACATTTAAGAGCGTATCTCATCCTGTGTGAATGCTGTGTCCTACTGCCAGAGGGACTGTCCTAATGACTGAGTCAGTGAAAGCCAGGTACTGGTGCCTAGGTGGTGTTTTTCCAGGGCAAAATCCGGCCTTCATGTTTCAAACTGCTTGTATACAGCAGATCATTGGTAATGCTGGAGGTGGGCCTTAAGTACCTGAACTCCTAATGCCCACTAGCCTCCACCACAGGCTAAAAGGCGTGCAGAGGATATGTCATGTTGTTAAGACAGACAGTTTTCCAAGAGAGCTGTGTGCTAGGGGTTATTTTACTTCTTTGTTGTCTTCCTAACTCACAAAAATATTCTATGTTCTCCAGAGTACAACCAACTTCATCTATGTTGTTAATGCTTATTTCTATTTATCTGCTTAATAGGAGTGAGGAAGCAGTGACTGGTCACCCAGCTGCAATGTCAAGATCCTTCCTGAACCTTTTGAGTGACTAGGCTGGTAGGAAATGATGGCAGAGTGCTGATGAGATTAGCACCTCTTGATCTCTGTAGTGTAAAAAAACCCCAGGACTAACTCATTCTTCAAGCTCTTCAGTGACTAATAGGTGTTTTATCATCCTTTCAATTAGAAAGCATTTATCAGCAATCTTTGCTAGCTCACTGCATGAATTGACCTGTCATTCAAAGTCTCAGCCCTTGGAACTGGTAATTAAGTTTAGCAATCAGCCTGAGCAGCCCTGATTGAGATACGTGGTATGCTTCCATGTGAGTAGGCAGACACTTTGGGTTTTCCTTCCCAACAAAAGGAAAGGGCTTTGAGAAAAGTGAATGAAGGGTCCCAGCAAATGCCTGCTTATGTCAGATACCTGCAACCATCAAGGCCTTACAAGCAGAGTGTGATGAGTGTCGTGGGGGTGTGCTGCAGATGGGTGGCACGGGGGCTGACCTGACTACCTGTGGCCCCCAGAGTTACTTTGAGTTGGTTGATAATATGGGACCACACACAGCACTCTATAGCCAAGTACCTGCTTCATCCCCAAACTTTCCAAGTTGCTTGCTTTTGGGGCTGTAAAGGAGAACCACACTTCATTCTTCATATTCAGAAATGTCAACCTTGAAGTTTAAGCACAGATATGTGACTCTGAAGTTCAGGTACCTCTTTGTGTTGAGCAAGTAAAGCTATTGCAGTGAAGCATGTTATGTGTGTTGAAATCTGGAGATCAAATACACTGACAGAGGTCCTGTGTGTTCCCTGGTACAGTTCTTGTCAGTGCCAGCAGAGGACATATTTTATTGACAATGTAAATAACAAAACCAAATGTAAGCCACTCTCCTGCGAAAGGAAGTTATTTAAGGAACTAGACCCTACAGAAAAGTGACAGAATGCCAGCGCTACCCCATGATTTGCTGTGTTAACTTGAGGGTAATTTGCAGATCACTTACACTGAGACCATACTTCTAGTAAAGGAGCTTTTTCCTCTCCTTGTCTGAATCTTTGATTGACACTAGTTGATAGAGGCACATTTCCAGTAGCTGGCCCACTGGTTCTTTAAGCAAACTTTGCTCTAACAAAACAGACATCTTAAAGAAGCCCACCCAACCTTCTCCACAGCTGCCAAGGGGTACAGAAATGCCAGTGTCCCCTCTGCTCGCTCCAAAACCAGGTTCAAGTTGCCTGGTTTTGGAAGAAATGCGCAATTTGCAGAGTTCACTGAACCTCACAGAAGATTTGGGTTTGAATTTGTCTGGAGCTGCCCTGAAATACTTCTTACCGTTCCTGAAATATTCCTTGCTCTCTTCTACCACAAGAAACATCCTGAGGGGACTTTTCTGCTTCTTCTCCCCCCCCATTCAATACATCAGGCTCTTCTCCCTGCTGTCTTAAGGAGACCACCTACAATTTAAAGAAATAAAAACCTCCTTGAAAAAATATAGGCAAACCTGATATTTAAGGGTCAGTTCCCCACAATATTTATCTAGTTGTCTGAGCTGATCTAACTACAGGGAAGGGGAAGCATTATCATGAAGTGGCTGGGAGGGTAACCTCTGCTAAAAAACAACAGCAACAACAAAAACCCCAGCAACCCAAAAGTGATGGGAAAAGTGCCAAGTAGAGGAAAGGAAAAGGACTCCGATATTTATGAGGTATAGCAAATACTAGCACTGGGAGGTAGCACTGCTTACAAAGTATGTGCTTAGTGAGGATAAAGCAGCAGACATACTTCTTCAAATTTGCAGCAGAGAGAAAAGGCCCTGCCTAATATAATTTAAGAGGTTTCTCTGTGTTTCTAAGTGAAAAAGTGGTCCTGGACAAGAAAAAAACCCCAAAAGGATGGAGCCTGGGCAACAAAATATGCTTTCTTCCCTGAAACCACACAGAGGTTCTTTACAGCCTCCTGCTCCCTCAAGATCATATGTGTTAACTTCATACCCCCCAAAAAAAGAGAAGGAAAGAAGCACAATTTGCAGCAAAGGCTGCCTTTTCTCACTAAGGCAGTAAGCAAGGACATAAATTACAGGGTATCTGTTTCAGGCTCCTTTCAAAGTACGGTTCCTATAAGACCTCCAGAGTAAGATAATCCTCTGGAGATCAGAGGCAGCATGTTATTAGCAGAAGCTCATAGGTTACATTTAGTGATGTCTGGGGTACCTTTATGCTGAAGTGTTAGTATCAGCTAGAGAACACATAATCTTTCTCTTGTGTCTAATTATACATTCATTGCACAGGCAGCAAATATTCACATGTATTTAATTAGTCAAAAGGTGATGCTTTAAACCCACAAAATGAAAGGCAGTAAGAAGTAAGGATGAAAAGTCAAATAGCCCTTAAATTGATCTTTTATCTAATTGCATCACTGGCTACTTGGGAGCCCCGAAACCCAAGTGTGAAAGGTACTGTAAAAGCATTTAAATATAAAGCCTGCAGGTTCAATAACCTACAGCCAGAGCAAGACCCTAGATCTCTGTTGTGCTTGATGACCGGTTGAGTTCTTCCTGATTTACACCAGGAAATAGAAACGTGCATGCTTTGCGTCTGCTCAGCCCCTCACTTGCATTGTCTGTAATGTTTGTGGTGTGGGTGAAATGCTTTCTGCTGGTTATAAAAGCAGTTTGTTACCTGCTTTGGAAAGTTCTCATTCACATTTTCCCATTACAGAATAAGTTCTTAAGGATTTGCATTTAAGTTTTAGGTTAATAGCTTAAATGGGGGGGTTATATTTAAATACAAACCATAAAGGCTTCACCCTTGAAAATAGTGCCACTGTTTCATCTGAAGGACCTCAGTTTTCTCATTTTGTTCCTGGGGCGGTAAGCTAACTGGATTTTGCAGGCGCATTCTGAAATCTAATGGTGACATAATAGTTATATAAAGTTGCAGCAGTTAAGGTTTTACCACCTCAGAGCCTTCGGCTAAAGAAGAGCTCTGGGAATGGAGAGGATGGAGGCACCATTTGTGCTTCTGCCAGTTCACTCGCTGCCTAGCCATGGGCGAGCTCTTTCAGCTGAGATTTTCAGGAGCGGTCACCAAGCCCCGAAGCCTCCTGGCCTGGCATTATGGGCTTTTAAACCATTGCTGAGCATGAACACTCCTAAAGGAGACTGAGTGTCTCTGCTGGGTGATGTCTTCCCAGTCAGGTATCTCCAGGCTTATGGGGGAGCCTGATGTACCAGCCATGCTCTCTGTCAGACCAGCTCCATGATGCTTCAGCTCTGCTTCTCCCTGTTTCAGTAGTATAATGCCTTTATTTCAGAGACATTTTGGTTGGAAAGGACCTCTGGAGGGGCACCTGCAAAGCATGGCCATCCTTCAGGTTAGATCAGCCTTTTTCCTGGCCAGGACAGGTACCTGCAGATACGTGTTTTAACGAAGTACGGTCTGCAGTGTGTGGCTTAGTGCAAAGACAATACAAGACTGAAAGGAAAAAAAAGACCATGAAGTGAGCTGAAAATCCAGCTCCTAGAATTAGAGGAGTTAAGGGGATTTGGTCCTGCCTTAACAAAGTTCAGACCATTAAAATAAGCCACTGCTTTTGAGAACTAATCAGCTCAGTTGGGATGGGTGATTATGAATGCCCTTCAGTAGGCTGTGACCATACTGATGCTGCATCCATGGCCTATCTTTCGGAAGCTGCAGACTTTCCCCAGACACAGGTGTCAGTAAATCTGCTCAGTGTCCCCAGACTGAAATTTATGAAGGTTTCATCCTGGAAAGATAGGACCTCAGTGAAAGCAGAGGAGAAAACAGAGGCCCACATCATGCTAAACCTCTTCATACAATATAGCTATTGTTCTATTTCATGCATCTAGGATGGGAGCATCATTCCACATGCAGAGCATGAATTGGGATTTATTCCTTCAGCAGTTTTTAAAGCCATCACATGTCTGTGCATGCAGCGTGTGGAATTTGTCATGCAAAGACTTCTGTTTTTTTAAACACCCTTGTAAAAGGTTTGAAAGGGATCTCAGAGAATGCAAGACATTGAAGGACTGATTGCAGATTTCTGTGTAGAGCATAGGGCCAGGAGACACAGCTTCTGAACTGTGAACACTTGCTATAGTCACTAAGTGTGGCAAGCACAGATGGCTATGCCTCCATGGTCTCCTCCTAGGACTCCAAGTAAGTTTTGACCAGCTGGACAAACCTGAGTCTTCAGAGGTACTTTACTTACCTCGTCTTTGGTATTTTGGTCCTCCTGCACCGACTCTTTAATAGAGGAGATCTGTTCAAGCTTAAGATTCTTCCTCATTACCCCTCTGCAGCTCCCGTCATTCGGAGGTGTAGCTGGGGGTAAAGTCCTTGCCAGTGTGCCTTTTGAGGAACAGCTTGGGTTGTTCTACTGTTTTTTCAACAGATGGGTGTGATGACCAGGCTGTGGAAAAGGTGTTCAGAGGGCTGGAGCCATTGCGGCATGGCTGGTCTCTTCCTCCCTGAGGCTAGTGGGATATTGAGGAGGAGGGAATGAAACTGCAGTTGTAATTGGAAGCATAGTCTCTGCCCATAAACTTGATCAACTGGATGTTTCCTTGTCCTAAAACACCATCAGCTTTCTGCTGTTGATATTCCATGCCAACCCACACACATTCAGGCAAGTCCATGCTACTGGGACACCTATGGTCCTAGCCATAACAAGGTCAGCCACAGGGACCGGGTGAGCACAAAGTGACTTCCAGGCACTGACAAGCCAAAGCAGGCAGAGGTGAGGAAAAGAACTTGTGTTTGCCTGCCTGTTTCAGGTGTTCCTCTGCAGCTTAGGGGCTCATGCTTCACAGTTTCTTTTCTCCCTTTGAAGAATGGGGAAAAAGATAGTGTCTAAGCAGGCTCTGGAAGGTTCTGCAGGGCTCCAGGCGCATGGCCTGACTTTCGGAAGCCTTGAACACCCCTCACTGAAGCCATCTTTGCAGCCTGGGAGGAAGGTGGCCTCCGTTTTCACAGCACTCCAGGCTGAATTAACAGAAAACGGCCAGTGGTTCTGGGCACAGTACATTTGAGTGTTCATACTACTTATCTGTTACCTAAAGATGGATGTTTTGAAGACTTATTTTTTTCCCCAGCTGCTAATCTTGAAGTGGCAGGAGCCTGTGCTCATGGGAAAGTTGCACCAACTTACCTCAAGGGGCTTAAAATTCTAGTTAGAGTGATGTGGGGTGCCTTCTGCATCACGCTAACAAAGCTGAAGTTCAACTGTATCATCTTTCTCTTCAAGAGAACAAATTATTATCTTGATGAGAAAATAAAACCTAACAGTTTATGATTAAAAAACAACAAAAAAGGAAAGCCTGTGAAGCAGGAGGGAGGACATCGCTACAGGCAAAGTGCGACCTTGCAGCTTCCTGTCGTGCTCTTTCACTTCGCTTTTCTAGCTGGTCACGAGAGCTCAAGCAGAAGGCAGCCAACCCTCCCCATCTCACACCGCCCTCACAGGGCTGGTGCTGCGTGTCCCTGTGTGGGGAACCTGTCCTTGGCATGAGTTTTGCTCCCCAGCAGACATGTGTGAGCGCTGGTGGGACTCTGGGCAGTGGGTCTGCTGCAGGATGGACCAGGCAGACGGCTTACAAAAGCTGGGTTTCCACCTTGCTGGTAGGCAGCAAAGCAAGCAAGGATGCTTCTGATCCTCCACAGGGTGATGTGATGCTCCCCGAGGCATCCCTTCATCCCTTGGTGGGAGGATGAGGAGGAGTGGGTGTAAATCAGGGCCAGGTTTCCACACAGTAACCTACAGGCCTTTACCTCTGCACAATGTTTCACAACTGGTGCGGCGGGCCAGAAGATGACTTCTGTGCTCATACTTGTTCTCCCACCCAGGCTGGCCCAGTCCTTCATGAAAGCCAGTGGGCAGCAGGTTTCTTGGGTAACCGCTGCTCAGTGACACAAAGGAGAGAAAAACAAATTGGAAAAGGCAGGCCATTGGGTTTTGCCTTGCTCATTCTTAAGGGCTGCGCGCAGGTCTGAAGAACCAAAGGTGAAAACCTCAGCTAATACCATTAGCAATAGCTAATGCCATCGACTTCAGCTTTCTTCCCCTCAGTTCTTTATTTCCACTGTCAATGGACAGGACTTGTCCAGCCTGTACCCCACCACTCATTCACAGGAAGTTTCCCAGCATCTGTGTTGCTGTGAGGACACGGACTTCCTATGGGAACCTGGTGTGGCTCAGCCCATGGGACTCGTCACCACCTCTGGCATCAATAGCCTGCTGAGGGATGAGCGAGGAGGCTGTTGCAGGAGGAGCGCTCATGGCTCGCAACTACAGAAATCCCAAAACAAAACAGCGGAAAACTGGCTGGATAAATGCAGAAAGTGCTTGGAAATAAACACCCCGCGGAGGCGCAGCCAAGCTTTTCGAAATCACTTGAAAGCGATCAGTGACTGAGTCTTTCTCCGTGTGGGCTGAGCCGGGGTGGGGGAGGCTGATGTCCCGTTTGAGGTGTGCAGTGGAACAATGGGTCCCCTTCCAGCCGGGAGCCCTGCGGGGCTGTTGCGTAGAGATGCGATGTGGTTGTGCTGGAGGCCAAAAGCCTCTCTTCTCAGGGGCTGGAGCAAAGTTGAGGGTGTTGAGCAAGATGCGGGGCTGAGTCCAGTGTCCCCCGCTGATGGCAAGGAAGGGTGAGCGCATGGCGGAGTCGTGCGAGACATCGTCCTGCGTGTGTCTGCCTCGCAACACTTTGAAAGTGCTAACATGTTTTACGACGCGGTGCGAGGGAAACAAAATAGTGGCTCCTGGCTCCTCGTAACTTGTGTAAATTCCAGATGTGACAATCCTTTTACTGGCAAACGGAGCTGTTTATCCCTGCACTCTCCTCGCGCTGAATTAGCTCCCGCTAGGAAGAGCTTGCTGAAAATGTGCCTGCCTTGCTACTAAACGGCTGCATAATTGTCCCACAGCCCCTTCCCGGAGCTGCACATAAAAAGTGCAATCCAAATTCCTGGGCAAACCAGGCAGGGCCCTGGAGAGCACTTCCCACCCCCCTTCAGGAATTGCACGTCATTCCTAAAGGATAAGGCAGGATTAGGGCAAGGGGAAAAAGAGTGGCTTAAACAGATCTGAGCTGCAGTGAGGCTCAGCAAAACGTGTCCTTCCCACCCCTGTCCCTCTCTGTTCTTTCGAATAGGTTTTCACTTCTTGCAAGGGGAAGGGGGAAAGGGCCCCAGATTGTGAAACGGGCAGAAGAGGAACAGCGTCAGTTCCCTGACAGCCCCTAGCCCCGGCAGCAGGGCAGCCCTGCCCACCGCCACATGGCAGCCAGCGCACATGGGCAGCCCTTCCCAGCTCATCCTCCCCCTCCTCTCCCCGAGCACACAGGCGCTAGTTATTAGGGATTAGGTGGAACAGATGCATGTAAGATGCTTACAGCCTTTTCCAGACACAAGGCCACTTTCCAATCAGCTCAGAGGAAACAGGGTAATTAGATGGAGTCGTGGGCAGGGAGCAGGCGGGAATTAGCCTGTTACCCAACCAGAGACTGCAAGTCCAACTCTTCCACCTGCCCCCTCCTTTTTCTACCCCCCCATTCCTCTGCTCACTCTGTGATTTCAAAGGTTTAATGTTTTCTTTCCCTTTTCCAATGGCAGCTGATGCTGACTGGCCACATGCCAAACAGGTCAGGCTTCTGAGCTGAAACTGCCTGTGGTACTCCAGCAGGGTGGTGAATCAGCTGTGTCCTTTAGGAAAGGCATCCTCTCTTGGATGTGCCAGGATGTTGCGTCCCCTCCCAGTGAGTGTGCTCAGAGCTGCTGGCCGGTGACAGTGGGTGGACTGGTTAATTTGGGTTAACTCTTTTCCCTCCCCCTCATAAACCAGCTTCACCTGCTGGTGAAGTTATTGCTCCTTAAGCCGATGATAGCAGTCATAGATGTCTCAGTGGAGGAGGAGTGCTGGGCTTTGAAAGGGAAGATGCCTTGCTTGTCATTTGCCTGCCTTTAAAAGCACACTGAGGCAGCTTTGGCCTGAGTGCCCTGCAGGCAGAAATTCCGAATGGGGACCGGCTGGTTTTGTCTGTGTCCCTTCTCACTCCCAGAAAAGCCTTGGCTGTTGGGGTTGCTGCTGCTGCTGCTGCTGCTGCAGACTGGGGGCTGTCGTTCACAGGCTGCCTCCTGGCTCAGGTCTGGCACCAAGTTTTTCTTTTCCAACTTCTTCACAGGTTCCTTGTGAGTGCTTACGCTTCAGTGCATGCTCATCCCTGGGTAAAGTCCTCCAAACACGGAGAGCTGTCCTGCCATGACTATGCACAGGGCAGCTATGACAAGGTAATGGTTATCAGGCACTAGGGGCAGTGATTAACAAGCTGGCTATTGCATTTATTACCATCTCCTCCCACAAGCTCCTGCCTTGCTTGTTTGGCTTCTGAGGCCTGTCTGTACTGCTTTTTATTGGGAGAGCAATGCTATTCTCCGAGATGCTTGGTTTTAAAACCATCAAAATATCCCCAGGGCATTTGGAAGGGGATGTGCTGTGTCACGAAAGGCAGCGTTCCCCATGGGAGGATTTTTTCCAGTGACAGGTCAGTCGAGCAGTAAACATGGGAAGGAGGATTGCCATTACAGATGTAAGTGAGCAGAGAAGCGCTGACCCCGGTTTTGAGGCAAAGAAACCAGCTAGTGTCTGAACTTCTCCAAACAAAGGCGCTGTTCCTCACTGGTGGCATCCTTTTGCACATCCTGTAGATAATTCTCTGAGATTGACATTAACCTCTTCTCATAAGCATGCACAAGCACCGAGTGTTGAAATCCATTGAGAGCTGGATGGAAAATTTCTGCCAATTGTTTGCTGTCAGGAAATGCTGGTTCAGCAAGAGGAAAAGATGTCAACTTCAACATCAGAGAAAAAAAGGATCGGGAAGAAGCAGAAAAAAAATGATACCATTGAAGTTACGCTCCTGGGGACTTTTTAAAGCAGTGGGGTTTATTTTGCAGTGCTCTGTTTTTAGTGTCCGTTGACATGTGGGATGGACGCAGACAAAGCAGAGGCTGCTCTATCCTTTTCCCTGTGGCTTTGCTTAGTATGTGGCAGGTAATAGCTTCTTCGTACCCAGCATATCCTTCCCAGTGCGATAAGAGAGGTGTTTACAGTGTGGATGGAGGGGGAGGAAATCTCTTGTTGTCCCATCTTCCTTAAGGGAGAGCAAAGTACTGGGGTCTGTCCTACAGCTGGCTTATCTCCTTCACTGACATCCTGCACTCCTGGCTGTGCAGGTTAGCTGATGACCTAGTGAAGCCATTGGTTCCCTTTGAGTCTCAGCATACTGCTCATTTATGTACCTCCAGCTGCTTAGGTCCAGTAATTCTGAAAATGGCATCCTTCCTGAGCATTCAAGTCCTCGCAGGAGTACAAAAATACGTACGCAGCACAGGAACAGGACAGGGGTGCCCTGCAAGAATAACCCTGGGGTGCATGGCAAGCATGTGTTAACCAAAAAAATCCCCCCCAGGTATAAAGCTTTGCTACCCAGGGTGGCTGCTTGGTTCATAACTGCCCTAAATGGCGTTGTAAACAGACCATATCACTGTGCATGTTTTAGAGTAAACTGCACAAATAGATTATTACTGTTGGATAGCGATTAACGTGTTGACTAGTCTAATCTATGTCCTGGTGTAGTGCCAGATATCAGACCCTTGCTTTATGCACTTCCTCTTCTTCCCCATGCTGTTTCTGAAACAGGACAGTGTTTAGATGTGCTTCCCATCCCCTCTGGTGAATGGGGCCAGTTTTGCACTGGACTGCAGGTCAGTGACCAGACCAGATGCTTACACCTAGCCCCATGCCCGCTTGTATCTAGGAAGGAAAGCCAGAAGATTTCTGAGGTTTTCTTTGGTATTTCACACAATATACACAAATACAAGCTGGGCGAAGAAATGGATTGAGAGCAGCCCTGGTGAGGACTTGGGGCTATTGATTGACAAGAAGTTCAACGTGAGCCTGCAGTGTGTACTTGCAGCCCAGAAAGCCAACTGTGTCCTGTGCTGCATCAAAAGGAGCATGACCAGCAGGTTGAGGGAGGTTATTCTGCACCTCTGATCTGCTTTGCAATACTGCATCCAGTCTGGGGGGCAACAACACAAGAGGGACATGGAGCTGTTGAAGCAAGTCCAGAGGAGGGCACAAAGATGAGAGGGCTGGAGCACCTCTCACGTGAAGACAGGCTGAGAGAGTTGGGGTTGTTCAGCCTGGAGAAGGGAAGGCTCCAGGGAGACCTGGACACCCTGTAACAACCTTCCAGTACTTAAAGGGGGCCTACAAGAAAGCTGGAGAGGGACAGGGTTATGAAGGGGTATGACAGGGGGAATGGCTTTAAACTGAAAGACAGTAAATTTAGATTAGATATTAGGAAGAAATTCCTCACTATGAGGGTGCTGAGGCACTGGCACAGATTGCCCAGAGAAGCTGCGGCTGCCCCATCTCTGGCAGTGTTCAAGCCCAGGTTGGACTGGGCTTGGATCAATCTGGTCTTGCTGGGTGTCCCTGCCTGTGGCAGGGAGAAGTTCCCTTCCATTCTATAATTCTATGATTTTGCATTATGGTGAGGTTCCTGTCTCAAATGTGACGTTTGTATTTTGTTTTCCCTTTTCAGCGCTGCCCCATAAGGTGGAGGATACAGGAAGAGAGCACAATTTGTATGTTAACAAGGATGTGTCCTTTGAGATTGTGACTCCTGCTGACTGGCATATGGGATGCAGTGACCAGCCTGCCATCATTTTCTGTCTTTCTCTGGGACAGCTAAGTAAGTACTGCAGTGCTAATACATGGCAGAGCTGTGTGATGGACACACTGGCAGAACTATGTTTTACAGAGGTTAATAAGAGGTTTGTAGCTGTTATTTATTACCAGGATAGGGACCGCCTACGTATGCCCCTATCTGTTACTGCAGTAGCAGCTCTCGTCTTGAAAACCTGCTCATCTGCTTTCCCGCAGGCACTTGTCTGCTTTCCCCTTCTTTACAGTTTCTGCAGGCCATGCTGCCCATTTAGCATTTCCCCAAGCTACAGGGGACAGACTGAGCGTCTGGGAATGTGTGCACGCACCAGACGACCCGAAACAGCCTGCTTTTTTGTTGTCTCTTGTTCCTGGATCACTCAGGTGCTCTTGCTTTGAGTCTGCCCCTTTGTTACCCACCGGGGCATTTGCAGCTGCAAGCATATTTGGACAGGGACAGTTTGACACTAGCATGTGCAGGACAGAGGAGCAGCCTAACCTGCTGACAGGCTCCATGCGCTGCTGCTCTAATGACAATGGTGATTTTTCATGCATGCTAGTGGAAGAAGGAAGTAAGTGTTTGCAGTAAGGTTTCTGGGGACTTTTTGCCTGTTTGTTTTCCTTTCCAAGTGACTTGTCTGTGAGCAGGGACACTTTGCAGCCCTGAGCCTTTTCCAGCCCTGCCGGGAGGGATCTGGCATTTGTCAGTCACTCGGAAGATGGGAGCTCAAGAGAGAGGTTTTCCCAGTTGCCAAACGTCACCCGTATTTAGGGAGGCTTCTGGTCCCAGCCTCAGAGGAGCTGTCAGCGTTCCTGCTGCTGCGCGATGCTTCTGCCAGCCTGCGGGTGAAAGAGGAGACACAGGGCTGCCCAAGCCTCTGGTCTAGATAACGTCTGGATGTCACCTCCAGCACGTGATGCAGCTGGTTTGCAGCTTGTGCATGCAAACGCTGTTGAAAACCAAAGGGGCATGGGCGAAGAGGAAGAAACGTTTCGTTTCTCCTCTCCTCTGCCTGTTCTTACGCTGCTGTTCTCCTCCTCCTGCCCTGCTCCTCAGCTATTTGGCAGGATTGCTGCCATTGCAAATGTACGTGACTAATCTGTTACTTGAGGAACAGGGAGGCAGATTCACAGGCACGGATGACCCAGGCTGTCAGGAAGCTGATGGGATTCCTTGCTGGGAAAAGTTTATTTTCAGAGGGCTGTTCCCCTTGCTAAGTGATGGGAGAGCGATACTCATCTGAGTACTTGGTGGGATGGGTACAGCCTCAGTTAAAGAGGTGGCCATCTTCTTCCCAGCCCTGGGGGCAGACGTGCTGCGCCAGGATGGCACATCCCCCTTCCTGTTCCGCCCCCCCCCCATGTGGATGCCAGTCCCTTGCAGTGGCACAATGCCATTAGCTGTGATGTGATCGCTTGAGTGCAGAGGCTCTGGAAGGTCTGGGTGTGAGATTCGGGCAGATCCTTACTCGTTCATCTCCTAACCAGCTCAGGCAGAGGCCTGAGGCCATGGGACCTGAATGCTCTGACCTGAATACAGCCAGACGCTTGCACTGCAAGCCGGGTCCTTGCCTCCTTCCTTGCCTCCCTCTGCCACTTTGCCTTGCTCTGTTTCAGCTGTGCATCCTTAAGTGGATCAGGGGCTCCCAGCCAGAGGGCTCTCTGCCTCGCCAAGCTGATCCCAAAGAGAAGGGGTGATGTGCCAGGAGGTCTGGGAGGCGAATGTCATTTCATCACTGCTCTCCTGGGAGAGGTACAGGGATCCAGCATGGGAACAACGGGGGTGGGGGACAAGGGTTAATGAGAAGAAATGGGATAAATTAAAGCAGGGAAAATGCAGGCCAAGTATTGGGGGGGAAAACATATGTTTAAATGCTTGCAAGCCAAGAATTATTTGCTAAAAAAAAAAACCCAAGAAGTAAATTCCAGGGAATGACTGAATTATTGGGCACAGCTCCTAACTAGGCACCTAGAAAATGTGTTGAATCAGGCTGTCAGTGTGAGTTACTAGCCCAGCTCTGGAAAATATACCCTAGGGAGCACCAGTTTTCCTGGTTTTCCACTCATCATAATGCCAAAGTGGAGTCTCCTGAGGCAAAGGCCTTGCACATTAACTAAGTTACAGTGCCACCTAGCCCCATCTAAGACATAAGACGTGTATGAGTGGCTGCTAATTTTGTTCCTGTAACCGGGAGGCTGAGTCACTTTAGCTTGAACCCACCTCCTAGGTCATGTGCTTGTGGATGTAAGTGTATCTTGGAGTACATCCGTACGTGCACTGGGATGTATTTTTAAAGACTCGAATCACAAACTTAAATGCCTGACTGGGAGCCATCCCAGCTGGACAAATCCTATGTGTTTTCACTCGACGTGGGGAGGGCAGCTCAGGGTTGCTTCGGCCTGTCTGACACTTCCCATTGATAAGACCTCACTTAAAGATTTGCCAGCCTGCAACTGCTGGGGCTGGGAGCAGGGGGTGCTGGGTGCTTGCCGCGGGCTATTTGTGGGGAGCTTCCTGCAGAGCAGTGTTTGCACAGCTCCCTTGGGTGAGCTATGGACCAACGCGTGGGTCTGCTCGTTCTGGACAAGAGAAAGGCAAACAGAAAAGCGATAGCGCTTCTGCTACCGCTCCTCTTGCGAAACACGAGAGGTGGGGGCAGAGGGTGGTGGTGCCTGCTGCCCACAGTGTGCCGCGGCTGCATCCCTATGTCCTTCACTGCCCCCACCGCACATGCATCCTCCCCTGAGACATGGGGCCAAGGGGCGAGCTCCTGTGACCTGCCAAAGGCCATGGAGCAGAGATAGATGCTGTGGGCTCCCTGATACAAGGGTTCAGGGTCCCCTGAGGTCTGCGAGAGTCCTAAAGTTGCTGTGTCGGCTCTTTGGGTGTCCGCATGGTCTGTGGAGGGCTCAGGGGGTGCTGCCGGGGGCCATGGGTTTGGTGCAATGTTGTGTTTCTGAGTCTGCTAAGCTGATGGCAGCCTTTCTTTTCTGCCTTGCAAAAGGCTAATGCAGGGAGGCTGGCCGGATCACCGAAGGTAGTGAAGTAACCTTCTCCTATAGAGGAAAACACCCGTTATCCTAACAGGGCTTGGATTTCAAGAGTCTTGCTTTGCACTTTCTCCTTTCTGCTTTTTTTTCCCCTTGTGTGCTCTCAGTAATGTCCGTAGCCAGACATATGCTCACGGCCTGGAATGAAGTCGACTACAATTACATCCTGAGGGAGTCACTCAACAGGGGTTTTGTGAAGGCAGGACGCAGGCTTTGGTGGAGCCTGTCACTGCTGCACACGTGCTGTTAGACCTCCAACTGCACTCACCCTGCCTTCAGCTTTGTGGGAACAAGTTGCAGAAGGCTCTGAGATACAGCCAGTCTGGTGCACATCTGGAGGCAGTAATGTGAGGCAAAGTATACACCTCTTGTACTCGAAAGGGGTGCTTTCCTGCATTAGCGATTCCAGTGCATCAGCACCGAAGTCCTGCCTTTTGAATGCACTCGCACTGCATGCCCTGCTTCGGTCCAAACCTTCTCCAGCATAAAGGTGCTTGGAGCTGGGTTGCAGGGTCAGGCCTCCCTCTGCAGTACTTTCGCCTTACTTCCTTTATCTCCCGGAGCAGCCAGAAGCACATGCTGCAGCAACGTAATCATTTAATCCAGGCTGGAGAAACCTGTTCTCCAGATGAACAACTGACAGATCATTTGCTCCGTAGCTCTGCATATGAATGCAATGTTTGTTGGGGCGGCTGGATGTCAGTGCCAGCTTTCCACTCTCGTTTCCAGCAGAGCCAAACAGCAGCCTGACCGTGAATCTGCTTCCAGCTCCTTCCTCCACTCCCTGCGCTGTGCTCGCTGCAGCTGCATTAATCCTGGGGCTCACTCTCCCTCCTGTGCTGTTGTGGATGTGGTAGGCGAGCAGATACCTTCCAGGAGAAAGCAGGCCTCGGAGGAGCACAGCAGGCTTGTGGTGCTCAGGACAGGAACGTTGTTTGCCTGGGGAGGCAGGTGATACCTGAAAGGGCGCAGCCAAAACTAACAAAGGTGTGTTCAGAGATAGATACAGTTTGATCTTTAGCCCCTGATGCAAACCTTCCTTTGGCTGGGGAGGGTGCCCTGCCAAGCCTGTGTGTAAGGGCGTAACAACCTGGCACATCGCTGGGGATGGAGGTGCCAGCTGTGGGTTGAAAGGGGGGCATTTGCAGTGGTCTTCCTTGCAACTGCGCTGAGTTAGCAGGGGCAGCAGAGAGGTGCATCCCTGTTGTAGGCCTCTGAAACCCTCATGTCTGAACGTCACCTGCCCAGAGCCAGCGGTTCATTGTACCTTGTACAAATGCACGTGTAGCATCTCTGGGTGCCCAGCACTGAGTCTGTGCTGTCCCAAGTGATGGAGGTACCCCTGCCATGCTCTGCTGCGGGGGGCTGCTACCCCTTGTTTGCAACTCCTCTGGTTTCAGCTCCAATCTCTCTCCCAGAGTCTGTAATGCAAGTAGCCTGGGCTGCTAACAGCTGACAATCCCAGCCCAGCCCATGGCTCCATGGCAGCACAGTCGCAGGGACCGACCACAGTGTGCTGCTGGTGGGAGACAAACAGCATTAGAAACTCTCCAGGTGAATACACAATGGTTTTGAAGCCACCTTCTTTCTTTCTGACTGAAGGAGCAATCCCAGATGTTGTGCTGAGACTCTACCAGCACCAGTTTATGCCCCTCAAACTGCTTCACCTGCATGCATAACCTCCAGGGATGGAGAGCTGAAAGAAGCTGCTTGCATTCAGACTGCAATCCAGGTTTCTTTAAAATGCCTTTTTTTGAGAAGAGCACGTGCTCCATAGTTTTAGTGCCAGTGCTGTGAGGTTGGCTCAGCCTCCAGAAACACTGTCCAAAACGTGTTGTCCAGAGCAGCGTGCTTTAAAGACACATCACATCCCTCTCTGCTAGCTGGTCCAACCTCTTACCATGGCCATACAACAGGGGTTTTCTTTCAGTTCAGGTGACGGTGATCTCATGCAGCTGGTTGCAGAAGACCCCCTTGCAAGAGCACCTCCCCTTCCAAGCTTGGTTAGCTTAGCATCATCTGAACTGCATGAGGCAAGGACCTTTGAGGTCTCTCACTCCAACCGTTTGCCTGCTGTTTTGGTCTGTCTCCCATCGATAGCTCTAGCTGGTGTAGGTGTTTTTTAATGGACATATTTTATTGCTCACAGATGATGTGAGATTAACAAGCTTGGACATATAGTAACCTGGTCACCTACCAACTGGCAGCGGGTGGGAGCACAAATACCCTTCTCCCACCTCCCATGGCTCTGTGAGTGTAGCTGTCCTGGAGGAATCACCTGCATGGATGAGTTCAGTGTTCCGCTCAGAGTTTAACCCATGAGCTGTAAAATCTATTTCTACTGCCATAACACTTACTACTGGTTTTAGTGTTTTCAGACAAAGCCCAGTAAAGGCACTGGAAACCCTCACTGATGGATTTGAATGGGCTTACAATACATACTGGTTTAGGATCCTAAGATCCATACTAGGATCTGTATTTGCTGCACAATTCAACGACTTCTTTTACTTTCTTGCTCCCTCTTGAGTACCTCCAGTGTTAGCTCCGTGCTAGACAAAAGCCCGTGGGGCGTTCAGGGAGTGCAGGTCTGGGCTGTGCATCACGCTGTCGCCAGGACTGCGCTGGGAGAGGTCAGTACATGTGCACGGCTCAGAGCAATGCGTGCTCTGGGGGATGGGAAGTTTAAAGGGATCACTGGGATGTTATCTTCAGTGTAGCGGGGCTCGGGTTCGTCATCAAGAACCACAGTCCTGACATTTCAAGCCTGAGGCAGAGCTGGGAAGAGCATCCTTCTGAGTCGCTGCCTAAGGGCTTTGGACACAGCTTCCGTCACAGACTTCCCCTTCCTGAAAGCAGAGGGATGAAGTGTGATGTTTGCATTTTCTATGTGCAGTCCACCCAGACCTATTCACCCCCTTGCTTTTGTATCATTTTTGGGGGGCAAGAATTAACTAATAAAGAAGTTACTAGTTAAGAAGGGAGTAAATCTTGCTTGAAGTTTGTTTCCTTGCTGCCCCTGTGTTGCACCCCTAAGCTCTTCATGGCAGGCGCTAAGGAGGCAAAATGTAGCATGCATGCAGAGCAAGATTAGCAGTGCATAAAATGATCTCTCTTCTCCTGGTGCACCTCAGAGCCTGGAAACTCCCCCATCTCACCAGCCCTGTAGCCCTGCTGTCCCAAACCCCAGGCAGCAGGGATGGAGAGCAGCAGGCTGCTCTTGCACTGCAGCTTGGGTGATGGAGAAGATAATGGGAAGGATTTCTTGGTACAAGTACGAGCATGAATCCTCTGAAGAAATATTAAGTCTAGTTGCGGTGGAAATACAAAAAGAAAGCAAGCACGCACACACACATGACCTTGGCTTTGTGTAACGCTGAATTGTTTGGTTGTGTCTGAGTTTTTCTCAGCTGCTGGTCCTCTGAATCCTCCCTACATGACTACCCTGGAGCAACAGCCGGAGTGCTGAAGTGCTGCGTGGTGCTGCCAGGTCTCTTTGCACAGATCAAGCCTTGCACTGATACTCAGGGATTTATTGAAGCCCTTGTGCCTCTTTGCCAGAGTTGAAAGCCAAGATGCCAGTGCATCTTGGCTTTCAGCTGAAGAAAAAGTGGGGCAGACAAAGCTAATTAAAACTCCTAAGTTTCTAGCACTTATATTTGTGTGGAGATATTTAAAATTGAGAAATGAGTGTGACCTATAGAAAAGTAATAATCAAAATTGTATTCTACCTTTTTTTGCCCTGAGCAAGGCCCTGTGAATTGTTCTAATGATGGGGGGAAGAAAACGGAGCCCTGCTCAGTGCTGCAGCCCTGCTGCCGCTCCAGAAGAGAGAGCAGCGAAAACAAGCTTTGCCACGTTGGATGCTAACTCGTGACAGACAGTGACTCGAGCTATGGTGAACGACAGGGTTGGTGCTTCCTGCTCCTGGCTGCTCCTTTTGCCAAAGGTTGTTGTGGTGGGTATGACAGCCCATTACAGATTAACTCCTAAGCCTTAAGATGTTTTGCTAAGTGAGGTGCTAGTCCAGTCTTCGGAAATTTTGGTCTTGAATTACTATTTCTTTCAAATATGAGACCCTGCCTGCAAAGATGAAGTTTTTCCTGGCCTCACTTTTCAGTATTGCTGCTATTCTTTCCATCCTCTATCTCCATTGCTTCCACTGTGGGTACAGAGACATGAGATTTCAATACCTGCAGGTTTCCATCCTGCTTATTAGCCGGGCTCTGCACAAAAGGGACCATGCAAAGTTGAGGGTGCTACAGGGAGCACCTGAGAAGTAATCCTCGCTTCCTCTATGAGTGTGCTTCGCATTGTTAGGGTGGCAGGAACAGGAGTCATGAGTGACAGAGCAAAAAATCAGCGATTACTCTTTGGCAGGAGATACTAAAACTTTGTCAAGCTAGGCAAGTATCTCCACTGTGGTTTCTGACTCACAATTCAAGTATGCTGGGAACATTTGAGGGGGCTGGGTCAGTTCTTTAAGCAGTGGGAAAAACAAGGCTTTAATACATCACGGCGTAGCTTTGGGTCTGAGCTCTAGTGTTCTGCTTTTCTTTGAGGAAACTGGTGTGGCTGGTACTGGGGAGAGGGAGGTGGTGTGAAACCGCACACACACACACACACACACATGTGATTCTGATCCCTCCAAACAGTGCTTCAGACTCATTTGACTGCCGTGGCTGAGCTGAACCACTTCTTCCTCCTTCAGGTGAACCGAGGATGAGGATGCGTGCTGTGGCTGGTGACAGCTCAGTCCGCGCCTCTGCTGCAGCAGCCTGGCTGAGCTATGCGATGCAGGGGAGCTCATGGAGGGCCTCGCCAGCTACTCTGTACCACTCTGTGGACACAAGAGTGTCATAAACTGCCTGGTTAAACCAGGTCTGCAGCTCTGGTGTGTCATCATCATGGTGGCACAGAGCAGCCAGGCTGCTGTGGTGCATCAGGCTGTGAGGCAGGAAGGCTCGCCGGCAGCCCGGCTCTCCCTGTTCCTTGCGCTGCCGCAGATAAAGCTGTGCAGCCACCCTTAGAGAAGATGCTTTCTGCTGATACGGTGCATTCCTGCGCATGGAGGGGAAGGCAGATACGGCCAGACATCCTTCCCCAGATCCTGCTGTGCGGGTGAGAGCGGCTGCTGGTGGTGAGGTTGCTCCTCTGTGCTTTTCCAGCTGGAGTCAACCACCCGCTCAGGCAGGCTTCCCGGTGGATACAACTGCAGAGTGAGCAGATGCTTCCAGCCCATGGCTTTGCACCTTCTGCTCCTGGGAAGGGCCGGAGGGAGAACTGGGAAATGGTGCTGGAGCAGGATGGCCAAAAATGAGCATGACCAGGCGAGGAGCGGCCATGTGGCAGACGAGCTGTTAGCTCTGTAATTAAGCCAAGCACTTGGGATGTGAGAGGCTTGACTTCCCTCAGTTCAGAGCCTGGCTTCCTGTGCTTTCCTCCCTGCTATGATTTTGACCAGAAATTCCATTTTTGACCTGAAAAATCTTCCAGATGAAAATTTAATTACAAAAGTGATGTATTCCCACAAGAAACTTCAGTGTCAGCAAATAAGCATTTTGTTTTCCTTTTTGAATGAAAAACTGTTTTATTCACATACACAAAAACCCTGGCTCCCATTGATTCCATGCTAGAGCATTACCCTGGTAAAATCTCTAGTGTTTTGTTTAATCAAAACTAATGATTTGCAATTAGCATCCGTTAGGCATACAAGTCAGAAAGAACTGATACCAACACTGCTGTCCTCCCGCCCTGGATGCGGTTTGTCGGTGAGTTATTAAATCATGATCTACGCTATGCCTGTGATTTATAAAAGGTTACTGGCAGTGGGGAAGTGGAATGAATGAGATGTGGGAGTGTTGACCCAGAGAACAAGATTTCCTTTCCTTTTGTGACACAAATCGCCTGCTTTCTACGCAGCAAAGGTGCGTTTTCCTCCAGCCACTGTGATTTGTAACACAAGCTTTGTAAATATTTTCCGTGTGCAAAGGTCTTTGCCCGTGGTTGTTATTGGTTCCATATTTAACTTTGGATCTTCGCATGCAGAGGATGGCTTTTGGCTTGCGAAGAGGAACTTCTCTGAGGCTGGACCATTTCCCCTCGCACAATGAATCTCCTCAGGATGGGGCGTAAGGCACAGAAAGCCTGCTAGGGGCAAGGTGCTTTTCCATATAACAGAAAACTTTGCAAGCTCATTAATAATGGCCAAATATAATAAAGCACAGGAAGTCAACATGTTTGAAAAGATGGGCTGTTCTGGGAAAGAAGAGGAGATGTGTGTGTGTGTGTGTGTGTGTGTGTGTGTTTATGTGAATGAAAGAAGCCTGAACTCTAAACTATGATATATCTGTTAACCCATTAACGTGTCTGATGCTGACTAATTCCAGGGGTGTTCCTGCTGCCCGGCAGCAAAAGTGCAAATAAGTGGACAGCTGTGATTTACTGCCAAATATTTAATCACATTGTGACAATTCAGGCCACCCACACTCTTAAGTAAATACAGCTTCTGGGGAGTCATTTCAGACTGAAGTGCAGAGCATCCCACTTCCCTGCACACCTAGGCCAAGCAGCCCTTCAGTATCTGGGGCCAGACTTCTGCCCTCTGTAACACCCTGGGAGCCCCATTCATTCCATGAAGTTTGTACTACATAGCTGAGGGCAGATCTGACTCTTGATGCTAATCTGACTTTTTCTTGCTCAGTAAGTACAATTTTGCATGTAAATGTGAATGTGGAACAGATCTGGACTCGATTAGCTCCTGAATCCTTGACAAAAAGCCATAATTGTTTATCCAGATGATTTTTCTTTGTCTCCCATTTTCTCTACGCTTTAAACCCAAGGTTTTAATGTGCTTGTAAAATAAATATGGGTGTGTAGATTAGTGGTATAAAAGGTGTGAGGAAAGCCTTTCCCTTCTCCTCAGCAGGAGTAAATGCTCCTTTGGTGCATGCTGAAGTTGCCCTCTCCAGAGCCTGGGGAATAGGTGGCTGTAGGAGGGAGGGTATTTCCAAGACAATGCTTAGCCTGGGGCTCCCATTACAGACGTGAAGGACCTGTGATATAAATCTTTTTTTCCTGGTAAGCAGTGAAATTGGTGCTAGTGGCAATATCTGGGGCACAGGGCTGTTGGGAGACGGGCAAAGCAAGGGAATATGAAAAAATACTGTGTTTATCAGGGTAATCTAGTCTAGGAGCACAAGCACTAAAACATTTTAATCACAGTCATATGGTTATGTGTCACTTCAGGGCAGAAATAAGGCTGTTTGTATGCCTTGGTTGCACATTGCCACACTTCAACAAGTTCAGATTTATTTTAAGCATAACTTTAACTCTGAATTCCCTGGGTTTGTAATGCCTGGTCTGGAAATAAGCACAACCTCTTTATATCATACTTTACTCTTAAATTAGGCTTCCCACTTTAGCTCCATTTCTATTGGCTTGGCAATAGCATGGGCTGTCATTTCCTGCCCTCACGGGTTTACTGTTGAAATGGAGAAGGCCGTGTATCCGAATAAAGGAAAACAGCAGTAAAAGCGTGGACGGGAGATGTCGCAAACACAACAAGCACTTCCAAGGATGCTGTGCGCACAGCACGGTTACTGCTTTAACTGCCCATGCCTGGCTCTCTCTTATGTGAATGTGTGGATGCCCTTTGCACACAGATGCTTTTGGTGGGTGTAGAAGGAACCCACGTGGGATTGGAGGTTGAAATTCCATTTCATGCCGTGGAGACAGTGTCATGATGCCAGCTCCCAGTAAGGCCACTGGAATCAGTGGGATGGTGCTCAGCTCACACCAGGGTACCTGTGAGCTCATCCACAGCTCTGGGGCTGTGTGCTGTAGCTCTCCATGTGCCATGACAGGGAGAGGCTCCACGTCACCTCGCTGGGCACAGCATACCCAGGGATGCAGACACAGGGGTAGTCTCCTGCAAGAGAAAATGCTCCATTTGCCTCCTCACAGGGGAACTTGCCTCCTGCCCCTTGTGACAGGAGGGCTGGTGGGTCACTGAGCTCTGGGGAAGGAGTCAGCGCCCCAGCTGTTTTTAACACGGTTTTCTTCAGCCAAGGCTCCTTCTTGATAGGAGGGAAACGACATTGTCCCTGGAGTGCCTCTGCCTTGGCTTCTGCCTGCAGCCATCGCCTCCTTCCCCCAGTCCTAGACCCCCTCCTGCTGGGCTTCTTTCTGCACATCTAGAGACACGGTGCATATGTTCCTTCTCCCTCACTCTCCCATTCTCTGTCCCGCATTCCCCTCCCCATGCACCCCTGACCTGCCCCCTGACTAAAGCTAAATTGCCCCTTTTTTTGGCAGCTGGCCTTCCCAGGGGCCCAGACTAACAGAAGCCTGAGCCCTGAATCTGCTGTGCCTTGGCCAGAGCAGAGGAGCTCCTTGCCGACAGATAACGTTGCCTTAAAGGAGAAGGGATATTTTATTTCCCCATCCATTTCCCCATCACGATCTCCCATTTGTTTCCCAGCTCCCCTGGGATGGGGATGCTCATGACAGGGACCTGCCACCACCCAGTCACTTGCTGGGAGTTCCCTGCTTCCTGGCGATGGAGTTGGTCTCTGAGCCAAGCCTCCAGTAATTAATGCAAGCCTCGCTGTTGACTTCCAGTGAGCTTTGGATAAGGCCTTTCCAGGACTTACAGCTTTCCTCCAGCTCAGTCCTTGCATGCCAAGTGATGAGGCTTCCAGGGCTTCTCCCGCGGGATGGCTCCAGTGCAGGCATCTCACTGTCAGGAAGCTTTTCCTGCCGCTCAGCCTAAATTCTCCCCTTTTCAAATGTCATTCTGGTACTCCTACTTAGCATGCTCTTCCTGTGCTTCTTGCTCCCTCCAAGCAGGCTGATGCTTTTCTCTCTCTGTGCCCACCTCAGCTTCGCCAGTCCGGGCACATTATCCTACAGCCCATTTCCTTCTATAAATCAAACCTCCCAGCCTTTCTTTTTTCCTTTTTTTTCCTCTTTTTCTCCTTTTCTCTCCTCCCCACAACACACAAGTGGTTTTGGGGTGTCTGCCCCACAGTGTGGAACAATTATCTCTCTCCTTCAGGCTGACAAGGCTTTTGGTGTGAAGTGCTGACGTTTCTTTGTGGCTGCAGGCAGCCAGCTCTCCGGGTAGCAGGTGGCTGGGGATGGGTGAATGCACAACCACCTCTGAGCCAGAGGTCCCAAGAGCAGCGCCGGCAGGTACCCCTCAGCCGGTGCTGCTGTGTGCAGCCTCTCTGGTATCAAATACGGGCTGACTGCCCCTGTCACTCTACCCTGTTTGTCCTTCTTCCCACGGATTTCACAGATCTGAGGGTACTGAATCTCTGCTGAGTTTGGTCTGTGTGGGCAATGGCCTTGAGGTAAGGGGAGACTGGAAGAGAAGAGAGGCAGGCTCTGCCCATGCTGCGCACACATGAAATGACTGCATGCACCTCATTTCTTTATCAAGCCAGGCTGAACATGACTCCTGATGAGGAATAAAGCCACTCCAGAATGGGAAAGAGTAAGTGAGAGCTTGCTTTCCCTCCTGTGTCTGACTTCTTCACTGTTACATGGATGCAGGTTTTGTTGGGAGCAGGACATGGGGCGAAAGACTGATCTGCTTTCCTGCTCACACCGCCACCCGCTTTGTGTTCCTGCTTTGCTCTGGCCAGATATTGAAGGTTTCGCCATGCAAAGTGGCAAACACAACCTTGGGGGTTGCCATGACAGCTCAGAGGAGAAACTGGGTCAGCCTTGCAGCCCGCGGAGGGGACCGGCCATGGCTGCCTGGTGGTCACCCCTAAACCCAC
Source organism: Lathamus discolor (assembly GCF_037157495.1). NCBI lineage: Eukaryota > Metazoa > Chordata > Aves > Psittaciformes > Psittacidae > Lathamus > Lathamus discolor. The sequence goes on from NC_088885.1 coordinate 71,933,850, forward strand.
AAGAGCAAACACGTCCCAGCACTTGTTATTGAGCTGGCTGCACGGATTCGTTATTTCCCAGGAGGAAACAAAAGAGTTGTTAACTTGGTTACTATTTTAAACTTAGTGTGGCTAAAATGGTTGGATGGAAACCACACCACTGCCATGGCAACGGGGATATACATGTGTTTTTTCTTGAGCATGCAATAAGAACAGTTTTTCTCATTGCATGTTCACTTTTCTCTCCCATAAATAGTCTTCAGAGGAGAAGATATAGAGAAAGTGGACTTAAGAATGAAATACTGAGGGGACTGGAGACACCAGGCCAGCAGAGTTGAATACAGGATCATTTCAAAGATAAAAAGAAAGCCGAGGCTGGACACTGAGGCTGAGAAGGTGCTTTGGCCAGTGAATTTCCTTAAACAATGGTGGCCTCCACGGGCTGAAGACCAGGTTTAGAAACACGTTTTGATGTTTTGACATCAAAATACGCTTTTTCAAATGAAAAAACTGGGTGTTCATTGACTATTGTTTCAGGTGATCATGGGTGAGAGCCATGGAAGAGCTATCCTTTATTTGTCCAGCCATTTACCCTCCTCATCTTCTCCAGGGTATCACACTGATCTGTTAATTCCCCTTTTCTCCTCCTATTTGCCACTTTCTATACAGATGACACCAATGGCTGGGAGATGGGTACCCTCCTTGGAGAACAGGAAGGATGGGTGAGGCACATCCACCAGTGCTTGTGATGGAAGCCGAAGCCATTCCTGTTCCTTTCCTTTGGCATCACCTGTAACACTGTCCTCTGGTCTCTGTGCACAGGAAGGACAGACACTGGTAGCCTACCTCCTGAGGGTCATGTGTTACCAGCAGTATCATAACAAAAAAGTTGTTTTAGACTTGACTCCAGCTCTACTTTAATGTTGATGTCACTGGCAGGTGATAGTGTGACCTGTTTAACAGGGTGACTATACAATCTGTGGATTGCCATGTAACAGCCAGTACATAGTTTTGTAGAGACTTGGGGAAATTGCATGTGTGAAATGTCAATGAGTGCATTGAAGTGCATTTTGGTACACACACACGTGCACACACACACAGAAGAGTGGATCTAGTTACCAGCTCTGCTCCACAAGAGCCATGTTGACCTTTAAGGATTTTGCTGGTGCTTTCTGCAGCCTCTTTCCTGTCACAGGGGTGAGGAGCACCAGAAGGTTTGCCCCACAGGGCACCAACAGCTTGGCACTTCATGTTACATGGCCGGAGGGTCACTGAGCCTGCTGTCATCTGGCCAGGAGCAGAGTTGCTCCTTTGCTGCTGGCAACCTTGTGGTAGTGACCCTGCCCTTAGGAAGAGGTGCGTCTGTTTCCATGTAAATAACAAATATTGCACTGCTGGGGTAGTGCCTCAGCTAGGAACAGTGAAAAGATGCCCCTTGTTTGGGCTTGCTGAACACTACTACTGTACATGGAACAATAGAATGATTTGGGTTGGAAAGGACCTTAAAGTTCATCCAGTTCCAACTGATTCAGAGAAAACTCCAGGAAGAAACTCGCCGACAAAGTTTCAAGCTGACAAGCAGGTATTCTTTACTGCAGTGCTGGGGGACACGCGGGATAGCTCCTCCTAACGTGTACCACGGTACTGCTATACAGGCCATCCTTATATAGTCACTGGGCGTACATACATATTCATGAGGCTACACATGAATTACATCATTTTCCAGGAAGTTTCCCGCATGCATACAAAACTGTGGTGGTGGTCTCTGAGGGTCGTTTACTTCTTCCAACAATCTTCATCACTTCTGGCACAGTCTTTGAAGCACCAACTTAATTAACATTACAGACATAGCAATCATCCTGTCCTTCTACTTATCCGTTAGTTTAACTTCTTCCATCCTGGACATCTGCTAGTCCCTGATACTCCCCAGTAGATGTTTACACCAGCTTAATGGGTTCATTAACACCACAAACATAGCAATCATCCTGTCCTTCTACCTATCAGTTAGTTTAACTGTGCCCGTCCTGGGCATCTGCTAGTCCCAGATATTCCCCATCCCCAGGTCCTGTTTTTCTATTCTGCTTTTCTTACACTTTCTGTACTAACATTCTAAGGACCTAAAACTATGTCAACTACCCTCAAGCACCTCTGTTATTTTCCATTACAAAGCCATCAAACTTAACTTTACTTAGAACTGCTTACATTTTGTGCTTTTGTGCCTCCTTATCTCACAGCTCCCTGCCATGGGCAGGGACACCTTCCATTAGACCAGCTTGCTCCAATGCCTGTCCAACCTGGCCTTGGACACTGCCAGGATGGGGCAGCCACAGCTTCTCAGGGGGGATATGTTCCAGTGCCTCATCACCCACACAGGGAAGAACTTCTTCCCAAAATCTAATCTAAATCTACCCTTTCAGCCTAAAGCCATTCCCCCTTGTCCTGTCCCTACATGCCCTTGTGAAAAGTCCTTCTCCACATTTCTTCTAGTCCTCCTTTCGGTACTGCAAGGCTGCTCTAAGGTGCCCCTGGAACCTTCTCCTCCCCAGGCTGAATAACCCCAATTCTCTCAGCCTGTCTTCATAGCAGAGGTGCTCCAGCCCTCAGATCACCTTAGTAGCCCTCCTCTGGACTCACTCCAACAGGTTGATATGCCTCTTATGTTGTTGCCCCCAGAGCTGGACACAGGACTGCAGGCTGGGTCTCACGAGAGCAGACTAGAGGTGAGGCACCTCCCTTGACCTGCTGGTCACGCTCCTTTTGATGCAGCCCAGGGTACAGAAGTACAAGTAGTAGCTACTTGGGATCAAACTAAGCCCTGGCTAAACCCGCTGGCACAGAGTGTGGGCTCGGCCGAGGGTCACTCAGCATGGGGATGGAGCCCCTCTGAGCCATCAGAACACACAAATCCTTCCTGCCAGCCTCCTTCCTGTCCAGTTTTCCTTTCTGTCTGTGCTGGGTTGACCCTGGCTGGATGCCAGGTGCCCACCAAAGCCGTTCTGTCACTCCCCTCCTCAACTGGATGGAGGACAGAAAACACAATGAAAGGCTCATGGGCCGAGATAAGGACAGGAAGAGCTCACTCACTCACCAGTTACTGTCACGGGCAGAACAGACTGGAGCTGGGGAAAGTGTTTAATTTATCGCTGATCAAGTCAGAGCACGGTAATGAGAACACAAAAACTAAACCTTAAACCACCTTCCCCCCACCTCCCTTCCTCCCGGGCTGAACTCCACTGCCAGTTTCTCTGCCTTCTCCCCCCACAGCAGCACAGGGCAAACAGGGATGGGGGCTGGAGCCTGTTCATCACACTTTGTCCCTGCCGCTCCTTCCTCCTCAGGGGGAGGCCTCCTCACACTCTTCCCCTGCTCCAGTGTCGGGTCCCTGCCATGCGGACAGTCCTCCATGAACTGCTCCAGTGTGGGGCCTTCCTCCCCTCTTACTTCCTCCCCCTGCTTCGTAACTGTGTTATCCCAGAGGCATTAGCACCATCATTGATGGGCTCGGCCTTGGCCAGCGGTGGGTCCATCTTGGAGCTGGCTGCACAGGCTGTATCAGTTGCAGAGGAAGATTCTGGGAGCTTTCACAGAATTCACCCCTGTAGCCACCCCCTGCTACCAAAGCCTTGCCACGCAAGCCCAGCTCACCGTCCTGGACATCTCCTCTCTGCGCTCATCTGGAAGCATTTCTTTCTCATGTTTCTGCAATCCCAGAAGGGAGCTTAATTGCTTCAGCATCCTCCTCATGCAAAGTGTACCTGGGGTGCTGGATGGCTGAATAACCTCTCATGCACTGAGAGCCATTAGCATTTGAATTAGCGACATGAGGATAACAGGCGATTATCCCATTTAACAGCTGTTGAGTGCTGTTAAAGGAACACCTTCAAGAAGAAGGAACAAAAATGTAGTGGATTTTTCTCTTTTAGAAAGGGATTCCCTGCCTCCTATGAATACTGGAGTCCTCTTGTGTTTGAAAAGTGGCAGTTTCCACAGGAATACCTTATCATCTTTAAATCTCTTCTTTGTAGAGAGATGGAAACCTAAATACACCCACAGCCTGCCAGCAGATGAGAGCAAGAAAGTGGAACTGTCCCCGAACAGAAAGGGAAGTGGTCCTGGGCAATTGGGAGCCAGACTAAGCCAAGCATAAAGGGAAGCAGTTAGAATAAAGCTGCAAAAAGAAGCACAAGTTAAAGCATCCTCTCTGCTCTGGAGCAATTCAGCCATAATGGAGATGCATGCAATGGGCCTGATGGCTATCTGCCTATGTGAAACATGGCTGTTTCAAGGGTCAGGATGAACTAGGCACCAGTTACAGCCCCCAGAGTGGTATAAGGATGGACAAAAAAAATCCTCTCTCTGAGGATGTGGTTAGAGGCAGAGAAGTGTGTTTTGAAAGTGTAGAATCTATCGTATGTATCACAAAAGAAAACCTTCCTGTATGCAGGGCATTTTTTCAAAAGAAGACTTAAGTGAACAGGAATTATTACAGTTATTAGTGTAGGTGATGCTGCAATAGAGATAAATCTCTGTCAAGGTTCATGACTCCATTTCTCTTGACAGCATGTTAAGCAGAAGACAAAATACTGGTCCTCATCATCACAAAGAAGCGTTGTCTGGACCAGCATCAAAGATGTTAAAACATAACTCTCCTTGTCTCCCACATGAGTCTTAAGCATGACTCATTTTGAGGCTTTGCCTTTTACACTAAGCTGAACAAACTGAGGTTGCTCCACTTTCTCAAGGATCCATCCTACGCCAGCTCCCACTGGGGTGCTGGTGGTAGGCCTACCAGCCTTCAGAAGGTCTGGCAGCTCATTCAGGTGTGTTGCTGATGCCTGTCTCCCTTTCTGAAAGCTGGCTCAGACTGGGTGCCCTGAGATGTTTGTGGATCCGCACAGACAGCAGCATCTCACACAAAGCAGAAATAAACCCCCCAGGCTTTCATCTTTATCGGAGAGTGAAGGGGCACAGCCCCACAGTGGAGGGGGCAAAGCAAAGTGGCTTTTTTGTTCCCACATCATGCTTTTGGAGGGCAGGAATGCTGTGCTGGATCAGTGCAGCAGTGCTGAGTACCCAGGGCTTTCAGGCCAAGGAAAGCGCTTCACATGAGACATTTAGGGGTTAAACTGCCTGGAGAGGGACCTTCTTGGCAACCACCACCCAGTGCCTTGCATCCTATTATGAAATCTGAAGGCTCATATTCTTCTCAAACCTAACTGGCAGAGCTATCGCTGGCCCGGCTCACCTGCATGCCAGGCTCTCTGCTGAGCCCGAAGCCAGTGGCATGAGGTGTGCCTTGGGGCAGGTTAACCCTGCAGGGTGAGAAAATGGGTTTATACGGTGGGGCTGTCACTGTGGCAGAAGAGACATGAGCGGGCAAACAGAAGTATTTCTCTAGCCTTTTCTGTGCAACTGGCTGGTTTGGCTTCCTGTAGCCTTGAGGGGGACAAAACTTTTCTAACAAGCCAGAGGAGCCTATGGCATAGAAGTTTTTCACACGTTTTTTCCATCTCTTTCAATGCAATTTTTGTCATCTCTTTCTCTATTCTTTCTTTTTCAATAAACATTCTCTGAGGTGGGTGCAGTGGCAACACCTCAGCACAGGTGAGGATATAGAAACATTTATAATGTTAAATAACAGCCTTCCTGCTATTTCCTCCCTAATTATTCTTACCCTCTGTGATGACCACTTATGGTCTAACTAATGTAAGCATTATTTCCACACCAAGTAGTGGCAACAAAGATGAAGATACCCGTTTTTTACGTTACTTGTTTCTAAGCAGGCCTTTTTCATACCATCCTTACCACTTATCTGACCATTAAATCTGCAAATACATGCAAATGGTATTTACTGTGTTGTTACACGTACCTCGAAGCAGATGGTGAGCCAGTACCACAGCTCACACTTTTACACCTTTATGCAACATCTGGGGAGCTGGATTAAATTTCTGCCTGGCTTGGGGCTTCACACAGACCTCTGCCTTTGTGGCAAGCACTTCACAACTGCTGCCAACCCCGACTGCGTTATTCAAGGGTGTTTTTCTTCATCGGCTATCAATAAAGGAATGTTGACAACATTTCCTCCACCTCCCTGTGCCCTTCACCCCCAGGCAGTATTTCCAAAAAGCCATGTCAAGGTTTTGAACCGTAGCTGTGTGCATTGATGGTGTCTCAGTCACCTGGGTATCCTCCTGCATTTTCCATGCTAGATGACCTGGTTCAGCTGATATGGCAGCATCCCTATGTGCTGTGTGTGCGCTGTACAGGGAGGCAGACGTGGGGACCAGGGGCTGCTGCAGGATGGAGTCCAGGACAGAGGGCTGCGCTCTCTTTGCTCACTGGCATGACAAAAGGAGTGGGAAGCACATCTCACTGCTTCAGGATGTGAGCCGATCTTCTAGAAAGACTCCTCATGACATTAAACCATCTGAAGGGCCATTGCTAATCACCATAAGGAGATCAGGCAGGTCTGCCCTGTAGCCAGGGCTAGCAGCTGGCTATGTGGGACTTGGGTGACACTGAGGACACCAGGAGCTGCTCTGACTCATGCACACGCAGAGCAGGAGGGAGAGGGCAATGACAGAAGGGCTTCCCCAGCCAGGGCCTGAACCACAGCCTGTTTGAGAGATGAAGTCCTCTTGCCATGGCCATGCAGGGCAGTGCCTAATCCTGTGGGCATCTTTGCTATACCATAGCCACTGTCAGGACAAAGGTCCGTGCCAGCCAGAAGCTGTGCCACCAGCTCTTGCGGTTTGTCCCACAGGCTCGCTCGTTGCTTGGGGTCACAGTGTTTGCTGGCCCTACATGCACGCCCTGCTCAAAGCCTGTGGGGTTAAACCTGCAGGATGTGTGCTGCCAGCAGAAATGAAACCCACCTGTGGAGTTTCCTTGGGAGAGTCCTCCCTGCTGACGAGTTCAGGAGTGAAGCAGCACTGAAACCTACTCATGTTTCCTTGGGCAACACCCAGGCCTGGGGAAAATCTCCCAGGAGATCGCCCTCAAACACATACACAGAGCCCTCATCCCAGAGCTCTGCCCTTCCCCTTGCCACCCAGGAGCAGAGGGTTGTTAGGCAGAAAGGATTAATTTACTGAAATTTGGCCTTCCTGATGCGAATGTCTTCTGGCAATGTTACCAGAGGTCCCCTTTTCAGAGAGAAGTAGATACATGATGTATCTGACTGCTGCTTTGGGAGGGGATGAATTGCCCCTTCAATACATCTGTTTCTCAAGTGGATCTGACATCTCTCTATGGGCAGATTAATTCCTCCTTCACCTCACAAAGATGCCTTTCTCAACTCTGTAGCCTTCATTGCCATTCCTCCCCTGCAGCACCCACACTCATTTTCGTCATCTTTCCTCTTTTTATTGCTTTGGTTTTGGAGGCCTGAGATGGCTCACTCCTTCCCTTCCATGCGGTCCTTCTTTCTCCAGCACAGTGCCTCATGGTGTCACTCTCCCCTCTCCCCTCCCTGGAGCCTCTGCTTCTCCATGATGCTGTGTGTTTCTCCCTCTTTTTCTCTGGCACAATGTATCGTAATTCCCAGTCTTCCTACACACAGATCCTCACAGTCTCTCCTCCCCGCGCCCTCTCTCTTCCCCTAGGCAATGCCTTGCTTCCTCTTTGCTGAACCTGGTCCTTTGGAAAACACCTAAAGGTGGCAGTTCCCCCAAAGCTCTGCCTGCACAGCGGGCTCCTGCCCAGCATGCCATTACCCAGCTTAGTTCCCAGCCAGCCAGCAGTCAAGTGCTGGTGAGCAGACCTTCACGAGCAGAAGCAGCAGCTTTATTGGGAAGATCCTCAGCTGATGTAACCTGTCATGTTAGAGGGCAAAACGAGCAGTCCTGACACTGCAGTCAGTACACCTCCCTGGGACGCACTGGGCTTCCTTCTCTTCGTGTTCCCCCCTCCAGTCAAGGCCAGGAACAGGAGTACTCATTGCACATCCCTTGTGTCCTCAACCAAGCACAGCTCTTCAGTGCTCTTTCTCCAGCAGCTGCTGAGTGCAGGGATCCCTTTATAACCTTATATCTCTCACGCAGGGGTGGCATGCAGGGTAGGTAAACTGAAACCCTGTTCTGAAACCCTGAAGTGTGATGCACAGCAGTGAGCTCAGCTGGGAAGCTCAGCGCATTTGGGTCCTGTTCTCCCCTCTAGTGCTGGACTTGTTCAGCTGGGGGTGGACTGTCTTTTAATTCAGCCCCTGGCTCCCAGTGCCCCATTGAGCCCTTTCTCTTCTGCTGTTTCAGACATAGCGGTGGGAACTGCTGGGGAGAAAAGAACTTCAGGCCGCAGGCTGTTTTCCCTTGTGATGGAGGAGATGCAGCGTTTATTACCTCTTTCCCTGAGAAAACACAGTTCCCCAGGGTGACCACGCTCTGACACTGTCCCACTGTTACAACAATGGCTGACAGATGCTCTTTCATCTCTTGGGCAGTATCCGGGCCATTTTGGTAGTGCAATACATCAGAACAAGGAGATATGCACGTCAAGGAGAGCTGTCTGGGGAAGATGTCAGTGTTTGGAAAGAGGGTGTTTCCCTGGGCACCACCTCAGAGATGTCTGTCGTGTATTTTGGATTTAATCAAGGTACCACTGGCAGCACTGATGCAGACCAAGTCTCAGCATGCTAAATTCAAAACACACATCTCTATGTAGGGCACCCACATTTGGATGCATGAGCATCTGATGATTTACCTCCAGAGCAGAGAGAACGGTGCCTGTTATTTCTTCCTGCCACAGGAGACATTATGAAGTCTGCAAATAGCCTTTGCATAGAGCGTGCAGTGAGTATGCTCTGGACATCAGTTCTGTGGTTCTCAGCTTGGGGGTGTCAGCATGGTGGTGTTCCTGAAAGCATGGCTCCATGTTGCACTGATCTACAGATGCCCTGCTCTCAAACACACCCAGGCATCCGTGGCAGAGGGGATATGCCCCTCTGGCACAGGCGTCAGCCAGATGGCAGCATGCCTTTGACTGAGAGGAAAGGAATGCAGCATCTCCTGGTGACTGGGAAAGCTTGGGTGGTTTTGCACATAGGAAGCTGCTTTAAATGTGTTTCCTCCCACCGCCCGGCCTTTTGTTTTTCAGCCATACTTGGTGCTGCCGTTGGAAAGCTGAACTCCCCAAAAATGAACTTCCTCTCCTACTATAAACTGACCCTCGGGGGTTGCTATAGTGACTGCAGAGCAGCCAGTGAGCTGTGTAAACACTCCCTCCCGCTTCCCATCACACTGCGCCCGAGTCCCAGCCGCGGGATGTGTGCCGCAACCTGGATTATGCAGGCGGTTGTGAAATGCAAGCCCAACAATTTCAGTGCTTCCTCCCGCTTCCCCTGCGGGAAGGCAAACACAGCAGGCTGGTAGCAGGCACCAACACGCCTGTCCCTGACGAATTCGGGCACACGGCGTGGTACCGCAGAAAGCAAACCCAGACATTCACCTGGGGGGCTTGAGCGAGATGTGGAAATGCATGGTGCAACTGGATCCCTGCAACATTCAATTCCCCTCGCCTCGCTAACTGTTGAGCTTCCAGCTGTGTGGGACGAGCAGTTTGGTACACACACACTCACAGCTCCTTTGGTGTAATTAATTGGAACAATCAAACACGTGTGAAATCCGTCGGTTTCTGGGTTCTCTGATGCTCACTTTGATGTCAGCTCTTCCTCTTGGATTTTCTTTTTGTTTCTTTTTTAACGCATGCCTTTAAAGTCTATAGCTGACTCTCTGAGTCACTTCCCAAGTGCTGGTGCTTGTGTATGACTGTATCCATCCCCATAAAACCAGGTCAGGTGTTTCAGCAGCAGTAGCCTGGGTGACACACTAAAGCACCCAGGGAGGTGTTTCCCAAGTAAAGTGGGGTATGCATCCCCTAGGGCTACTGCAGATGTTCTAAAAAAGCAAGTACTCCTTAGCCAGGGATTTTGTGAGAGGTGAGGGAAACCACCCTGCCAGGAGGAGGCAATCAGCTCTGCTCCCACCACCTCTGATTTCCAGCACCATCAGACCTTCAAACTAACACAGTCATCAACCCTGTCTCATTAATGAGACCTTCCTTTCCCTTTCCCCATGCCCGCAGCTGGGTCTGGCACAGGCAAGCAGAAGGGCCTAGGCTCCGAGCCGCCGCACTGAGATGCACCTTGACATGGTGTGAGTCATGTCTTCAAGAGTTAAGGCTGCCATCCCACCACAACAGACATGTGCCTGCCTCTAATAGTGTAAAGCACATCGTCTCCAAGGTCTGTAAAATGGTATCCTGGCTCCATGCTGTCAGGAGGGCCCATTCAGAAGTGCCAGACATCCTGCAAAGCGCCCACTGATGGTAACTGCCAATACACACTTTTGTTTTACTATTAAGAGACTTCCTGGCATGAGGTTGAAGGACCTGTGTCATTCTGTCTTTATATGCCTGGGTTCCAATGACCATGCTGTTTCATAGGTACCTTTGATCAGGCAGCTGGCTGTACAGGTTGTCTGCACAGGGCTGACTGGGTGTTCCCTGAATTTCCATCCTTTCTGGTGCACCTCAGAGCATGCACAACCTCTGCAGGCAAGGACACTGGCAGAGGTGGGAGTGAAGGTTGTGCTTTGTAATCCTAAACGTGTCCCAGTAATCAGCCTGTGACGCAGAGGTGGGGGCATGCAGAGGGCCTGTGTCACCCACTCATCTACCACAGTGAGTCATTGCACCCCAAAGAGAAAAGGAGCCTTAAAGCCTCACTCTGACCGCTGCGAATGATGGCAACACGACATGTTGCACAAAGTGTACTAAATCAAAGGTGATTCTGTTATGCAATACATTACAATACCTGGTCCCTATAGTGTCTCACTTAACAGATGGCAGGAGCTGAGTCTGATTAAACAGGGTTTTCCCAGTCATTCGCAGAGATAACTGAGAGGCAGGCAGAAGCATAAAGTGACTCATAGCCCGGAGTGCCTTCTGGATCTTTGTGGGTTTGTCCTTCTCAATTCAACGTGCTTTCTTTGGTACAACATTCAAACATAGATCAGCTGAATTAGTTGGAGTGAGTACATGGTCTTTCTTGTGCCTATCAAAGATGCTGCTGGACTCTCCACTGCTAGCTCTGAGACTGACTCAGCATCAAGCAGCGCTGCAAGCCTGCCTGCACTCGATGCAGAAAACCTGGTGAAACCAGTAAGGCAGTAAAGATATTGATGCTCCCTTTACCCCTGGAATTCCCATCACAGAAATAAACAGCCTGCAAATCTCCTATTCATGTAGGGGCTTAGAAAGTTGAAGTGGGTCACACGCATCCCTGAGTAGCTGGGGGGAAGGGAGGAAGGGGGAAGGAGGACAGCAAAGCAGATCTGCTTTGGCAACTCTGGGCGCTCAAAGATTGCCAGGCAGATGAGCTTTTTTGTTTTCTTCACAAGCAATCTTAATCCCTGATGGGGAATGGGACAGCCTCAAATGATAAGGCATCCGAGTAACGTCCTTAGAAGTAGTTAACAACCTGAATGCTTTACAAGCTACTGAAATGCCTGCAAACCTCAAGAGTCTGGGGGTCTTTAGTGCTCTTTTTGATAATTCTGCTTGGGAGGCCAAACCTGGGGGCCCTACAGGAAATGGCATCAGTTAGGTCTCCAAGCCCAGCTCCCTAGGATCTGGGCTGCATCTCAGTGGAACACCTGGTGGGGCATGGAGGCACAAGTAGGCACTGCCTGATTTTACCTGCGGTCTTGGTGTGAGTGTGGTGTGTGCTAAGGAAGCCTAAAGGAAGACAGTGCAAGGGAGCTTTCAAGCCTTTTCTGACTCTGGCTCTGATCCAGCTGCAAATGGTCCAGGGATGCCCTTTCCAGATGTGGACTGACACCGTGGCTGTCCGGGGGAAGCTGGAAATTGCCTGGGGAGGGAAGGGAGGAGGGGGCACGATTATTCAGTTTGAAAATGAGGGGAGGTTGTGAGGGTTCTGCAAGGTCTCCCTGCTGCAGGGAGCGTGTTTTTAGAGGTGCCTCTGGCTGTGGATTGCGAGTGGCTGGTCGGCGCTGCGGTGAGCTGCTGCTGCCTCCCAAAGCCGCAGCAGCATTGTGAGGCTGCAGACGTGCAGAACAGCTCACGCCAAGGCTGCGCGCTCACAGGTGATCTCTCGGTCTGTACATTTTCCAGTGGAGCTGGCAGCAGCTCCTGCGGTGTGCATGCTTCGCTGGCTATCCAAAGAAGGAACGGGGCGGGCGTTGATCCAGTTGGGGCGGTTTCAAGGAGCGAAGGCAGGAAGGAAAATTACCAAGTTTGACATCTGTAGCTCCCTGCAGGTCTCTCTTATTGTAGCCTGGCGGGATGTCAGGGTGCACAGACACGACCCAGAGCTGTAACACCCGATGGCTGCTTTGCCTCCCTTCCCACCCCTTTCACACAGGCAGCAGTGGCAAGCCCATTTCTGGCATACCAGGAAATCCTGGTTCTCGCTGTTATCAAGGAGGGAGCGCGCAGTTATACAGCTTTGAGCTGCCATTAGTGGGACCCACAGGAGGGAGGGGGGGAATAGTTCACTTGGAAAGGAATGCTGCAGTGTAGGGCAGTGGTTTTGACATGCTGGAGTGAAACTTGGCATAGGGGAACAGAGGGAATTCATTCGCCCAGTTGACGTGGCACTTGAGCAAGAGATTAAATGAAATGGCAGTGGAAATCTCGAAAGATCATAAGAGGTGGAAAGTTAGCATGAGGCATGTGTCTGCAGCCCTTAACACAGGTTTCATCATTCCGGGTGTCCGTAGCTTTCTAACAACTATTACTTATCTGACTCTCTCACCCTTTTTTCCTGCCAGCACACATGAGAAGCCAACTGTGTTCATAGTCCTACCCAGGACAGGGCCTCTAACTTGACAAGAAGAAATGAAGACCCAGGGTTCAGCGGCCTGAAGTGTTTGTCAGCCATCTGTGATGGCAGAAATCTACTTACTTTTCCAAGCATATTTATCTACTCCAGTGTGCCAGGAAGAATGTAGTGTGGCACAGCAGCCATGCACAACAACGGCAAGTATTAGTTCCTGGTAAAAATTTGCTTGCCACATGTCTTCATTTGCAGTAGATCTCCTGTCTTAGAGCAGATGGGGCGGTGTTCTTCTGAAATGCCACTCGTTAATGACTGAGACTTAAAGAGAGCACTTATGTGGAAAAGCTGGGAGAAATACACATGTGCATCAAGAAGCTTTAGGTGTACATTGGATTAACACCTTTCGTTCCCCCCCCCCCCCCCCCCCCCCACTCCCCCCACTTTCCCAACAAGTCCCTGCCAAGGGCTTGACATCTAAACAAAACATGTTAAACCTTCGTCTTGGTAGATTATTTCTTCTGGGGCAAGTTCCCCATCGCTCTCTTTCATGCTGTGCTTTCAGCCGTTGTTTTTGCAGTCTGTCAGCACAACCTTGAGAAAAAGGACTTTGGCTGAGAGCTGAACACACAGTACCAGCTGTACTGATTTCCACCTCCTGGTATGTAGCAGTGGACTTTCACACTGTGCCTTCTTTGCCTCCCCCAGGCTGAAATCTCTCACCAAGGCTTCCGCCCTTCTGTGTGGCTGAATCCACTCAGCCACAAGAAGCATCAGGTTTAGGCTCTCGCAGCCCCGCTGTTAGGATGGGAGCCCCTTGTCAGGGTGCAGGCAGCCACGTGGGATGGGGGGCTGAAGGCATCGGAATGCTGATGTTCCAACTTTGGGATGAACAAGGGAAGCTGGAATGCACAAGTGGATCAGGGAAGAGGAGGAAGTGAGAGGAAAAGGGAGACACCGTGTGATAGATGGGACGGAGAGCAAAAGGGCGGTGTGAAATCACGCAGGGGATGGGCAGGATCTGAAGAATAAGGCAATAAAAGATGAGGGAGTTTTATAAGTGTCTAACTCTCCTGGGAGCTAGTAAGAAATTACACATATCCCTCTCCATCTCTGACTTAGACTGTAATTTGAGAAGAAAAAACCTCAAAAGATATTTTAGTGACTATCTTTTTCTGTTGTAGAATCAGGTTCTTGCACTATGAGATTTTGTTTCTTTGCAGTCCTCTGGTTACAGTAGTGAAGTAGATTAAAACCAAAAAGCACCATATTTTGCACCTTGCCCCATGCTTTGCTGCCCTGTCCTTTTCTCCTTTCTTCTACTCTGGCATGGAGGGACTCAAAAGTGCGGGCTTCTCCTCCTCAGCAGCAGCTTTACACTGACCTCATCACATGCATAAGGCAGTGTTGTTACCTGGCAGTTATGATGCTCTTAAGCAAGGGTTTATGAGAGACACAGGTCCTTTGTGTGAATAGAGGGAAACAGGATGAAGAAATTGAATAACGCCAGGATAGCAGCATGCCTGGAACAAAGGCTTGGAAGGCTGATGTGGGAAGGGGGACACTACAGCCTCCTCCTCAAACGTTCTCCAGGCACTGGGACGTGATCCGGAAAGTCCTTATTGTCCTAGTGTCACTCAGCTGTAAAGTCTCCTCATCCCATCGTGTGGCCTGCAGATACTGGTGACCATAGACTCTTCTCACCTTCTTTGCCTCTGCATGCCTCAGAAAAGGCTGCCAAACTGTATTTCTACCCTGTCTCCCCTCGTGCTACTGTTTGTCTTTCCAAAACGTACCGAGCACACCTATTTTCTCTGGCAGTGTGTTGATGAACTTCTACTTGTATCCCAGGGGGCTTATAAGAATTAGGGTCAGCTTGACATGAATGGTGTACTGTACAGAGATATTTACAGCTGCTTGCAATGCTTGTGTTGAGTATGAGACCAGAAGCAATTAGGATCCAGGCCAGTGCCTTCAGTGAATAATAGTCTTGGTTACTTGGAAATATCAGATGGCTTCAGCTTTATGCAGTTGCTATGAGGAAAAAAGTTAGGTAAACAAAGAAAAAGAATAAGAGGAGGGAGTGGTGGTTTTTTATTGGCATAGTCAAGAAGGGCAGTCAAAAAGAGAGAAAGAAACTAGAAAACAATACCCTGGGTCTTCCCTTGCTGCCCACAGCACAGAACAGACATTTTCTTTGCGTGCCTTGATGTTCAGTATCCTTGTCCATGGGCACTTTTGGTTCCTGTCCCTCAGAGTGCCCTTGAAGGCCACTTTTGCGATTTGGGTGCTTCGCTGTTAAGATTTGTTTCTAATGCCTAACATACTATCTCCATCACCATGCTGTCCTGGGACCTTATCCCTGTGAAGCACCTCCACATCTCATAGCCTCCATGGCAGCTGACAGTACTCAAAGGCACGTCCCTGGGGTCAGCAGTCAGCAGTTGTCCCTCTTTTGTGGGGTGTGTCTGAACAGTCCACTTGGCTTCCTCTGGGAGATTGAAGATGGGAGATCCTGAGATGGAAAGGGAGATTGTTTCTGGAGGCTTTATGGATCTGCTACACTGCCTGTCGCATAGATATCTTCCACTCCTATAGATAATGGAGGAATGCTTTCAGATTCCTGGAAATATTTTATCTTTCCTTGGATAAATAAGATAACCTGAGGGAACCAATCATGCCCTGTTTCTTGGTGCCTAGCTGTGCAAACAGGTGCTCAACCACCTTTGCCAGACTGGTCTCAGAGTCTGCAGTCTTTTATACTTCTGACTGGCAGAGTGGGTCCTGCCTGGACCCAGAAGCCGGGCAGGTAGTTCCTGTGAGACAGGGGCCTCCATCTGGAGTTTGGAGCTCACCCCTCCTTCCTGGTGCAGCCTAGCCCTGAGCACGGAGGTGGGCACAAGCCTCCCTCAGCACACCGCTGTTCACAAATAACGTGAGCCTGTTTTGCCGCCCTGCAAGAAGACCTCTGAGAGCTCTGAGGTGAGGCAGGAATTACCCTCCTCGCAGCTTGTTTTCCCTGCCCGCAGCAGGGATTGCCTCCTCTCATAGCATTCCCCACAGTGGCCTGTGTTTCTCTCTCGAGATGCAGCCTGTAATGAGATCAAGATGGTGGGAGAGCCTTTCAGCAACCCTTCGGCCTGCAGTAGCAATGGAGGAGGGCTGTCAGTGCACCCATCAGTGGGACGAGGTTGGGGTAGTCTTGCCTTCGAGCAGCGATGGAGCTAGTCCTTCCAGGGCACTGTACTCTTGCTTGCGATGACACCAAAAAAGCCTTGTCTCTTTGCAGGGTGCTGGCACACATGGCTCGCTACAGCACTGGCAAGTTTTTAAGGATTTGTCAGATGGGAACAGTGGTGGAGAAAAGAAAAGTGAAACCAGATGTTTTTCCTTACAGTTGCTTCATATTCATATGGGGGGGGGGAGGGGGGGGGAGAGAGGCCATAAAAATGTCATAACCCTTGATCCCTGAGGCTCAGCATTACACTCTGCAAAAGCCAGTGCTGTAAATCCGCACCTCTGCCTTGGCAGCCAAGGGTCCTGATGGGGAGATACCCTTGTGATGGTTGGAGGGGGCAGAGCTTTTGTGTTTTTTTCAGCACAAACTGAAGGAAAAAGCCTTTGGAAGTCAGCACCGATAGGCTGCTTTTATGGAATCAGTTATTTTGTCAGATTTCTCTGGGGATGCATCAGTGCTGAGTCCTGAGGCTGACGGGCAGGCTTAGAAATTTGGGATGTGTCTGCACCACAATCAATCTATCCTGCAGGCTGTGCTGATGGAGTGGAGTTAACTTTATCCTCCCCAGCCCAGGCTCGCCTGTCAGCACAGCCAGGGCAGCACAGTGCTGGGGTAAGGATTCACCAATGAAGAATTCACCTAACTTTCCTGGTGGGGTTTTACAGCCCTTGCTGCTCTGCGCTGCTGCAGCTACACAGGTCCCTGGCACCTCAGCACCCAGCCTGGGTACCACTGCAGTGCAGTGCAGTGCAGTGCCAGCAGCTGTGTAGAAGCATTTCTTTCTGGTCAGAAGGTCTGGCTGGCACCAGAGGAGAGCTGCTAGATGACTCCAGTCATCTCTTTTTACACATCAGTGAGGCTACTTGTTGTAGTCAGAAAGGAACCTTGAGGAGCGCCCAGCAGCCCCCTTCCAGGGAAATGTGCACTTGGGTGAACGCAGAGATGGAGAAGAGGAAATGAAAGTTGTGCATACACATGCCTGGAGCCAAACAAGGGTTTAAACAGAAAGCAGCTAGGCCTTTTCTGCACTGTGCAACAAGGACTGTGATAACCAGATATGTTTTCTTGATACTTTCTGGTATTTCCATGCTCAGTTTCTGCCTCCACATCAGCAGCGAAGAAAGGCTTTCCCTAATCTGATGCAGACTGTATGGGCACGCATCTGCCTTGTAGGGGTTAGGGTGGGAGGTGGTTTCAGCTGCCAGCCCAGATTCTGAATCTGAATTTCCTTGCAAGGTCAAAAGTGACTAGGTTTAGCCTAATTTTTGGGGGGTAAGCTGTGTTACCTCCCATAGGATTTAGGTAGTTTGCTGCGCTTGGCAATGTATAGTTACAGCACTACTTGCACTAATGGGTGAACAGGAACAAGAACAGGATGGAAGGTGGAGAGCAGTGGGCATGATCTCTGAAGATTTCATTTTGGATCTCCATTCAGCCAAAGACCCCTGTGGTTTCTGTAGTCAAATCATGTAAGCCAGGGTTTGGAGCCATCTGCACTTGGTAGTCTCTGCTGAGAATACCTGAGATTGCACACTGCTCAGGTGTTATGGCAGCATAGCCCAATAGGTTGGGATAATTTTAAAAAGTATTCCTGTAAAATAATATAACGGAAGGACTGCAACATGTTTTATTCATAAAGTGACTTGAAATTTGTTCTCCTTGCAACAGAAATTGCAGACATTTTAACTCACTGCTTGATTTCTCCATCGTCACACCAAGTGATGGAAAGTTGGAGACACTTGCAAGCTGTCTGGCATTGTCATCATACTACTTCTGTGAACACTGGCACCCTGGGCATCCTAGTGTGCTGCAGCTATCAAAAATAGATTGTTCTGTACTCAACTGTGCTTACACCAACTTGGTATCGACTGGGATGTTCTCAGACAGATGCAGTTCTTCTGGTCCTTCATCACTGCCACAGTTTTCTAGACCTCTGGTCTATCTCATGCCTCTCTTCTGGACTCTCTCCAGTTGGTTGGTGTTGATGTGTTGTGTTGAAAACCAGAGAGCAGTCCAGCTCCAGCCTGGATAGCCCTGGGTGGAAGGATTACTTCACTTGTCCCGAGGGCTTTTCTCCTGTTTATACATCCAGCATGTTGTTTGCCTTTTTCCCAATGGTGTTGCCCTGTTGACTGACATTCAGCACATGACCCTGATCCTTCGCTGCAGAATGTGTACTGAGACGGTGGCGTCTCCATTCTGGATCTGGGAACTGATGTATTTCTCCCACTGTATAGTTCCTAATGCTTGGCCTACTAGAAATGCACTCTGTGACCACTTCTTCAGTTTTCCTGTGGCTAATGGAAAGGAACTTTAATGACTGGTTCAGACAGTTGATTAATGTTCATTTGGGGGAGGCTGGTTTGGGTGCTGGAGCAGTGGCAGGCCAGAGCACCGGGAGACAGAGGCAGATGTTATGGGCAAGATTGAAACGTAGTGGCTGATGTTACAGTGCTCAGTGGTGAGAATACTAGTTAGGTCTGTCAAAAAATGGGTGCTGCTGACCAGCTTTAGAAGTAATTACAAAAGTTTGCCTGGTTGTAGAAATGAACGTAAGAATGGTTTTGCATCTCTCTTTGAGTTAGGGAGTTAGTAATAGCCAGAGGGTGAGGATTTCATCTGCATACCTATTATCTCCTGGCATTTTGCAAAATGACTGAAAACTTCAGCCAGTTTGCGAAATGACTGGTTTCACAATACGGGAACATAACGTATGGCTACTGTGTCTGAAGCACAGCAGTAACTCAACAGCACCTTCACTCACTGAGAGATGAAACTTGTCTGAAGAGAGAGGAGTCTGCTTCCTCTGTCAGAGAGGTACCCTCTCTGCCCCACTTGCAGCTGAGCACTTTGAAGGCATTAGAAAGAACAGAATGGCCTTTAGACTTCTGTTAACCTGGAAACTCCCCTAGTACTGTATGATTTTGGTGTTGTCAAAGAACCCTTCCCCTTGCAGCCAGCTGCTTCTCCCTGCTCATTTTGCTTTAGTTCAGCACAGCAGAACTTCTCCAGCAATAAAAGCGGCTCCTGCCATGCAAGTGTTGTGAGAGGAGGGTGACTGCTGGGCAACTGATGAGTTGGGGTGAAACGGTGTTGGGAAAGAGAGTACAATGTTCTTTTGCTTTTATGGAAAGTGATATATTACTGTAGACCCCAGTAATCCAGGGTCTGCTCTTAGGTAGTTCACAATCAGCAAACAGGCTCCACTTGTGCTGCACCGACCATTTGTGCAGCTGTGGTAGGGCACGAGGATGTCAATTAATCTTGATTTGTGCTGTAGGATTACTTCAGAGGAGAGGAAATTTATCATCAGCTTTGGTTGCAGTGTATGTACGTGGACATCATGCCACCTTTGCAGGGAAAGCATGGGCCTCTGCTGTGCCAGGAAAGTCACTGGTCCGTGATGGAACTTCCTGGCAAATTCCCGCACTTCTCGGGATCCCAAATTCAGTCTAAAAGATGGAGCAATCAGCACACAGTACAAAACGTTTCGCAAACTTTGCCCAGTCTGTCCCTGTGTCACACCCGTTTTAGGGGAAGGAAAACTGAGGCTTTTGCTCAGACACATAAGCAGTTGTACTGATTATATGCACGGAAGCTCAAACTGTGAGATGCAGGATAAACACAGAAACAGGTGAAGCCCTGGTTCTGCATCACGCAGCACAGAGCCTGCGTAGCTAAAACCTCCAAAAGATATAGGCAAGCACACCATCTGAAACCAGACATTTCTTGTCTCTTCGTATTCCTTCTGCCACCATCCCGAAGCAGAGAAAAATAAGTTTACCTCCAAAACTGCAAGGCTCAGAGTAATAAATACAGAGCAAACCACAAATGTGGTATTCTTCTTACTGGCTTCTTTTGCAAGGTGATGTTTGTGCAGAAGAACGAAGCTCTTGTCTCAGAGGTGTGATGAAAAAACATGGAATAACGTGACTTGTGACAAAACCATGAGGCCTGCTGAACTGTTTGTCAGCCCAGTGCAACAAGTGTCCGTGTCCTCCTTCTTCACCCAGCCTATCAGCCCCTGTTGCAGGAAGCCACGTTGCCATGTTCCCCAGGGACCAGGCTGCTCTGAAATGGGTGCAAGGCAGCACATGCTGGCTGATGTACTCAGTACAGGTCAAAGCAGGGAAGAGCAGCAAGGCCTTCAGCAAAAAGCAGTTCAGGGACCTAGAGAACTGACTGCCTTTGTGAGCTGGGGCTGAAGTCCTTGCTGCTATGCCTCTGCTGTGCTTGCTCCCTGCCTGACCCCGCTCGACTGCAGCTAGCTCAAGTATGCCAGCCATGCTGATTGTGGAGATCACTGTGTGCAAGCCAGGGGAGAAAATAGCTGGGCAGATGGTGCTATATTAAGGAGAGCATCTCAGAATTGTCTGCTGGGATTCTCCAGGGGCAAGGGACCATCTTGGCCTCACTTGCTCTCTGCCTTCCCAGTGCCTCCTCCTTTTCTACCCCTTTTCTCCCTCATAGACTCTCCCTTGCTGAGGATGCTGTGGGGTGATGCACGGCCCAAGGGGTGTTACCTCCAGCTGGAATTTGGGGGAAGATGAAAGCTGGTTATACAAAGCCTGTGCCCCATGTGTGCTCAGGCAAGGTGGAGGCCCCTCATTCCCACGCCCCGGTCCAGCTCCCTGCTCTGCCACAGGACCCAGGGCAGGACCGAAGAGGCAGTTTTCTGCAGGGATGGGCTGGCACGGGCGAGGGAGTGCCCCCTAATCTTCCTTGTCAGCAATCAGCTTTCTTCTCTTCAGACTCCATGGGGGAAGGACTTGCAGCAGCATGTTTTTCGTCTTCCTCTCCCAGCCTCCTCTCCTCTCCTTTCCCCGCTCCCACCACTCCCAGCCAGTACCAGCCCTGCTCCTCACCCCTGCCAGTTGTCTCTGCCTCCCTCCCAGCGCTCCCCTCCGGTTCCCAGCTAAGCTCCAGCGAGCAGGGCAGCAGGCAGGGGCCGGAGGGGAGGACCGTGACAAGACACAGCTGCTGCCTGCTCTTAGCAGCTCTGAGAGTGGCCCCTAGTGACCAGCAGCAGAGAGGGCTGGGCACGGGCGGCTGCATGGCAGGATGGGGGTACCGATGTCCCCTCGGGAGGTCAGTGCGCACTCCCCCGGGGTCACCCTTTGTAAACTACCGAGAGCCATCTAGTGTGGAAAAACACTTGGGTTGATGATGCAACTGAAAGGCCTGAAGATTAGTGGCTTTGCACTATTACCCTTAAACTTTTTTGGTGGCACTAGGACTACTCCCTAGTGCAGAGAGGTCTCACAAGGAAGCTGGGCAGAATTTCCCTTGCCCCATCCTCTGTCTCCCCAGCTTTGCTGGAAAACAGAGTCCAGGTGTTACATGACTTTTCCAGCCCTTCAAAACATCCTAATGGATAGGATGAAGACAGCAGCTGAAAGCACTTGGAACGGTCATCCTCCTTTATCGGTGCAGGCATCTGGTGTTGGGGGGCTCAGAAAGGAACAGAGCTGCCTGGTCAGATGTGATATGAGCTCCAGTGCAGTATATCTGGGCTGTGCCTAAGATCCCTAGCAGGTCACCCCAGAAAAACGGAGTGCAGAGAAGCCCTGGAATTGCTCTAAATAATGAATGTTCAGGTTCCTACATGTACAGAGAGAAAACAGGCTCCCTTCACTGGTTAGAGTGTGGAAGGATCAAAGATGGAAATACTGGGGTTGAACACAGTAAGTGCCAAAAGGGATGCTGGAAGATGAAGAAGCACAGCAGCCGCACGGGAACAGTAATGCGGTCACTCAGAGACACTGCAAATGGCATGTGGGACAGTGGCCATCATTTTCTCTTTATAGCACACATCTTACTTCATTAGCTCTTCTGTTGTAAGAATAATTTTACTGCCTGTGAATGGTTTTCATGACACTCCTTTTCCACACAGCCCTTTCACAATGCTTTTTCCATATTAAACTTGACAGGTTTTTAAGTGTAAGATTGCCACAGAAAAAAGAATTTTGATCTTTTCTAGCTCTCAAACATTTAAAAAATCTATGCAAATCCACAGCATTGCTCCCAAATAACTTTTCCTGGTTGTTAAAATACGATGCTCCTCTATTTACATAATGCACTTCTTCATATCACTGTTACCAAGTGCTATTTTGTCCCAGAACATCGTGGTCCTCTGAGGACCTAGTCTGTTATTTAAGATGACTCTGTGTCTGTGAGGAAAGAGGCAGGTGAGGTCGCTGGCTGCCTGGTGCAAAGTGCCTGTGCTTGAGAGAGGGAAATAGTAATTCTGTTGTAGAAAGCGATGTGACATGCCATCTGCACAATGCAGGGCAGTTATGGTCATTCACGTTCAAAAAAGATTGATTCACGCTGGAACAGGTGCAAAGAAAGGCAGCGGGAGGATTAGGGCATCGAAGAGCTGAGGTTATAAAAGTAGACTAAAAGACTTTGGCTTATTTAGTCCAGCACCATGAAGGCTGAGAGAGGGATACGATCGCTCTCTATAAATACATCCTGGAGGTTAATGCTAAGGAGGAAGAGGAGCTATTTCAGTTAAAGGACAATGCTGACACAAAAGAAAATGGGCATCATAAACCTGGCATGCAGAAACCGAGGTGGGAAGTTAGATGCCAGGCTTAGGACAGGGTGAGGGCAAAGGTCTCAGGATGCACTGATATGGCCACCTGTGCATGCAGGCTGGGCATGCAGTGAGCTGTCTGATGCCTAGGGCTGGCACTGCCTTCCCTGGGCTTGTGGGGCTGTGGGACAGCCCACTGCCACCCACGGCTGCCCCAATGCTGGATGTGAGCAGTGCTGATCTCCACACAGAGATTTCGCCCGTCAGTTACAATGGGCATAATAGTCTCAGTTTGCCTGCCTGGAGAGGGAAGAGGTTCCACTGAGACAGGGTGCACTGGCACCCGCTTTACTTTGTTGTTGGGGGAGGAGAGGTTTCCTTGTAATGGCTTCCAAGGGGTATTTTGGGGTATGGAAGGAGGTGGCTGGCCCAACCTGCTGTTGTCTGTAGGGCCAGGGCCTGGGAGCACAGCCAGCTCCCCAGGGCTGGTGCTGCAGCAGCGCAGGACATCCCCATGAGGCCATGGACATTTTGTTCCTGGCACAGAGCGTGGTTGGCTGCTGGAGTTAGCCCATGGCTGAGAAGCTCTCTCTGGGTGCTCTGTCACTTGAAATCACTCGTATCATGTTGTGCTTCAAATCTCTGACTTGGGCTTAAGATCTCGCTGCCTAAAAATGTTGGCAATGAGTGCGCAGGAGTGAGCTGCTCTCGGTGATGTGAGCCAAGTGGCTGCTGGCGTGACAGTCCAGTTTTATTTCCACCCCACACCATACGCTCTCTGAGAGACTTCACCTTCCCATCAGTGGGATGGAGAGGAGCTGCCAGTGAAACTGTGCCTCCTGCTGAAACACGCTTGGCCAGGGCAGGGGTCCTGCCTTTCCTCCCTGGAAAGATGCTGCTGCTGATTCTGGGGATGCTCTGCTGATCCAGTGCTCTGAGCACACCCCACCTCCAGTGGCCAGGCCACCCATCTGGGAATCAGCTGACATAAAAAGCAATGGAGGCCATACCTAGCCAGTAGGGTTAGCCTTTGTTGCTCCTTGCAAAACAAATAACATCATGGTCGCAAATATCCCAACTCATGTGTTATTGGACTTCCCCACCTTTTCTATTTCCATTGCTTTCATTGCTTGAGGGCAGCCCATGGGATGAATGTTTCACTCCAGACTTCCATTCAGCTGTTAAGTCAGGATGCTCGCCAGAAATGTAATTCTTTCTTATATCTCCAGGATAATAGCTGGGCAGGATGGCGGATGGCTCATTCAGGGTGAGACATTACAACACTTTTATTCCTGGCATAGGATGGTATGTGGCTGTACTGCCTGTGGGTAGGTGCTTGGCTAACAGGGCTTCTTTACGGAGACACTTCTTTTCCTTTCTTTTTTTTTTTTTTCTTTCCCTATTGAATCACTTCTCTCGCTTTTCCCAGGGAGTTCTGCTGGTTGGAACATCCTGTATCGGAAAAGGGACCCGTCTATGCGTGTGTTAGATACCTGCTGCCCTCTAATGGCTGCCTGTCCCCGCGAGCCTTGCTTGGGACAGCACAGGGTTTGTGCATTCAGTGAAAGAAATCTGCTTAGCTCAGAGGTTTTCCCAGCGATTTCGTAGAATGAGACCAGCCTCTGGAGAGAGACTGTGGAGAGATCTCTTCATTACTTTTCACTGTAGAACGTGCCTCTTCTTCTTCCCTGCACTCAGTGCAAACTCCATCTTTTGCTCCTTGCCTCTGCCACATCCCATCCTGCTTTGATTCCTATTGGCGAAGTACTTGCCTTTCCTAACAGCTTTAGATGCAGTTTAGAGGGTGGACAAAGAATAACAACAGCACAGCCCTTGAACTCCATGAGCTTTCTGCACACCATAGGAGACCTGCAGAACGTAGTCAGAGAGACAGTGCTCTGGACTTCTCATACACTTGGAGAGGGTTCAGACAGCACTATTTGTGAAATGCTTTACTGTGGTAACGAAGACACATAGTGTCAGCTTCTGCTAGTTCGCTACCAGACATGTGATAATGTCTGCCCTGTTCTGAGAAAGATATCGGTGCCCTGCCTGCCTTGTTGACTTAGTGGGATTGCATTTCTTACCAAGTGGGGACCATGCAGTTCCTTGCTGAATGGCTTGCTGCTGCTCATCTGCAGGCAAGGTACAGCATGTTGCTCCCTTGGGAGCATTTCCTGAACCAGTACGGGCTCCCTGGAAAGCCTGGTGCTCATCCAGCATTGTGGAATTTTCTCCCCAAAATGAAAATCTTTAAGGCTGTACGGAGTACATGGCTGTATTGGAGCAGCACAAGGGAAGCAGTAAGATATCTGGAAGGAATTTTGCAGATGAGTTAATAATGAGTATGAAGAATGGTACCGACACAGCCTGCATCTCTTTGCCAAGGAATCTAGCATCCTACTGAGGACTGGAGGCTGTAAGCGACAAGGGAAAATGAAAGATGAATTGCAGTTAAGCAAAAAAACAAGCACTCTGAGCCATCTTGCAGGAAAGTTCCAGGGCTGAAGCCTAACTTCATTCACAGCTTTCTCCCTCTTTTAACTACTTTGGATAATTTTACTAACAATCTCAATGAGAACACAGGATCACAACTGTTGTTTCATCACAGTTAGCCAGCCTCGGTGAACTTTGATGGAAACAGCAAGGCTGCAATCTTTGATGTTCCCTCTTCTATCCAGCCCAGACAGAACAATTTTTGTGCTCTATTTATGAAACGTACTTTAAATCTGAGTTTGTACATTCTGGAAGGTGGGGGGTGGAAGCCTGACTTCATTCAAATCAGTGGGAGTTTTGCTGTGATTTGCATGGGCCAGAATTTCATCCTTGTTTATGTAGTTTTGCAGCCAGGCTGAAGAACTATTAGGATGCCTGGGCCAGAAAAAGAAACCCTGAATCGCAACACTGCTTGCAAGCAGTTGGGGTAAAACTGCTGGGAAAGTCCCAAGGAAACTGAACTAGCATAAAAGTCGTGTGTTTAGCTGGCCATGTTTTAGGTGGGTTTTTTGTGCTCTCCATCTCCTCTCTCGCTGCCTGAACTGCGAATGATGTGCTACAGAGCAACCTGATCTGCAGAGAGCTGCAATTCTGACACGTAGCCATCTGCGATGCCTTCACCAACAGGGGAATGACGGGTAGCTTTTGAAGATCAGATAATAGGCGGGTGCAAGACAACCAGAAGTCTGAACATACTTAGTAAGCAATGTTCCTGACTAATGTAGGCAGCAGTCAGTTTAATAGCAATCCACACTTGGTAGCCAAAGTGCTACGGGATGTGCTTGGATCAGGTTTGGGCATGCTTCAGGTTAAAAAACTGCTCTGTTAGATGGGTTGCTTTTTCTAAGCTGCTATTATAGGTCAGTGCAATATGCCGAACTGGGAATCACGTGTGAAAAGGATTTCTAGGTCACATCTCCGTGGCTATGAATTTGCACCCTTGGGGTTTTCAGGTGGTCTTTCTATATCTAGTAGCACTCATCAGCTTCTAAATTCCCCAGTCTGTGTCTGCACAGCAAAGAGCATGTGCAGCTGTTCATTTCATTAGACAAATCCTACACCTCATATTCCAGAATAACAGTCAACACACTTAAAATTTCTATTTTGGATAGAACAGCAAAACCAATAAATTGCAATGTAGTTTTCACCCCAGAAGCTGCACTTCAAAAATGGTTGCATCCGCACAGCTCCTTCCACTAAGACACTGGGATGCAAGGTGGCGTACAAAGTAACCCGAACATCCACACACATCTGCAACACATTACAGTGGTTGTGTGATTTTAAACTAATTTAGTTTAATATTGTACCACCCAAGTGTGCAGGGAAAATTTCACAGGTACCACCAAGGGCTGTGCTGGGCTGTTAACACAGGCAACCCTTTAGGTAGAGCTTTGAGCTAAAAATAAGTCACTCAGTCCAAGTGTCCACATAAGGTTGTGCTATGCTCTGTGGCTTATCTGGTCGCAGTGACTTCAGAGGAACTACACTGAAGAGCGCAAGAAGAAAATTTGGTCCCAGGCTCTGATCTCACAGTGTCCTGTAGGCTGCAGAAGTGCGTAAAGCAAACACTGATGCTCGTTTGGTGCAACACTATCCCTTCTTTCCGCAGAGTTTGTCTCAGATGAATGAGGATCCGGTCAAGCACAAACTAATCCTGGGCCCAAACATGATGGCTGAGGAGTTGCTAGACTGGATCCTTGTTTAAAAGGCCTTGTTTAAAACAAACCAAAACAGACAAACCCAACAGTCCTGCTGACACAAGGTGGATTTTTGCCTGAGGGAAACCTACTAGGTTTGACACCTGGTGAATGAAAAGTGAAATTGTTGGGGTGACTTTCCCATTTTCTTCAAATAAACACACCAACACTCCTATCAAAAGTAATGCTCTGCACAGAACCAGTTTGGCTTCCTCTTCTAGACAGGACCCACCAGATGCTTGCCAAGATGCTGCTGGCTGTAATGAGCTGGATATAAACTGGGCAAAGAGACAGCCCATGGGCCTTCCTTTGCCCCTACCGGTGGAAAAGGGATGGTTGAGATGTCCCTGCTGTTGTTCAGCTGTTGGTTAACAGAAGAAGCTGTATTCCATTTGGTTTTATGCTGGTTGAGCAGTCCCGTCTGCAGCTGTATCGTGTTACACACTGTTATGCAATCCCATCCTCTCTTGCAAACAATGACAGGAGCAACCTAAATCATGAAACATAAAGACTATAATTAAAGAGGGGAAAGTGCTTATTTTGCATTCAGATACCCACAGCCAATTTAGATTAGCTGAACTAGCAAATCACTTGGCACAGGCTTAATGAGGATAACATTTGCACTGGACTACACGATGGCTGTTTTCACCCCACTGTTGGCCAAGGCACTAGTGTAACCTGACTGGTGCTGCCTTGGCTTGGGCAGTTCTGTCCTTAACAGACAGTGAGATTTACACCAGGAACAGGAGGAGCCCTGCAGTTAAACCTGACTCAGGTTCTCAAACCATTAGTGTCTGGGGAAGCTCTGGTCCAGGATGATGCTTCAGGTCTGCTTCTTAGGATTGGAAGTTTGCAGGTCTACAGATCTGACACTATCTGGTCAGACTATGCCCGATGTTTCTGTGCTAGGCTTACCCTCTTCACACTGGTTATGGGGTTCATGCATCCATGCAGCTTGCTATTGCAGTTGGCTATGAAAAGTGGAAACCACCTGATAAGAACTTGAAAAGAGAGTGTGCAACTCTGGAAAGTCTCTGAAAGCTTTGGAAAGTGTTTCTGAATCCCCTACTCTCTCCCTCCCACTTCATAAGGAAAAAAGAAGCACAGTTTTTGAGATCTGATATTTCTTTGGGATTTTTCTTGCTGGAGGTCTTCCTTGGGGAACCCAGATTTGTAGCTTATGCAAGCATTACTGGAACAGCAGCTGTTTAATGTTAAACAAAGAGAGATTTCCATCCAACTGATTGCTAGATATTTAAGTTAAATAAGAATTAATTAAGAATAAAGGCCTTGATTCCCTTTTAGCTTGCAACTTTAACTCTGGTGAACATCTCCAAGGGACTCAGTTGAGTTTTCTGCTTTGTGCCCCAGTCATCAGGACTCCAGAAGTTTTAAGTAAGCTAAAAAACCCAAAGGTGAATGTTTTTATGTTGCTGCCTCGGGGACTATGAAACCATATACACCTGCTGAATCTTCAGTTGACCCTAGGGATATCTAGCGGGGGAAGGAAAAGAGCTTAAGTTTAAAATGTAAAATACGGGGAAGATGAATCAGCACAATTTTGATGCTGGTGACTCCACCTCCCTGTTTTAATGATGAACCTTCTCCTTTTTCCTGCTGTAGTCATTCTCTGCGTGTGGTAAGAATTCTTTTACAGGTCACTGAATGCCAGAAATTATGCAAGTTATGCTGTCCCAGTATCAGTGACACCCACATCTTGCTAATTCATATTGGATATGAAGATAATTACCCATGACTTTGGGAAAGGAGGTCAACAGTTTAGTTTATGGAGAGTTCTGCAAAATACTGATGACAAAACACTGCAGCATCTTGTACCACTGGTTACATAGCAAACGCTTTCTTGTCCCACTGCTGTCCAAACCTCTGCATTATCCCTTTCCACAGCCATCCCATCACAGCCAAAAGCTTATCTATCTGAAGAGTCAGGCAGCTCTTCAAATGGGAAGACGTTGCATGATATAGAATAACAGCTCTGTTTCTCCATATGCATACATTTTTCACAGTTAATCTCTCATTCCTTTGCCTCAGTCTCTGGGAGGAAAAGTTCAGGCATTTTAGCCTTGAGAATAGCTTTGTGTTGCCAGACAGTTAGCTAAATGTGAGATGCAACAGGTTATTCCACAGAAGCATCATTCAGGCTAGGGACTGTGTTTACCAGAAGGGCACAATACCACATTTTACTGACAGAAGTACCGGTCAGACACAAGACACTGCCTCTGCTGACACAGCACAGTGAGCCAGTTCTCCAGCTCAGGGGTATCTGTAGCCCAGCTTTGCCTCAGAACCTCACAACCAAAGATGTTTCTTTAACACCTCCCACCCCCACCTTGATTTGCAGGAGACACATTGCTTTGTACATGATGGGGTAAGAAACTCAGCAGCCCTGAGCCAGCCTAACTCTGCTTCTGCTTAGCTTTGCTGTAGGCTTTGGGTGAGAACCAGGATGATTTTGCATACTAACAAGCCCTTAATTGCACTTGCATTGAGATGCCTCCTCTGGTTAGCTTAGCTGAGCTCACAGCATAAGTTTCATCACCTGCCTGAATGTATAGCAGGTGACCAGTCTCACATGCTGACAGAGAGGAGCTTATTTACAGCTGGGACCATTTCTAAGCTAAAAGGCCCAACAGAGCCTAGACAGGTTTGTCTGAAGCGGAGGTGTGGGGAGTTATAAAATGGAGCTAAGAGGGTTAATTCAGCACTCCCTTTTCTCTAAGATGCTTGCCTGCTTTTACTCAAGTGATGAAGCAGTTGCTGGTGCAACCCACTATTTTAATCAGCTTTATATCTGGCCCTCCAGAAATCATGAGAGTTTGGACTTGGTTTTACAGTCAGCTTTAATTTTTAGTTTAGGAAAGATGGAGGTGGAAGTTGAGGTGTCTGTAAACACTGCTTCTAATACAGGTTCTGTTTCCTCCTTCATGAAGAGATAGGCTGACCTGATATTCCCTCCATCTACAGGACCTCCTCTGATTCTGAAGGTACTGTTATGAGGCAGTTTTTAAATAAGTGTATTGTTTGTTTTGAACTCTCTAAATATGGGCTTAAGATCATAGATAGTTGTCCTTTTAATTGCCTTTACTTAAAAAAAGAAAAAGTTACTTTGGGACTACTTAGACCTAGGTAGATGCTGACTATCAGAATTTGGCTCTCAGTGATGCTACTGCAAGGAGCACAGGGAGAAACAGCTGTTTATGAGCTATGAAGGAAAGGCTCTTTACCAGTCAGTAGTGTCCCTCCTGCAAAGATCCTGGGAAAGCTGTTTCCATGGATGGCAGTGCCTTGTTGGATGGAGGAGCTGTTGGGTATTTGATACTTCTTCAGAAGTCATGTACTTACAAAGTCAGATGCTGACATCAAGTATTTGGTAACTTCAGAAGATGGAATTGTGGGTTATGTTGGTGTATTCTATTTTTTCCTCTGTCTTCTCTCCCTCTGGACTACCAGTATGTTTTGTACTTTAACTCTGCTTGAAACTTGTTCTTTTTTCAGCTTTCAGTGATTGGTCCAGTTCAAAGAGTTAATCTCTTCTACATATGTTAAATACAAAGGTTCTCTTCTGGCTCAAGTGCTGCTTTGCTGAAGCCTGTCCTTTCTTTTCTCTTATTTTTTGGAATCAAATTTATGGTTGCCTCTCCACAGAGTATCTAAGGGTTTTTTTTATTATTATTTTAAGTAAAAAATACAACTGCCGTGGTGTCCCACTTCCTGGATGACATTGGCAACTTTATGTGTGGCTACTGACATTTCAAGAGAACCATCTTATACAGGCAGCCTGCGTTTGGCTAAATTTAGCAAGTCACAGATCAAGTGGCAAGTATGTTCCACCCTGAAACCTATTTTAGGGAGGAACTCTGCATAGGCACCAAGAGGTTAAAAAGCTGTGTGGGGGAGAAGGAGGAGGGGGAGAAAAAAAGACAAGAAGCAAAATATTTTGCAAGAATTGTTGCTATGTTCTGAGCTTCAGCTCTTGGACACTGGGCTCTGAATCACATTCACTGGGGAAACAGCTGCAGCTGTTTAAGATGCTACTGCTCTTCAGCTGTTTGTTACCTTCCCTTTGCAGGCTGTGGTCTGAGCACAAGCCCTCTCCCTTGGCAGCTTAGGCTTAAGGTACTGGCTTCTAACCTGAAGCAGCCAGAAGAATGAAACCCAGGCACGTACTGGGAAAGCACAGCAAGAGGGATGAGTTGGGCCTGGATATTGTAAATGCAGCACTTTCAAACCCACTGCAGAAGCTTGCTGGGGCTGCCTGGGAGTCCTGACTGTACTCTGCTGTCCCAGATCACGAAAAATGTTTCTGCACCGTCAGTTGTGACTGGCTAGTTAAAATACTTTGGAAAATTGACTTGGCTAAATCACAGAGAAACCGTGGCGTGGACATGCTGGTCTGTAATTAATTGATGAGCGCTAACCAGATAAAAACCGGTTGTCAGCTCTCTTGAGTGCATTCATATGGGTTTGTGCCTGTTTAGCCAAACAGTTCAAACCCTGTTTTGATTCAACTGCTTCTAGACACTGTTTATTTCCTCCTATAAAAGCACAAAGGAGACGTAATGCTGTCCCAGAACAGAGGTGTACCACTGCGTGCCCATCCTCTCCAAGCTGCTAGGGCTGCCTCTTATGGATGATGCAAAGCAGACTGCCTCCCTGGGAGCCCTGCCAGTGGCTGACTCAAGGTGAAGTATCTCGGGCTGGCTGTAATGGGTAAGGGCCGCACCCGGGCTGGTTGAGCAGCACACCTGGTGCTGTCTGCTCTGGCAATGATTGGGAAAGACATCGGTGTTTGCTGGCATATCCCTGTGACAGTGTGCCTGCGGCTCACTGGGGCTCCAGCTGCACGCAGGCCTGTGAGCTCGCACAGCTTTGACATCTCGTGTTGCCCCAGCGTGTGCAGGTGGGGAGCTGGCACAGCCCCTCTCCTTCCCCGATGGAGGAGGGAGATGGATGAAACTAGGCTGGGGGCAGGTGAGTCACAGGCTGGCTCCTTGCTTGCTCTTGGGGCAACTTCTTGCTTGATGATCCAGAGGTATGTTAGAAACGGGAAAGGAACAGCGAGTTCCCGGTGGGGATGCTGGTCTGGCAACCTGGAAGTGTAGGAGACTCCCAGCTGTGCTACTGGCCTCAGCTTCCCCTGGAAGGAAGATGGGGCTAATAACTACCGTATTATGAAATTCAAGCTCTGGAATATTGAACATTACTTAAGGGAGCATTCATGGACTATCACTTGTTTTGTGTTTCTATTAGCCACACTGGCACTTACTTGAATGGAAATAAGCTGGGATATAGGGATCCCACATGTAGGCTCTTTGTCGTGTAGTTTGCTTGATTAAGATTTATTTTTTTAAAAGCTTTTGTACCACAGTCATGGGGAAAGAAGAGGGCATTCCCTTTTGTGTTAGGATGTGCTAAATGGGCCCTCATTGCTATTAAATCTTGACACAGAGGTTTTGACCAGCCCAGAAACCATCCTGGCAATGGGGAAAGTAATGCAGTAAGTGCTTTTTGGTGCCCAAGTGTTTAGGAGGGATGTTTTCCTAAGTATTCAGTTCTCTTTCACAAAAGTCCTGAGAATGGTTGGTACTCAGCTGTAAAAGCATCTTATGTCTGCAAAACCAGGGAAGGCCATGTTTAGTTTTCTTCATATTCCTAACGCTGGAGGAAGGAGGCGAAAATCCCTCCCTCCAAACCTGAAAGGAAGCATGCTTAATCCCTCCCACCTTCCCCAATGGGAGAAGGTCAAGTATTCATCAAGCCACAAGAAACTCCCTGAAAAAGACCAGAACATCAATTTAGTAATGATGTTTTTGCATGCAGCCTTGAAATCTCAGCAAGAGAAGACAGAATTAAACCTCTCAAACATTATTTTGACCTTACGTGGGGAAACACAGGTTAGAGTACAGTTTTCAGATCAGACTCATGGTCCCCCAGTTTCACTTCTGTGAAACCGAGCAGAAGCAGAAAGGGCCATTTCAGCCCCTCCTGGCAGGATGCAGCAGTGTTGAAGAGCAGAAAGCAGTACTTCAAGGCTGCTTGGGAAGAGAAGGAGTTTAATTCCCACCTTAATGATTAAAATGAGCTCTTTCCTATTGATTTCAGTAAGGGCTGCTGTAGACACTAATAGACTGAAATCACAGACAGACTAAACCTTGCTGAAACTGTTGGTGGAGAGAGAATCTCTGGCCTTCACCCCTGTTTATGGCAGGAGTAGGAAACAGGTAAGGTTCCCAAGGGTATTTGAAAGGTGGAAATACTGGAGCCCCTGCCTCAAACAGACTCGCAACAGCAGCAGAGGCTTCAGCCAGCTGAATACAAAAGAACTGAGAAGAAAATATGAAAGGATTGAGAAGAGCAAGGAAAAGTGATGGTGTCCTTTTAATGATAGAGTAAGGCTGTCCTAATGCCTACCAGCTGCTGAACACACCATCCATCTCTCCCCTTTCTGGCTCCCAAGCTGGGAAGACACAAACAGACCCAGCACCTTCCCTGCAGTGATTTTTGTTTATTTATTTTCTCAGTAAGACCAGCTTGCTGTGGGATGGCAGGGATGGATGTGCTGGCCTCAGAGAGAAGCACAGCTGCAGATGGGTGTTGTGAGGAGGGAACAGGCAGTGATCTGAGGGCAATTCTCGGGAGAAAAGGAATAAAAACCTGCTGAGTCTTGTGTTGGCAGCTGAAGCTGTTAATGACCTAGCTGTGGATCTGCAGCAGGGGATGGGAAGCTATATTAATGCTTGGTGTTGACAGGTCTGCTAGTGCACCAGCCTCTTCCTGGAGGTGACTTGGGAGCAGGTACACATGCTTGGCTGTCCCCTCTGTAATCATCTCCGGCAGAGAAGGGGTTGGTGGCCGCAGCTGGTAGTGCCCGTAAGTCCTGTAGCAAGAATAGCCATGCTGCTGTTGAGGTTTGAAGAGGTTTTTTCAAACAGAGTATGGATTTCAGTAGGTGACATGAGAATGGGAGCAAATACATTGCTTCACATTGTTTGATCTCTGCTGTGTTCATGGGGTGGGGAGGGAAAAAGAAAGGAATTTGTGCATTCTTTGCAAGGGATGGAGGGAACAACACATTCAGCGACCAAATCCACTTGTAACGGAAATATACCACTCCCTACATTTTTGGCTGGCTGCTGGGGTCAGAAGGGATAACAGTAGCACTGTGCTGGGGTTAGTGTTGCTGTGGTTAATGACAAGGAAGTTCTGCCTAGTTAACATAGGCTAAAATAATACCTTACTGTGGACATGGATGATATTTAAGCCATTAACACTTCAGTGATAAATATCTAGCATAGTAAAGTCCTAAGAAAGTGGCTTCGATAAAAATCAAGATGATTGCTTGATTGGACCTTCTGTTTTCAAAGCACTTGCACTGTGCTGGTGTACAACGCTAGACTTCCCCAACAAGGGGCCCAGTGGGGCAATTCGTAAGGCTTGCAGCTTGGTCCTTGTTGCCTGTCTGGAGGGTCCTTCAAAGCAGGCAGCAGGCCACTCTTGCACTGCAGGTGATGGCAGAGGTAAGCAGCTGAGCACTGCAGCCCCATCTGTGTTTCATGATAGTCTTTCCTGCAATAGGAAGCCAGGTGTGAGCTCTCTGTGGGAGAGAAGGGGCCACCAGGTCCTGGGGAAAGCTGGTAATTGGGTTAGTTTCCAGAAAAAGTGGTGCTTGTGGGTAGCTCCTCTAATGAATCCCAGGAGCTTTTGGAAAATGAGGTGCACTGTTATCACTAGCACAGGACCATCCTCCTGATGGTGTTGGTGGGAAGCAGGGTGGTACAGGTTTGAGTGAATGTCTGCAGCAAAGGCAATGTTTCTGAGAGGTGTTGAGCTGAGTGCATATACACAAGTCAGCTCTGCCACCTGTGTGATGTGATGTTCACAAGAGACTAGGTGTGTGGTACTTATGTGGTGGGAGGAATTTGTGGCCTGTCTCTAGCTGGAAACTTGGGTGCCAGTGTCCCAGAGTATGTAGCTTGCAACGCTTCATTTGCTGGTAGTTTCTGCAATTGTGGCAGAGAAGGGCCACAAGGAGGAAAAAGTGGTTATGAGAACTTCTAAATCACTAAAAAAGGCATGGACACTGCAATCTTTGTTCTGACTCATCTGGGCTGTTAGTTGAAGGAGGCAGGCTGAGCAGTTGTGGACCTCCTTGCTCAAGGGAGCAGCATTCATTTGTGAACTTGCTGAAGCCCTGAAAGCAGAATTGGTGTAGGTGAGCAGTTCCCATGCTGAGCCTCTGACCACTGATTTCCTTCCAGCCATGGACAGATGTGGCTTAGGGAGAGCTAGCAGGCCATGGCTGGCCAGTTTCTTACCACCTGTGGCTTCCAGTGCTGCTGAACAAGTCTGAGAAGTAAAAATCCAGCAAATAAGTTCTCATCGTCATCTTCCTCCTGCAGAAAACAAACAATGACATGGTTACAGGAGTATCAGCAGTTCCTGGATGATGGGGCTTTGCACTGCAACTCACGTGTTGCAAGTGGGGGAGTGTTTGTGAAGAAAGCTGGTGTCTGCATTTGTGAGAGTGTGACTGGAGGTAATTTCAGGATGTTTTGGCAATGTTTTTCCTACTTTGAATTTTATTCCAAACTCGCGCTCAGTCAAAGCACTGCTGTGAACTGCAGCAGCTTGTTCGGTCACCTCCCTTCAGTGAGCAAGCCGTGCTGCTGTGGGGCCTTGCTGGGACATGAAAGTGCCGACAGATGAGTTCTGGGAAACCCCACAGCATTGCTGCCTCCTCCCTGGGGATTAGGGATGCACTGGGACCCAGCAGGAAAGCCTACGTCCCCTCGCGTCAGCAAATCTTGGTGCAAACTGCTGAGGAGGGGAGGGCTGTGCTGTTGCTGTGTCTGACAGTCCAGGTACTGGGGTGCTGCTGTCCCTGGCCACTGCTGCTATTTGCTCAGGGAGCAGGAGTTGGGCCAGTAACGTGTCCCTCGTGATAAAGAGCTACTGTTTGCGTGCTGGGTCAGAGCTAGGTAGGTGTTTTGCATTGGCGCCGTGCGTTCAGGGTGTAGGCTGTAAAAGAAATTAAATAAGGGACTTTGAATGGGCTGGGTCCAGGTGCCAGAGGGTTAAATCAGAGCAGTTCCAGCAGTTGCTGAAGGGAGAAAGCTGTGTAACATCGCCTTACACCGGGTAAACATCCCCATCTTATCTAGCTAGCCTTTTAAAATCGACGAGAGAGAGAAACACTCGTGCAATCAGAGCA
Source organism: Lathamus discolor (assembly GCF_037157495.1). Lineage (NCBI taxonomy): Eukaryota > Metazoa > Chordata > Aves > Psittaciformes > Psittacidae > Lathamus > Lathamus discolor. The sequence goes on from NC_088885.1 coordinate 71,969,817, forward strand.
TCGTCTGTTTAAGGAGCTTTTATTTATCTCCAGCCTAGTTCTTGCAATGATGTATCGTCACCCTCAAGGCAGGGGAAAAAAAGCTTACTGGGAGGAGGTAGGAGGGGGAAAAGGAGGCTGGTGGCAAGGCTCAGTAGTTTAACAGTGCCACCTCCTGGATGGCCGTGAGCGGCACGGATGCCCCAGCTCGCACTGACGTGTCCAGCACTCGCTAGTTACCAGCAGCAGCAGCAGCCGCCGCGCAGCCCCAGACGCGGACTTCTCGCCAGGCCCTGTACGGTGCGGGGCTGCAAAGGGGAAAATCAGCTGCAGCTTATAGCCCTTTAGTGCAGCAGCCAGGAGCAGTCTTCGGTGTGCAAAGGCTGGCCCAGGCAACGTTTTTCCACTTCATGCAGACACCGCAAGTCTTCGGTATATTTCATCTGCATGGGATGAAAACAAGTCCTGATCTCACCTCCTCTACCAGGGATGGGGGGCTCAGAACGTGAAGCTCTTTTAATCTATAGAGGGGCAGATCAATTGTCCAAATGCTGATATTTAAATTTCATAATATGTTAATTAAAGGCAACAGTTAAAAAGGTACTTTGAAATTAAAAGTCTCTTTTTATAGCACCGGTTTAAAGGTCTCTCCTTAGGAACGGGATGGGATTTCCTGGTGTGCATGGGTATCCATTGCCCCAGATCTATTAACACCAATTAGAGCAGGACATGGGTCACTGCACAGGGCAGCACGGGTCTAGCCAGGCAGCAATGGGTGCTGATGCAAATGCCTCCTGAGCCAGGATGGTGTGATGGCAGGGTAGCTGTGTTCCTCCTTGAGCTGGAGAGCAAAGACTTGCCTGGGATAGAGGAGCTGGAGCTTAGGGTACTATGCAGAAGGCTGCCCCTAGGGAGGGCAGCAGAATAGGGCGTCAGCTTTGGAGGAAAGGATTTCCCCAAAGGCTTGGGTTTGCAGCATTATCGTCACTGCTGCACTGAAGTTTCCGTGAAGCTGAGCAGGATCCAGGATTGCCTTGCACGTGGGTGTCAGTCCCACAGCAGCTCAGGCAGCTCTTAACCTCCTACCTTGTTTACCCCACTCTTGGCTATGGCACTCCTGTGACCCCAGCACGGCCAGTTCAAGAAGCTAAACCCACAGAAAGCACAAGGCAGAGGTGAGCAGTTTTCAGCTGGGGTGGCTCAGTGAACATGAGTGCAGCAGAGCAGGGTGAAGGTAGTGTGGGTGCGAGGGAGGGGATGGGAATGCACAGCTGAGGTGGCATGAGCACAGGCACAGCTCTAGTGGCCTCAGTGCTTTGCTTTGCCCTGCAGCTGTGGCAGGCCTTCAGCAGCAGGGTGTACTTCTTAAGGCACATCAGCTGCTTCAGTGTACTCTCAAGAGCACTTGCAGATGCTCAGGACATTACAGGCAGCATTTACCCTCTCTAAGGGAACAATTTGTCTTTGTAGAGGTTCCAGTAACAGCATGGAGTGTTTTATTTTTTTCCAGCTCTAGATGGTAAAAATACAGTCACTTATGCAACCAGCTTTATAATCTTCCCTCTGTTGTACCTCTGGGGATTTATATCTGTATCTCATGGTGTTCCCCGTTCTCCTCACTTTCATCTCATCCTACGGTGTTCCCTGTGGGTGTAGTTACTACTGAGGAAGCAGGGAGTGGCAGGAACATCTCGAAATGGTTGTGATGGAAAAACCTGGTAGTGTGGTAGTGCCTCCTGCATAGCATGTCAGCCTGTGGTGGGGCAATGCAGAAACCTCAGCAATGCTTTTGATGTGAGGAGTGCTGTGTCCTGGGACATCGACACTTCAGCTGGGCAGAAGGATTTGTGGTACGAACCAGACTGGAGAACTGTCTGACCTTAAGTAAGTGAATAAAGCTACACTGCAAGTCCAGTGTGGTGAAACAACCAGGAATTGATTCAGCCAATTTTTGCTGCTGAAACCCCCGTATCATCAAGGTACAGCTTAGTAGTTTTGGACGTTCTTCCAAATAGCTCGTGATGAGCATTCTTGCTACCAGGCCTTTCTGCTCTGTGACCCCAGTCTATGCCTGGAAGGCTTCTCCATTTAATCCATCCTATAGACACCACCTTTTACAGATAAAGTGCTTTGCTTTGTCTGCCTGCATACCCTGCCACCGAGCAATCTTCGGACTTCACTATTTGTCTGTTAGCTTTGTCTCACGTGTGTTCGGGGCTTCATCCTAAGTGGAAAGAAAAATACAGAGAAAATTTGCACAGAAAATCCTTCTCGGTACTGGCGGTGATACCAGTTCTGTGAAGGTCTGCACAGGGATTATTTCAGTCAAGCCAACACAGAAAAAATTCCACAAATCATTGTTACAGGTGCACTAGACTGGTTTTTGCTACAGAATACTCTGGTGTGGTTAAGCCAAAGATAGCCAAGAATTTACTTGAATCCAAGTTTCCTACGCTGGCTGTACTTGGGGGTTGTGTCCACACAGCTCTTTTGCTGGCCAGTGAGAGCAGTTTGTTACTGTAGACACTACAGTAAGGGAGAACCGTGTGAGCAAGCAGCAGTGATTTAGAGGTGCAAAAATCCTGCAGTGTTGTTTGCTTGCCACCTTCTGCAATTGTAGCACAGTTCGTTGTAGTAGTGGCTCTAGGCCTGTTTGTTTATTTGTACTCATCATCCACAAGGTACTGATGCATTTTTGAACTCTCATATCTCTTGTTCCGTGTTTACCCTTGGAGATGTTGATGAAAGAATTAGGAATGGAAAAGCATTGTGTATTCCTGATCTGGATCTGCAGTTCCCTAACATCCAGGGAGACCTTGAAATTCGTGTTACTTTCCTGTTTCTTAGGGAACAAACCAAGCTATGAATAATACATACAAGCTCTGGGGCAAAACTGTTTTCCATTCATAAAATTCAGCAGTGAAGACTGAGTAGTAACTTCTTAGCCTGCGCAAAGCAATAGAAACTCCATGTTAGGACTAGAAAGCTACTGACAGCTTCTTCAGCTTTTGCTGTGACACAGTTAATACATTGGTTCAGCTTTGATTTTTTTTTTATCCAGGTACAACAAAGGTGTCTCCAGCTAAGTGGTGCAGATTTGTGTGGTTTCCAGTGTGAGCAGTTTGAACTTGAAACAATAAAGGCAAAATAAAGTTCCCCTCCTTCTGTTGGCTTCTTTCTTGGCTGTCAGAATGGGAAATAGTCGGTGCATAACTTGAATAAATCAAGGAGAAACAACAGATGAAAATTATGGCATTGTGTTCTGGGCTGAATTAAAGGCTATTAAGTCACTGAAGTTTCTGCTTTGGTGATGATGGGGTGAGAAATCAAATCGTAGGATGCCAGCAGCTTTCTGTGGTACCGGTCCTGTAAGCTGTTTGTGTTTCAGCATCTGAGGGGCCCTGTAGGAGGCCAGGCAGAGCACTGCTGGGAGGGAGAGGGTGTTAACCACTGTCAGCACAGCGGTGCAAAGGTTGAGGAGATCTCTGATTTGGGTGCTCTAGTAAAGAGCATTCAATGGGGAAACTTGATTATGATTTGCTCCTGGAACAGCCGGTTGTTTTTCAAGCTGATGTTTGTCAAGTAGTAGAAGGAGGTGAAGTTTTGCAAGGGGCAAGAGAGCATCCTGGATCAAAGTATTTGGTTTTTCAAGGTAAAGCTGCATTAAACTGGGGAGAAGCAAATTGGCAACAAGGAGGAATAATCTGTGCCTTTTATCACACTGCTAACCCCAGCTGTAAAATTTACCATAGGAAAGCTAATAAAATGGGAGCCACACAGGCAAACAGAGGGCACGAGATTATCGGCAAACATTTATTTTGGCTCTGGCGGAGCCACTCTCCTGATCAAAGTGGTTGGAGTTTGAACCTCTTTTAAGTTGTTCCCTTGCGCTGATGGCATCAGTATCCTCTGTGCAGCTGAGTGGAAGAAGAAAAGTATCAGTAGAGAGAAGGAAAGTATGTGCGAGGCTGCTTTACTGCAGTGCGAGACAACAGTAGCTTATTTTAGCTTTGCCAGCTGCTGCCTGGTTTAGGAAAACAACCTAAGGCTTATTGTATAACTAGATAGTACAGGCATTATCCCAGGGCCAACAGGGAATGCTTTACCATCTTGCAGGCTCACGTCTAGCAGGCTGAGTAGCTCTGCAGCCCTTATCAACAAAATACCCCACTGGCAGAAATCAGCTTGAGCCTCAGGCTTGGCCCTTCAGGAGCCTCTTCTCTCCCTTTGTTCAGGATTGCCCTTCTCCCCCAGCTAGAGATGCTTGAATCCTTCTTGCCAATTAGTCTCCTGGCTGAAATGAATTGCTCCTCTTTGATCCTTGCGGGCTCCATGGTTGGTGTATGGTGGGGTGGGCTCACTTGGTGAATGTGGTGCTCTTGCTCAGTCTCACCGGGGAAATACTTAAAGAGCTTCTGGGAGGAGGTTACGTGGGCGAGGAACACATGAGCGTCATGGAAAGAGGCAGAGAGAGGAGAAAGATTTAAGGCCTCAGGAATGGGATGTTCTGTGCAAACATCTTGTGTCTTGCTGTATATATTAAGAACAGAACAAAGGCAGGTTTATTTTTTACTTTTCATGTTTTATTCTCGCCATTTTTGTTCCTGCTGTATTGTTCTCTTCCATACTCTGTGGGGTGATTGCTTGAGTTGGTATTCAGTTCAAGACTAGCTCCTAATGTGTTTATATTAGAGAGGCAAGTGGGGAACTAGGCTTAAATGTACCTGCTATACTGTGGCTCTCCTTGCTAGGTCAGGGCAGTGCTGAAGAACCACAGAATGTCCTTGCCTTGAAGGAGAGGCCAGGCTGAGCAGCAGGAGAAGAGATCAGACAGTAGGAAGTGAATCCTCTGGGTGCTGGTCTGCAGAGTATTGCTTCATAACACCTTTTTACAATTCTTACTTTTAAATGGCTCCACATTACATAGCCAGAGCTAGGCTAGACTACTTGTTCATGGGGGCCTCCCTGGAGGTGTGGGTATTGAGAGGAAGCTGGAAGGCTGGCAGAGCAATCCAATCAAGACTTTCCCCTTGCTATCTCAGGGGACCATGTGTGACTTTTCTGTCCTCATATTTGCCACAGCCAGCTCCTCTGTGCGGTGTGAGGAAAATACTGCATCCATCACATGAGGTCCAGCAAGGCTTTCCTATTCAAGGCCATGGCAGGGGCCACGTTAGTCTGGAAGCTGCCCTCTGGGGGAGCCCCTTCCTACTGCTGCACAGAAGTATGGGTCTCAGCAGTGTACAGCCACATAATGAAGCTGGGTGTGTGTGAGCTATGTTTGTGGGTGGACCTTCACGCTGATCTAGAGGTGTGCTGGTGTAACAGAGTGGTGGGACATCTGTTAGTGTCTGGCGGTCTTGGACTTTGCTGAGATACAGAAGTCTCTGACTAGGTTGTGCGTGACTTGGTAGAAACATTGTAGTAGCTGTTTTATCTCAGCTTTAGCTGATTAGTGAGTGCATTTGTAGCACGCTGATCGTTGTGTTTGCTTGAGCTCTATGAGAGCTCTTGGGGAGCAGACTCCCAATCCCATCTGTCTCGCTCAAGCATTTGTTAGTCCTGGGAAGGTTAGTTCAGAATAATGCACTGAAAAGACTGGGGTCTATATTCTAGGCAGGTTCCTCATCGTAGACCATTGCATAAGAGCTGAGGATAGAGATGGCTTAAATCTTTACCTTCCCAGTGTCATCCGGGTCAAAAACTTGATTTCTGTTGGAATAACACCCTTTAGATGTACCCCTTGCTCCTGTTTCTCATGCTGTAGAGCACCACTGAAAAGGATAAAAGGGAGCCACCCTGTGATTATTTTAGGGCTACACTGGAGAGTGCAGGGGATGCTGTATGAGAAATATAACTGATGAATCTTTATGGGACAAAAGTAGCATCTTTCAACATAACAGAAGTAGCAGCATAAAGACACTTCCAGTTCAGGTGATCTTGCCAATAGGGGCTGAAAGCCCAAAATCTGGCCATGGGGTTCACTTACGCCTCATCCCCCTGACTTCAAGGAAGGCTGGCTGGAAATGTGTGGAACCTTGGTTTGGCAAAACACAACTGTCTCCTTGCTCAGGCTGCAAATCCCTGGAGGATGTTGCTCTTGCCCTTGCACAGTTGAGCTATGTTCAGAGCCTGGATGTTGCTACAGTGCCTTTACTAAGCATTTTTAGGCTACTTCAGAAAGACATCTGCAAAATAGATTTGGATTCTGGTGTAATAGTATGAATACACCGCAGACCTTCTGGGACAGCAAGGGATTCATTAGTTGTGCTGGGATCAATGAAGATGAGCCCTGTTTTTATTGCTTGACCACGCACAAAGGCGTCTGATTAGAAAGAGGAATTCAAGGAAGAAACTGAGACATTTCTTAGGCTGAAGGGGCAGAGCCCTTTATAATTTAGAGAGCAACTAAAACCTGAGTGATTTTTGGACAACGAAGCTCTGTGGCTCTGTAGTATGGCAAACATACCTTTTCTCCTGCTATCTCCAGTTTAAGGCTTGGATTAAGATGGGTTTAAGATTTAGTCTTAGTTCTTCAGCTTAATTCCAAGACAAAAAGGGCAAGTGATTTTTGTGATAGGAAGCCAAATGTTCAGCTGATGGTGGGTGAAGCTCTGCAATGTCTGTGTGTGAGCTGGGCAGTGAAGAGTCAATGGTGGAAGATCTTGAGGGCCAGAAGTCTGGTGCTTTAGAGATTAAATTCATATTTTCTGGGCAGCTGAGATCTCCTGAAGCAGTTTCTGCTACAGATGCTCTAGGGGTGCCCTTGCACCATGTGGAGGAGAAGGCTGGCTTGTTTGCTGTGGTGGGCCTAGGGGCTCATTGGGCTGTTCTCCAGGGTATAAGGAGCCTGGAAAATATGGCTGAGTGGATCTTGGCTATTATGGGATTGATTTAAAGTAGAAGTGCTTAAACTAGCATGGGTTTGTTTTTCATCTGGCGAGTGTTTCATCAGATAACAGACCAAGAAGCTTGGTGGCAGGAATCTGGATTTTAGTCATGCTTTTGTTGTGTGGTTGCGGTGGAGCAGAGCTGAGCAAGTGGACACTTGTGTGTGTGCTGCTGTTGAATGCAGTTTTGTTTGCTTCTTCTCAAGGTATGGCTTTTCTGATACACCATGGGGAGAGGTGAATCTGAAGAGCTACTGACCTAAGGAGAAAAACTGAGCTTGCTTATGTTTTGTGATGCTCTCATGCTTTATGAAGACCTAAAACACAGCAATGGTGGTGACTTGGATGAACTGCCTCCAAAACAGGGTGTAATGGAAATGGGCTGAAACAGCAGTATGTTAGATGTGCTGCATCCAGTTTTGTGGCACTTGCTGGTCCGTGTTCAACAGTGGTAAGCCTCCCTCATGTGAGTCAGGGCCTCAGAGACTTGCTTGCCTTTGCTGGGATGGCAGGTGAGAATCTTGCTGCATAGGAGGGAAACGAGGGCCAGTGCCTTGCCCCAAGCTGTTGGCTGCTCTGCGGTTTGGTCATCTGTGCAGCAGAGATGCTCTTGCTGCTCAGGAATTTGTTTGAAGTGCAGCATGTGGGTGTGCAGGATGGAGGCCATGTGTCAGAGCTCCTGTGTGGCCAGCTGCGAGCCACAGCTGCCCTAGCTGTACATGTTGAACCTCTCCCAGATGAGGCATGCAGCCCAGTGCTCACTACCATCCTTCACAAGCCTGTGCTCAGCTACAGAACGCTCCTGCGGCTCTGATTCCTGCCCATACGTTTCCAGATTAGAACTCAACCCTACTCCTGATCCTCCCCCTACACTACAAGTCTCCCAAACAGGTGTCCATACTTTTCAGGCCAAAATCCTGTTCCTGTGTCCTGCCCTGTGCTTGGTTATCCACCTACCCATCAGTTATGCCAGCTGCAAAGGCTCCTGGAATGAGAGGGTTTGGTGATGTGCTGCACTTGGGAGTGTAGTTAGTGTTTACTTCTCCTGGGGTTTTGTGCTCAAAGCAAGGAATGCTTTGTCCTCTGCTAGCATAAAATGTTTGTCAACATGTCTGATATTTCATATTGAGCTGCTCATGTAACTTGTTTCCCCCAATCTTTTCTGCCTTCCTTTTTTTTGCTACTCTAAGCTTTGGATAGATCTAGAACCATGAGGAAAAATAAGAAAATTTCATTATGAATTTATTGAGAAGCAAGAAGAGCACATAACACATAGCAGAATGATTCATGTATCACTGAAAAGACATTAAAGAGTGAAATTCTGGGTAGACCCCAGAAGACTTGAGTGATGTGAATCTGGTAACAGGGCATGGATCACTGGGAAAAATCCATGTTCATACTATGTGGTCTTTGTTCTGTGGTATAACAAAATCTATACTAGTGGAAGCTCCAGACAGGCTCCGGAGAAGATTGAAAATGTTGAGTGCTGTAACTGCATGATAAGTGATAAAAATGAAAGCCATCTTCAGCCTGTTAGAAATGATATCTCCATAATTTACTGGGGAAAAAAAGAGAAGTTTAGGCTGTTGCCTGTTCTTCCTCATGCTATTTTCATCCCAAGATGGGAATGTTGATATCAGACACTTTCTACTTGCAGCTGTATATATTGGAAGGAAAAAGTAGGCTACACTGTGCATATAGAGAGGAAAATTACCACTAGGGGGGTCTAGTCACATCTTGAAAATAGTGAATTATGAAGAGGAATAGCATCAGAACCACCACGTGGGGATTATTTCCTTCAGAATCATTGTGGCATGCAAGCAGCTCACTTGGCTTGAATAGCTTTGGTAGCTTTCATGAAATCTTGTTGCTAATAATAATCTAAATAATTTTTCACGGTAACATAGGCACAAGCGACAGTGTCTTGGTCTTCATTAGTCAGCTCTGCTGAAATAGTGTAATCCCCCTGTATGAGACAGACACAAAGCAAGAGATTAGCCCATCAATAGTTTATGACTGCTTCTGTTTCTGTGAGGGAGCCCTCTTCCTAGAAACAGAATAACACTTTCCCTATCCAGTTTCCCCAAAACATTTCCTGTCCAAATGTTTCAGAACTGGTAAAGGACTTGTCCATATTTTGTGCCAAAATAATCTCATCAGGGATGTCAGTGCTGACAGCACAAGTTCAAAATTAAAACAGTGCAAGGGGAACAAAATGTTTTGATGCATGAAAATTCATTTCAGATCTGTGTAACTTTTCGTGTTTCCTATGATCAAGCACAACATGGCCTGTGCTGTTTAGTAACTGGAAGGGGAAGAAGTGCTCTGTCTGGCACTTCTCTTCCTTGGATCTTTTTCTTCAGTGTGTACACTGTTATCCATATAACATTTATGCGCTTGAGGGATATGTGTGTATAGATGACTCAATCTGTAATGAATTCCTATATCATAAAACAAGAGGTAGATTAATTTCAAATTGTGTAGTTAAAATTACTAAGAATTCTGGCTTTGGGGAGAACGTTTTATTGTTGCAGTGCAAAAAGTCTCATCTTGGAACTATGGCTTTTCTGTATTGGTCAAAACTGCTCTTTCCAGACACTTGGAGAAGTAGCAGCACTAGGCAGAGAACGTAACAAAGCTTATTTAACTCCTGGAGAAGAGCTGAACTAGATTTCATTCCATCTAGATTACTGGTACTGCAGCATTTCTTTCTGTTTTTTTCTGGAGTATGGGGGGGAGCAAAACCTGGGGGAGAAGAGCTTGGCAGCAGTGGCCTTCTGGCTTTGAACCACAGAAAGCTCTTGCCCTGCTCAGAACTCTTCTGGCTGCGGAGTGGAAAGAGACACAGAATGAGTCAGGTTTTTTGGCATTTGGGATTTCTAAAGCAAGAAATGGTCTGTGTCCCGACAGAGAGGCTCAAGTGTAACATCCAAATTTAAAGAGAGGCCCAATAGCAACATGCTCATGAGAATACAGCCTTGTGATTGCTGTGCAAACTGTGCAAATGCCCATCAGGCTGCTCAGCTGAAGCTGCTTTTCACAATGAGCAGAAGACGATTAATGCTTGGGATAACTCCTTATTGCTGGCATGGAAGGATGGTGTTGTTTGCCTGACTGATTAATTAACAAAAAAGGTTTCCTACTTCCTTTCTCACAAATATGTTAATTCCCCAAAAGCTTCTAGTTCTATTCACGGAAGGGAGTTTATAATAACTCATTTCCATTGCTCATTAGTGATTTAGATTTTTTTTTTCTCCTCCAGAATAATTTTTTGCTCATGGGTAAAAATTGTGATTAAAAGAGGATTGTGAACAGTCTTAGAATTCCTGGCTCCAAGCTCAGCTAATTTACCCAGAACTGGAGTTTTATTGGTCGCTGTGGATGTTTCTAGGGCTTTCTCTTGGTCTAAAGACCTATGCCTTTTTTTGTCTAGAGCCTTGGTATGTTAGTAAAGATGCTCCTGGGCCATGATGCTGACTGGTATGAGCTTGGGCACTCTGGTGTGAGAGATCAAAAGGTTTTGCTCAACACAGCATCTTTAGGCGTAGCCTTTAGGGAAGCAGGCTGGTAAGGGTAGGATAACAGCCTGCATGAGGGGGCCCAGCTGCCTGTGTGAAACTCTTGGAAAGTGAAGGTTGTGGTTGCTAGTATCACCAAGGGAAGACTGAGACATATGAGAAAGTAGCTGTTATGGAAGGCTCCATCCACCCAGAAGCCAGATATCCTTGTTATCACCTCTGCCAGCCTTGGCAAGCCAGGCTCTCTGGGACTCATGTCCTTGTTCTACATCCCTGTTCTGATCCTGTTGTCTTTTCCTGCATCTGAACCAACCCAGTGCAGAGCAGGCCCCAGACCTCATGTCTGAGGTTCTGACTGCTAGGTTTTATGTCTGCTGCTGAACTGAGAGCTCAAGCTGTGCTTCTCTTGTGGGAGTAAATCTAAGGAGTGTGTGACTGACCACCTGAAGTGTGTGCATTTGCAGTAGTGACTGTGATGCTTTCTTCACCATGTTCTCAAACAGATACCTTGATGATCCAGATCTTGCCTTTTCCCCTTCAGTCTAGTCTCTTCAGGCATGTGGCTAAAAATTCTTTCTTATTTACTGGTCAAATATGGCTTCATGTTGTGCCCAGTTAAGAGATTCTGGTGCATGAAATGTTTGAGACTTATCTTGCTTTGCAATGTGATTTGGTTGACCTTCTAGAAGGAGACTTAATTCAGCATGGAGAAGGCTGGTTGTAAAGACCTTCTGTAACGGGTGGCCAGGAAATTCAGAGCAGTGCCTAGAATACTGCCCGTTTTCTTACCTTTGTAAGAAATTATCTTATTATTTTAAGACTCTGTAAGTCTAGAGAAAGTGTTCTTGGCCTAATTAACTTGTACTTCCAGTTGCAACCTAGAAGACCTCTGTACCTGTATCTAACACCATATAGGCTCAGTGGAACTCATACAATTACAACAGTTGAATAAATTACCTTCATAGCTAGTGAGGATGAATGAGCTTCTCCAAATTGTTCAGCCCACTAAGGAGTGAGCTGAATTGCAGCCTTGGTCTCTGAGGAGTCTCCTGGAGCTGCTGCTTTTCTTGCTATTTTAAGAGAAATAGAGGGGGAGCCTACTAAAGAACAGTATGGCTGCATGACTTAGTGCTGGCAGAGGGGACCTGCTATCCTAAGAAAACCTGTCTATCTCTCCATAATGCTTTAAGCAAAGCCAACTTAATTTCATATTAAAAAGGATTAGTCATGTAAACACTATCAGATCCAGTGTGCAATCTGGGGGAGCCTGGAATATGCTGATGTGATTGCTGGCAGTCCTCTGATTATACCTCATCCAGAAAGCCCCTCTGCTTGGGAAAACTTACCTGTGGGATTTCTTTGATACCCAGTGTGACTGGTCCCTCATAGTAGAGGTGCTCTGAAAAGCAGAGATGGTGGTAGGTGGTTAGACATGCAGCACGTGAGGGAAACAAGCAGCTGATCATAGATGCTTTTTTGTAATAGTTCTTCAAAGTGCTTCAGTGACAAGTGTTATGGAACTGCAAAGTGCTCTATAGAGTCTTATAACAGCCCTCCTGAGGAAACATCAGGATGTGTGCTGCCTTACAGGGAAAGCAGGGCAGAGCCTGGGCTCAAGGAGAGCCTGCAGCCCCTGTCTGAGTGGAGCAGGGAGCATAGCTTTGCACAACCAGGTGGGTGTTCCTCTGTCAGCATGAATCCTGCAAACGAGGAAATGAAAGGGGAGGGGGAATTGCAGGAAATAAGTGCTTTAGCATGATCTATTAACAGCCTGCATCTGCAATAATTGGATGGTACTGTTTTGGTAACTTTCATCAAAAACAATTTGAGCTGAGTGTTTCTGTAGGTGTGGACTTCTGACTGCTTGCTGAACGTGACCATGAAGTAATAAAAACACGTCTGTCTCGCTGCTGAGGGAGCTTTTCACCGATAAGTTACATGATGTGCTAAAGCCATCACAAGTTGTGTTGGTGACTGGAATAGATCCCAGGAGCTCCAGCTTCCAATCCTCATCTCCCTAACAGCAAGGCATGCTTCCTCTTTGCTGTGGAAGAAAGGGCAACTTTGGCATTAATGGACAGAATTAGCAAGCTGTTCTGCAGTTCCTCCTACTTTTTTCATAGCTTACTGGGCTAAACTCTGCAGACTTGACAGAAAATAAAATTGGTAGATGTTACAGTATTTCAGAACTTCTTGCACAACTTGGCCTCCCCAAGTTGTGGAAAAGTCTAAGAACTGTTTAAGGATTCTCTTTTGTAGGTGTCATGGAACAGTCTTTACTTTGACAGTGACAGAGGAGTGTTTCATGTCTATATGACTATGTGCTGGCGTACTGATGCTTGTCGCTTCTAGAGAGTTGTTTTAGTCCAGTCTCGCTGTGCTGGTTTAAATTGTTTCATATGAAAGATTGGATAAAAGGTTTGTAACAGCATTTTTGTGTCATGTGGTCCATCCCACCATGCAGTTGGTATTTGACTTGGAACAGAGTCCACAGAAAGCCTTCCTTACACATGCTATGAAATGTTAGTGCCTTGTAGCAAACTTGTATGAAAGAATCATAACTGTAAGAAAGAAGCAGGAAAAGAACAGGAGAAGCCTGAGACATCACCAACGTTCTACACCTTTGCATTAATGGTGAGTTTATTAAACTTAATACTCTGATGATTCTGGGAGGTGGAGAAGTTGCAGAGCTTCTCTCAGTGTTGCCCTGAAAAACCTAATGCCAAAATGGAGAATAGAATGTTTTGGTTTGTAACTCTCAAACTGATCAGCTCTGCTGCAGTACTCATGTCTCTCTGCGTCCCTGGCTATTTCACCTGTCCGCCAAGAAGTCTTTTCAAAGAGCAGTCACCATTGCTGCTTGCTTCTGTGCATGAAGCAGAGCCCTGGAGTCTGACACATCTTCACTGCAGAGAGCAGTGACTCAAGAATTTTGAAAACACAGAGCAGCCCACTTCTCAGCTCACAACTTTAATAGAGTCTAAATGGGAGTTAAAGGCATTGCAGACTGCATGATCTGTGTGATGAGTGTCCTCCGTGGGACTTGAGCTGTATGTGTTGATGTGTGCTAAGCCATACTGTGAGCTGCCTCCTCAGGGTGATGTGGACCATGCAGTGCATCCTCTCTTTCAGTAGAGAGCCTTCTTTGACTATTTCTCCTTCAATCAACTCTAAGCCTAGCAAATCCTGCATGGCAGCAGAGGAGAGTGGAGAGGACCCTGGGCTGTGAACTGTCACCCTTCCATGAAGTCCTTCTCCACAGGGATGTGGGGAAAACTCCTCTTGGATCATGCGGCTCATTAGACTCACCTACACTGTCAGAAAGCCATCCAGAATCGAAACATACAGATGCAGCATTCAAGCTCTGCAAAGCCTATATTTTAAAATGAAGTAGGAGTCGTCAGGCCATAAATTTGCTTCTGAAATGATGGCAATGCTAATCTCTCTCCTTGAGTGTAGGTAGAAGCTATTTTTCCCCCCTACTTTGCTGTGACAAAATAACAATTACATCAGAGCTAGATAGATGCAGTCTTGGGGCTCTGCTTCAGCCCTCTCTGAGAAGTCTTCCATAATTTCCCTGATGTGTGGTAGCTATGCCTTTGCTCACTAATCAATGGAATTGCTCTCATGGGCTGTACTATCTTTTAGTGACTGCAACATCTCTTCAAGGAGAAAAATCTGAGGGAGCTGGGACTGCTTAGCATAAAGAACAGAAGCATTAGGGAAAGCCCATCAGTATGTACAAACACCTGACGAGAGGATGTAAAGAGGACAGAGCCAGGCTCTTCCCAGTGGTGCCCAGTGACAGGACAAGAAGGAGTAGGCACAAATTGAAGCTCAGTAGGTTTCACCCTACTGTAAGAGTAACTGAGCTCTGGCACAGGTTGCTCAGAGATGATGTGGAGTGTCCATCCTTGGATGTATTCAAAAACCCCACCTGGACATGGTCCTGGGCAACCAGCTGTAGGTGGTCCTGGGTGATGTAGGTGGGAGCTGGACTAAATGACCTTCAGAGAGACTTTCCAACCTTGCCTCAACAATGAAGGGGGCAGGGGAAGGACTATGCTGTTTTGAAAGTATGTCCTGAGAGGAAACCAAGGGCAGTTTTCATTTTCAGCTACTTGAGACTTGCCAGGAAACAACATGGATGCATAGATCTGCTGAATCTTATTCATGTTCACTTCAGACCATGGCGACCTCCTCAGTACCTATGCTGGCTGCATCAGGCTTTTCAAAGCCTGTTCAATGTTCCTCTCACATGAGGATTTCTGCTATAATTCCAGAAGTGTAAACATCCTCCAAGGCTTTAAGGACTGTAGTTTATCACAGCATCTTTCATATACATTTTTCTCCATATAGTCATACATTTTTATAATCCTCCATTGAAAGAGGATGAACACATCTGCTGCAGTAAGTGTAACTGTCACAAACACTGAGCCAAGCTCATTGAAAGAATTCTGTGGTTTCTTTTTAGAGCAAACCCAGATGTAGCTGCAAAAATATGTACAGACATTGGGAACGGCATAAAACATGAGTGCATTTTTCCAATTAAAAATTCTCCTATGTCTTTATTAGTCTGTTGGTAAGTTATGATATCTGTCAAGCAAGCTGTCATCAGTGATAGGCTTTCAATCCACCTTCTATTTTCAGACCTTTTTATTAGAGACTTAACTGAAGCTGATTTCTGTAGAGCACGCTGGAAAATATTTCTAGTGTACCACTGTTTCAAGGTGATGATGTTGTATTTATTGTAACAGCTTTTCCCTGTTGTTTCTACCGAAAATAACTTCAGTCCCTTTCCTTGCCAGTGAGCAGGCCTCTAGTAGTTTCCAGTCTCAAGCAGAGCTTTCAAATGTGTAAAAAAACTTCCTGAGGATTACTTCAAGTTACTGGTTATCATTTATCGTGAAGATGCCTCTCATTCCTGACAAAACACCTATAATGAAATTCTCACTCCTCTTTCTCAAATCTTTCCTGCACTGCAAATTTTTATACGTTCTCACACTCTTGTACTATATAAAGGCCCTGTACATCTGCACCCACCTCTTCCTTTTTCTGTTTTAAATCTTTTTAGAACTTAAATGCTCCATGTTGGAGTTGTTCTAGGACACGATCTTGCACCCATGCAACTGACACAACTTCTCTTGAGTTTTAGGGATATAGGAATGATCCGAGTAACTGCCAGCTATATCTGTATAGATGAGTGAGAAAAATGTGCATAAATACATAGCCAGGTGTGAAACATCCTCTCTCTTTTTACTGAGGAGGAAAAAACAAGATGAAAGGGATTGCATGTCAGCCCAAAGACCTGGTTTTGTGGTGTAGCGGCGGTACACATAGAAATATGTATCTAAACTCTCAATGTGATACCCAGTTCTGTAATTCATGTTATGTTCTTTACTTCTATTCACAACTGCTAGTTTAGAAACCTGCTCACTGTAGTACTTGCCAAAAGAGGCAATAATGCAAAGAATGGAGTTGGCAAGCACAGGGGGTGTTTCTCTATGGTTTGGGAGTGTGCACAAGGAATTGTGCAAGTGCTCTGGTGGTGCCTTTATCAGTGGAGCCTGAGAGAAAACTTGCAGACTTGCAAAGGATGCAGCTATCTTTTTGTCAGGAAGCTTTGTATAAGCCTGCAAGTTATGGTTGGCACATTGCTAAATATTACCCTGCCAGGTCTTTTTCCTCTGATTTCGGTGATTGTGTTGGGAAATCTGTTAAATCTTATGTAACCTTTTCCTTTGGAGGAAATGAGGATTAACCAGAACTTTCTATTAAAAAAAGAGAAAGACCTGAGTTCATGTTATGCCTCAGAACTTAGCAGTTTTGTTGTTGTTGCTCTAAAATGGGCAGCAGCCCATTTCCTTGCAACCTTTGAGCTAACAACTTTACAACAGGCATATAGCTCAAAGATCTTGGAATCTTATTTAGGAGTGCCAGATGTGAATTTTGTGTAACATAAATAGTAAATACTACATGATTATGATGAACGTTAAAATTCCAGATATTTCAAGTCTCCTGAAGTATTTCCAGTCATGGCAAAAGTGTAGGACTATAGGAGAGCAAAGAAAAATAAAACAACCCCAAACACCAAAGACTCTTACATCCAGCTCTTAGAAGTCTCTTTTCCTTCCAGCTTCTGCTCTGCTTGTCCACATAACTGAGTGCACCAATAAAGCCTGTAGCAGAGCTATGTTCTGTCTCACTTTGGGAAGGGGAGGAACAGGAAATACGTGGCCTCCTTGTGGAAGGCAAGCAAATTCTGTGTGGAACTATGTTTAAACTCGGGTTAGGTCTGACCAGATGTTGGAAATGTTGCCTGTATTACAGGGTAAAAGGGGCTCGGCATGAAAAGCTTCAGTTGAAAAGGCTATCTGCTCCTCTGTAGCTTTGCTATGCTGCATACTTGGCCATTTACAATATTGTCCTTTCTGCACAACTATTAGGTCATATTTAGACCTGTGCCAATATGATCAAGTGTGGCTGTGCTGAACTGCCTCATATTGGCCTTCAGCTGATTTCTGTGTCCGAAAACATGGGTTAGAACCAAATGTCATGTAACTAAAAAATACCACATTTTGAGTTTGAACCTTAGTCTGAGAAAGTTTAGTTCTTTCCTGCTGTGGCTTAATTGCTAAATAAAAACAGCTACTGAACAAAAGGTCATGTATTAAAGTGTGTGGCAGAGGTCCTTGCAGTCACTGAGGCATGCTTCTAAATGAAGATATATAGTATTATTTAAACCACCAACTATGGCTTTATATCATAATGTACCTCAATTAGTAGAAACAATCACTTGTCAATTTAAGATTAAGGGACTTGGAAACCCCAGGAGGCTTTGGCTTTGTGGCTTAATGTGTGAATATCAGTTTGTGCTCAGCTCAGGACTGACTCTACTTCTCCTTAATGTATTCTCTAAAGGATGTTATTTAGTACTTCACCAGAATAAGGCAGTTTTTCAGTAGGCCTGTGGGTGGTTTTTTCCCTCTTGTAACTCAATACACAATTGAAGAAATCTCTGAATTTAATTTTTTGTCTATCTGGCTTACAGGATTTACATAATTGGTTGCTCATGCAGCATTTCTCTATTATTCTCTGTGATATTTCTATGCTCTGTGAAATTTCTTAGTAATTTTCCAGGGGCTGTCTTAGCAGCAGTTCTGTGCATGGTCTTTAAACTCGTAGCCCTTGCACATGAATTATTGCAGCATTATCAGGACGGAGATGCAAGTCAGTGAAAGGAAAGCAGAGCTTCTGAAGCTAACTGGTGCTCTAACAACTCTGAAACTTCCCGGAAGCTCTACCTCTTTATTTTAAAATCAGCCTAAAGAGATGATCATGATGTAAGAGGGAATTCAAAATAACCATTTAAGATACGTGGATATTACAGTCCAGAGGGATGACTATAGCTTTTCCAGACATACCATAACTACCTTTTCACTACCTGTGTCATGGCAGACAGGACCTTGAGGTGCCCAGGCTCACATGGGACCAAAGATGCCTGCTTTCTGGGGGCAGCTAATGCCACTGTAAACCAACTAGTGCAAGTCTGCATCAGTTGGCAGTTTTACTGGCATGAACTGAAATCATCTGACTGCTGCATAGGCATGTGTTGAGCAGAAACAAGATGCAAACCGTAGATGGTATAAAATAGTATATTGATCCCAATATCCTTATTCAAGCATAATTTCTCCTAAAGTGAGTTAAGAACTGCCTTTAAGGACAGGAAGTGTTACTTGCTTAATAGTAAAGAACATGTTGAGAATGGCTTGTTTGTTTGCTCAGCCATTTATTTTCTAGAACTGACTTTTATTTTTGTCATACTTCTTGCTCACATGACAACCATGTGGCTATAAATAGGGCTTATGAACCTCTGTGCTGTTGGATGGGGCCACATTACCACAGTTATTTTTTATGGACTTGAAATCCCATGTGCACGCAATATTCTGTGATTAAAAGAAAAGCAAGCAGGTTAGGGAAAAAAAAACAGGCTCTGAAATTAAAATGTCTCTGTCCTACTGTGTTTCTGTCATCCATTAACATGCTGTTGAAGTAAACAGAACATTACGATGTATTGGTGAGCTCAACAGCACAGCGGGTGCATCCTGCTTGGAGTATTCAGTAGCCATCCAACACTTAGTGCTACCTAAATTACCTCCTTTCTTCTTTCCACAGAAAATAAGCTTGGAAAGACCCGGCTCACAAAGCGTCTCGGAGTAGGTTAAGACGGTCTTCCCATTTATGATGAGGTTAAGCTTGACATACAGTTCCTTGATGCTGTGTCCTATACACAAAGCAGAAGGAGAGCTTGGAGAAAGTGCAAGGGTAAACAAGTTTATTACTTTATTTTTAAAGATTCTATTATTTTCCCCTGCTGTTTAAGCCATTCAATGTCTTCACTAAGAACTCCTAATACATAGAAATCCATGCTTCAGGAACAGGTCCGTAAGTCCCTTAAGGTATATGAGGGGACATAATAGCATATATCTTTATTGTTAAATAAATACACCCATGACTTTTCTCTAACTTTGAGGCCAATTTGCATCATAAATCTAGTGTCTTCACATCTAAACTTCTTACTCGAATCAGCAGAGGGACCATGTCCAATGGGCCCCTGAGAGCAGCCTGTGGCCTGTACCTGCTGCCTGGGAAAATAGCTCAAACCTGTGTTTGAGGCAAACCTGTGTCAGGGACCAGCATAGCAGCCTGGCAGTGATGGGAGGTCTCCTGCTTGTGCCTGGCTTCCTAACATAGATACAGCCAGTGAGGGTACTGGATTTAGAGGAAGATTCTGTACTCTGAGTTGGTAAAGTATTTGCAAATGCCTGTAATGTGATTTTGCAGGCTTGCTTAACTTTGCAGCCACCTGAAAACTGATGCTCCTAGGCAAAAGGGCAGCATGTCTCATAGGAGGGAGATCTTTTGCATGCAAGGAAGCATTCCCAAGTGTTAAAAGACACTTGGCATGTAAACTTACTTTCAGCACTAGGAGCATACAGCAGTGCTCTCATATTTATGCTCTGGTAGTAGAGGTTCTTGGTGGGGCCAAGGGTTGCAAAAAGGTGGCTTTCCTGTGCAAGGGTCACAGAGCAAGCTATGGCTAATATTAACTTGCACACCCAGCCCATTAGCTCAAATGCAGTTCTGCTTTTGACCTTTTACTGCTGATCAGTCAAGTGCTGAAGGGTATAATTTCAGCTAGCACAGGTGCCGAGCTGATGGCATGACTGTGTTGCCTCAGGCTAATGCTTCCCCAGCGCTCCCCTAGCATGCTTCTCTGCATGCCCAGGAGGGACACAGAGATGTCTCCACCTTGCTCTGTGGGAGTCCCTTCAGTCCCTGCCTGCAAGGGTCAGCCCTGACAATTCAGTGAGCCCTGCTGGTGCTGACATGAGACTGTGGCTGCTGTAGCTGTCTCATTCAGCAAGATTCTCCCCAGAAGATTTAGCTGTGAAGACAAGCTTTAGAAGACCCCCCACCTTGGGTGTCCATGTGTTCTAATAAAGGGTAGGAGAGGAACACAGGCTGAGGGCTAATATGACTTGCTTAGGGTGACATACATAGTCTGAGGCCAAGCTGATACCAGAACTGACATTTCTGTACCCCTGCACAGGTTTTGAAGTTTCTCAGACATGAAGCCCTTTCCTATTTCATAGGAGGCTGTCACCCTTGCTTGCTTAATACCAGCACTCACATATGGACTACATGTTTATGGTGTAAGAAAATACCAGTTTACTTACTTAGCAAGATTGCAGCTCTGATGTTAAAGGTGTGGGTTGAGATATCAGAACAACGGTCAATGCTGAAAGCAAAATCTTGGTTGGGATCTGTTTGGAGACAGAAAGTTGCATTTTTAATGAGATACTGACTGTATAGAAGACAGCAATAAAATATGGAAGTGTTGTAAATACCAGATTACATATTCCTTAAAAATCTCCAAGATGTGCTCAAAGCTCCCATACCCTCTGCTTAATAACTACTTCTGTCCTTCCTGCCACTTCAATCTGAAGCATGTTCAGATGATAGCCTATATATGGCTAAAACCTACTGCATGGTGAAAAAGAGCCAAGTTCAGGGAAAGCAAGTTCTCCACAGTGGTGGATAGTTAGTACTCATTCAGCAGTGAAGTCTTCGCACAGCTGCTCTTCCTGGGATCTGTGGATCACTCTTCCTTCCACAGCACTGATGAGCAGTTGGTCATGATGATGTTTTTTAATTCATTAGTATCACAAGATGGCTTGGTGAGGCTGATTGCAAAACTGGATCCTGAAGTGGGATGTGAAGTCCAAAGATGAAAATAAAATGTGTAACTGAGATCCTGCAGTTTTCATGCTGGGTCCACCATCATGTGATATTTATAACACGGGAAATAGTCTACATTTCTTCTCCCTTTCTGAGAGACTGTAGTCAAAGGGAAGCCCTGCAGCCCATGCCTGATATGAATGTGGCTCTTACTAATTCCTACACTATCCATTTATCCACATCAACTTCCAAAACTCTTGTACAAACAAAATTGCTTTCCCCTCGCTTCCACCTTTTTTCCTTGCTAGCCTTCATGAGACTCTATGCTATGCCTGGAGGCTTGCTAAGGTGTCACTGTCTGGTGACAGGCAGCAGTGACAACTGACAGTTCTGCTCCCACAACCAAAGGCATGTGAAAGTGTTCCAGAACCATGGTTGGAGGAGAAGGATTTTGCCAGTTTGGAAACATCATCCTGAGCCTTACGGCTTAAATTAGGCATAGGTTTGTCCCTCGTGGTGGCTTTCCAGCCAGCCTGTGCATCCAACTTTCTTCTCTGTGGAAACCAGAGAAGAGACTGTGGCATGTGCAGAAATAGCTGTAGTCTCCCCCGTTTGCACAGACTTGGGAATCGAATTCTGGTTTTAAGTTATTGTTGCTTGAGGTAATCTTCTCACTGAATAGAAAATAATAGGTTGGGAGAATTTTTCTTTGCTGTGGTGAAACTTGTCACGAGTGTCTCTGTGACACTGGGGCTGAGCTAGCATCTCTGTAGTCTGATCCTGTTTTTGCAGCAGTGCCCCACAGCTGTAGCAGCTAGCAGAGAGCAATCCTGGGTGACTTAGAGGGGAGCATGAAATGAATGGAAGTGCTGGGAGAAGCTGAGGCTTTAAGCCAGGCTCTGCAGGCACATGGATTATCAGTGTGGTCCAAAAGGATCTCCTGACTCTTAAGGTCTGTTAAATTAAAATAACTGTTTAAAGGAGGGAGATAAAAAGCACTTGTGTTTTCCACAGCTGTGTCCCTTGATGGATTTTGACCCTCACACCACTAGTCTCTGCATCTGCATGATCTGTTTGGGACAAAAAGTTAGTGCCTGCAGTTGTTTATCTGCTCAAGTGTGACAAGAGTCAGAGGGTTGTCTTTCCTCCATTTCCATATTCTTGTCAGTTCTCGTTTTGTTATTGCAGCTTCAGAAGCTGTTGCAATCGGGTAGGAGAGCAGTTTCCTGCTCCAGATGGAAAGCATGTCAAACTTCTCTTTTCTCCCGGACAGTTACGCCTGCTTCCCCTCTGGTGTCTACCACCTTGCAGGGCTTGGTTTCTGCTTTCCTCTGGACTTCTGCAAGAGCCCCTCTTGTTTCTGTTTTGTGTGTGGTATGATGATAAGTTCCAGGAAGCAGTCGCTCAGATTCTAAGCAATTTAGGCTTTGATGCCTACAAACAGTGCTGGTTGTCAATAACTGGTCAGGTCTGTGATTTCCGAAGAGAGCTATGGTCACAAATGGCACTGCATCATATACAATGCTTTTCTCTTTTCGAAGAGACTAGGCTGTGCTTTAGTCAACAAATTAAATCATGGTATTAGGGCTAGAAGTTCAATTTTTAGTTCATTCTCATCAATATCTGTTTGGATGGAAAGGGGATGCTCATGAAACCAAGTTTCTCTGGAAAGCATGGGCTTCTTACAATGAACCTGACCTCGGGGTTGTTTTAGTTTGGATGTCTCCTGTCTGTTGCGTTTGGGGTTTTTTGTGTATGATATGTTTTGGGTTTCTTTTCTATGGATTGAGCTCTTTTATCAGATGACATATTTCACGGTGCATTGTAGCCATGGGTGTTTTCTACTGCTAGTGATGCAGCATAGGACTTTGGTGTGTCCAGAGAAGTGTTGTCTCTTCCCCAGAGAGGAAGAGAGCAAGGCAACACACACATGAGGAATTACAGCAGAATTTGTGAATTAGAGCACTTGGATTTTGTGTTGTAATTCTGTTGCTGAGAAATGTAAACTTTTCCACTGGCAAAAGGAACACCAGTTAATTTTCTGACCATCTCCCTGTGGAAATTCAGGCTATGATTTTGCAATCCAACATCTTAGATATTGTGATGTGTGTGGGGGCCTCCTGCTGAAATCAATTGAAAGGATGGCAGTGTTGCTAAAGCAATGGTGCCAGGGGGTCTGGATTCTGAGCAATGTAGGCAGAAAGGTTTCTGCTAAAAGGAAATTAAATAAAATAGTGATTTTCTTTTAACCATTTGATAATTGAAGGTGTCTGTATATTCAGCTGTGCGCCATGGACTAAGGTAGTATGCCATACCCATCTTTTGCTTTAAATGCTGAGGAGTCCCTCATGTGGCAAAGGCAACTCGAGGCAACTGCCATTTTTGTTTCATCTCAGATACACAACTGTGAGTCATTGTGTGTCTCTTATGGAGGTTTAATACTTATCTTTTTTGTTTGCCTCAATCTGAATTGAGCTGGTTAGACTGGAAAAAAAATACATGTTATGTCTTTCACATGTGCAGAGCAATAACATTTACTGCTAAATCTCTAAAATACGTGGGGCTGCCCTTCAGCCTTCCACTTCCCTGCAATGTTTCATAGTGCACAGTACTGTATGTTCCCAGACTTCCCTCCACCCACTCCCTTCAATCTGCTCCCTCTTCCATAATTAAAGCTAGAAACTCTTCAACTGGTTGCAGAGTTCTGCTTTTCCAGTTCGGCTTTGATATATTACCAACACTCACAATGTTGCTGGAAATTTTGCAAACACGCTGAGGTTTATCAGTGAAAAATCTGCTTATTGGGGTTGGGGGGAGGGGAGAAAGGGCATTTTTTTTGTCCTTGTGTTTCTAGTGAGAAGGGCTGGGGCTGCAACATGCGTTGGAACTAGCATGAAGGTGCCTGGGACCAGCATTTTGTCTGAAGTTTGTCTCTAGCCGGTTCTAAATCTTTCAGGTAACTGCTCTGAGAAAGAGGCTTTTGTAAATCATCAGTGAACTTTCAGATCTCTTAGACCTGTTATTTGAACTTGGTGCTGTGGCTGATGCCGAGCTTTCAACTGTGTCTAGCACTGAATGTACAGCTCCCACTGAAGACTGGCTTCTGTAGTAGAGACCTGCTTTGTGAGATATAAGTCTGGGACAATGCCTGGTATCTTGCCACTGATCACCTCTTACATGGCATAGTGCCTGCTGACCCCATGCATCCCACCTCCCATTTCAACCTTACACAAGTACCCTAATGAAGATTTATGGCTATGTTGGCTTGGTATGTGGTTTTCCTTGCACATGACCTGTAGCTGCACCATAGCACAAGGCTTCAGCCTGGCTTACTATTGCAGAGTGCTCACAGCAATGAATTTGGCTGGGCTTTTCTAGAAGACTGAGCAGATGTGTGTAGTACATCCTGAAAGCTCCAACGAGTTCCTGAACATTTCTTCCTAGAGTTTCTTTTCCTTCTCTTGGCAGAAGGTTCATAGGTATCTTAGCTCAAACACATTTACAGTGGTGTATCTAAGTGACCCTCCTGGCTTCAAGCCTTGTACCTTTGATGGAGATTATTACCCTGGTAACAGGAACAACAGATGGGAACACACATTGATGCCTCAGTTACTGCAGTTATGGGTGCACCAGCTCATGCTCCTGCTGAACATGGATGTGCACCAAGCCACATGACTGTGAACTGGGGCTGCTTTCACACCCCACAGCCTTCTGTGCTCTGGGAGGTGACGTCCAGCAGGAAGATGAAGCAGGTAGCTGGAAGTGATAGCGTGATAACCCACAGGGAATATGTCCCTCAGAGCCTGAGCTGCTACATGACTAACTGGGCATTACAGAAACGGCGTTACACGGCCAGATGGGAAGCATCTGTTACAGGAATTTTGCTGGTCTGGTGTACAACAGCCTCCATCTCTTATTCTTCTTCCTTCCTCCCCACACCTTGTTAACTATCCTCTACTGGCTTTACTCTCATCTGAATCTGCTTGAAAGTCACATTGTTTCCATATGAGCATGAAAATCAGTGGTATGAGTTAAAGGAGCAATAAGCAAGGAAGCTTTGCCTGTAAGAGTCCATATCTGTTAGTCCTGCAGTGTGAGAAGACTCTCCAAACTGGTAAGCTTCGGGTGTTTCAAGATAACACTTTTGGGAGCAAATAAGCCATAGAATTGAAGGTAATGACATAGCTGCACTTGGCTAGGGTCAAACAAGGACAGACTGGTGCTAGAGAAGCTGGAAATTAGAACAAGGAAGAAGCATATTTAGTAATTACCCAACACTTCTCACCTTCAAAGCTCTTAATAAAATTAAATCATTAGTCCTTATAACATTCAAGGTGATGAAAGGAGAGGGAAAGAATGAGGAACTGTTTGGTATCTCAGACTTTATGCATTCACTTAACAATTTCCTTTAATGTCTGTTTAAATAAATTAACCTGAATGCTCAAGGTTATATTTGACACTGGAATCTACTTATAAGGCACTGAGGAAGAAGCATCAGGTGAATTAGCAGTTTTCAGTCGTGCATCTAAATTTCACTGAGTACCTTCAGTTTAATGAACTTCCCTTTGGGCCTGCATTCACTATGTGCCACTCCGGGAAGAGCAGAGTGACCCTCTGTTCAGAAGGAAGCAGAATAAATTTTAAGACTCATGTTGGCTGTTTCTAGCTTATCATGAGGATGCTTTATCTTAGGATGCTCACCTCAGATGTGATCAGCTCCAGGCTTTTGCCTAGTTTAGACAGACACTCTGACCTCCCTTGCAGGGGTCATGACATCTTTTATCTCCTGTACCTTTCTGGCTTGATTAGGCAGTGTGGAGGTGGATGAATAGGAAGATTAGAGTTCACATATCCTTAATGTCCTGGGGGTACAGACTGTGAGAATTCGCCTTTGAAAACAGTACTATCAACTTATGGTCTCTGAGGTCTGCTTAAACCTGAAGCTTTTGGAGATGTCCAATTGAGTGAATAACTCTGCTTCCTTTCTGATAAAACTTACACGGCTGTAGAGGGAAGCCTGAAAATTTGGTCTCGGTATCATCTCTAAGCTAAAAGAAACCCAGAACACTATCAGAATAAACTTAAAATAGGGTTTAAAAAAGTATTTGTGCAATATTTAAATTATTTCTACTCTACTCTCAAGAATACTGAACACTGGTAATGCAAAGGGCAATTATATGCTGCTTGGTCAGACTAGGGCATGGGCATTGCTGGCTGGTCTTTATGGCCCTAGTTTTGGAGCAGGGAGATTCCAACATCTTACAGAATTAGTTTAAAGAAAGGATGAAGACTTTGCTTCTTGCTATTTCAAATAAAAGTCATTGCTGAGTATAACCAGTGGCCAAATTTGCAAATATTCACTAGCTCAGAAGGCCGATAGCTTCTCCAAACATGTTGCTGGGGCACTGGCTGCAGTAGTAAGTACAGCGTGTGAGGTGTGTGAGGAGCAGATGTGTGATGGAGGGCTCAGCCTGTGAGCAAAGGACATGAGGTGTGGCAGATGGAGAAGAGAGGAAGAGATTTTCCTGGAGCTGCTGGTGGCTGGACAAGGAGCTGTGCATTGTGATGAGCTGGAGGAAGCCCCTGTAAAGACAGTGGGTCTGAGGGGGTCTGTGCAGGTGGAGGGCTGTGTTTGGGGATGAGGGTGCCACCAGCATGCACAAAGCAGCCTTGCAGAAGGCTTGACCTCAGTCCCCCTATCTTTTCCTGCATGAACCACCTTTCTTGGCAGCAGGCTTGTTAGAGCTGTTTGCTAGGGCTCAAGGGGAGGCCCAGTGTCTGAAGGTTCATTGCTTTTGCCAGTGGCGGTATTTGGGAAGGGGGGTTTCTGTGCTTTGTGTGGTATGACAAATCTTTGTCTGAGCCTGCTTGAGAAGACAAAACTGAAAGATGCCAGCTTTGAGAGATAGCACATACAGATCTCTATTTGTATTTGATAATCCTGATTTGTCCTAGTTAGGTTGAGAGAGAAAGGCAGGCAGGGCAGGCTTCAGCTACAGCAGTGTAACAAGAAAATCCTGCATTAATTTGGGCCCAGCAGGGAACGTATTAGAGATAGAAAGTCTTTGTTCTTCTGTTCTGTGGGTAAGTAAACACCATGCCCTACATGAGTAAGATGCATATAGTAACTGCCTGTATTCTTAATCAGATCTGTCTCTTCTCTCCATGTGTTGTGGGGATTTTGTTGCCTTTTGTTAAAAAAAAAAAATAAAATAATTCTTTATAGTGCTCTACTTGAGATAGATATTTTGGATATCAGTGCTTGCCAGTATGACTGGGGATTCATAACAGACTTGTACACTTGTGTCAGAAATAGAACCAAACATTACTAGAAACTGCCCTGCTGTTAGACACATGCCATGCTCTGGGATAGCAGGCTTTACCACTGATTATACAGAACAGCAGCAGCAGCATATAAATGGGCTAAATGTTCCCATTTTCCCAGGATGGGTTGAAATCCACTGCAGGAGCATGGCAGTGTGCTGTCGTTGGAATGGCATGCTTGCTCTGCGCAGGAAACTAGCTGGGTTCCTGTCTGCCCGATCACAGCTGGATTATCTGACAGGAGCCATCCATCTTCAGCTGAAGAGGAACCTGGTGCATTGGATTAATTTGTGGTAGCTTTCAAGGTTCTGGCTTTTCGCAGCTCGAAGTTCTCCTGAGTCTAAAAGTAGCATCTGGGACAGATCAAAGGCTTTGGATTTGGTATGTGGTGGTTCTGTACCATGCATTTGAATGTCTTGTCCCTGACGGTCATTGTTCCTCCCTAGTTTTAGGCTGCCTAAGCCTCCTTGAAGTCGGTGCAGTGACACCAACACACAGTAATTTTAAAGTAGTTCTTGCGTTTTTCTGAGGTATGTTAATTATTCTTAAATTATTTGGGATATTTTTGCTGATGGAAGTTATATTGCTGCGAAAACATGACACAGGCCTCTTTTCTTTGGTAAAATGTAAGCATTGTATGTTCCATTTTTGAAGCCTTGATGACAGCTCTAGATGATATGATGTGGCATTGTCAAGGAAATCTAGCAATGTTTCATATGATTACTCAGAAAGCTTTACATTGGAATACTTACAGGCAATTGTGGTTTTTTTCTTGCTCCTGACTTTATGCAATGAATGTGCCTTTTGATAATTTCTACGTTATGAGATACAGGAGCTAATCTCAAGTTTTTACCGAACTGTTAATACAGCTATGACTCACCTGTTTCATATATATTAGACTGCTCCCTCCATAAAGACTCAAATTCAGCATGCAGCAGCAAATGACAGTTCTGCCTTGCCCACGGTACTTCTGGACTGTAATGCAATATACAGTTTTCTGGGTGTGCCTCTCCTATTTGTTTGTAGAGGGAAGAAGCAGGGGCCATTACTCCTCCTGCTTGTAATACCTTGGTGACTTAGTAGCCACAACAACCGAAGATGTGGCAGAAGTCATGGGTGGAAAATGTGCCTTCTAGTTTAGATTTAGCATCTGGAGATAAGCAGGAGGGGCTGCCACACATAAACAACCCCGTTTTGCAGTCCACAATGCAGGACCTTCATTGATTTGGTGAAGAAATTGGCACTATGAGAAAACCTCTGAGAAGTAAATTATATGGGAAAATTTAAAACGTGGTGGGAAAAGTTCAGCCGAGGTTAATTCTCTCTACCACTAGTCTCAGTGAAAGCATTAATATTGATTTTGCTAAATGGTTCAAAGTGTAGATGCTGAACCTAATGTTTTTGCCAGATTACCTTGGAGGTATGAAATTGTCTCCTTCTCCTCCTTACCATTTACATTTTAAAGCTTAATAAATACTCTTCCCTCTCTAAAAGAAGAGGTAAAATAAAATCAGAACCATCAATAGGAGGTCACATAGGAAAAAAAAGGTTTTAATCCTCTCTAGTGAATCAGAGAGTGAAATAGATGAGGTAGTTTTAATTCATGGAGGGACCAAAATTTTAGAAGAAGATTTGCATGTGCACTCAGATCTATGCTACCTTCATTCTGATGATAGCTGCTGTTTGTTAGGATCTGGTGCTAGAAATATGCATGTCAACATCTGGCCTTCCCCCTGGAGTAAGTGAGATATAGCAGATGAATACTGCATCAAGGCTATGGCACTAAGATGGCTTGGACAGAGCAAGCAAACAACATAAAAAATGTTTTCAAGTGGAATTCTTAAGCTCTTTGATTGTTTGCCCATTAGTGATCTATGCAACAAAAGATCAGATGGCAGTTGATGTCGTGTGGCTTTAAATAATTTAGAAGCAGAAGCAATTGCTACAGACTGCTTGAGGGAAATAAATAAGTTCAAGAGAAGCATCTGGCTCAATCTTTCTGCCAAAAACACAAAGAATAATGGAAAAAGAACCTTCTTTTACCAAGTGTCTAAAGAACATTTGTCTTGAAGAAGCATGAGGTGAGATTTTCTGTGCAGACTCTTCTTTGCCAGCTGAAGCTATTAGATTACTTGTAACCTTTAAATAAAGGATATAAGCGTGTGGCGAGGGAGAAAAAGGCCTAATAATATTGGTTGACATAGAAAACAAAGTGATCTGCTGTAAAATTCGTGCTGCAATGATACCAGTTTAGTGGGACTGTTTACAAGTTAGTATTGCTGATTGAGCAGGGATGGGTGTTATAGGTCTATTTTTTAGAAAAGGAGCAAGAGGATTTTGATATAAGTAGAATATTTGATCTCTCAGTATGTAGGAAGAAGGATATGATGGGCTGAGTGTGTGTGTGGGGGGCAGTAAGACTGCAGCTATTCAGCATGGACAGACAGATCATCAGAAAATTGCAATCTAACCTGTTTCTACTTTTTTCTTCTTTCATTTTTCAAGCACAAGCAGTTCCCTCAAAGCAATGTTTAAAAGGAAGGTGTCTATACTGTGGTATCTGACCAGAATAAGTTCTGTACCACAATAACGCTGCTGACTTTAAGGTGCCATTTTAATGGAGAACCAAACCCATGCTCACAAGTTTAAAGAAAAGCCATACAAATGAGAGTTTCTCTATCTGTAAATGCAATCCAGTGCAAGCTGATACTGAAGTGGGCAGTGCTGCTCTCCTACTGTTCCAATGCAGGGCAGAAAAGAGCTTTAAGGAAATTACCCTGCTGGAAGTGTGACATAGAGCTATGCAAGCAGCCATGGAGCCCAGTGGATGTAAGTTCAGTCACAGAATCACAGAATCACAGAATCCCAAGGGTTGGAAGGGACCTAAAAAGATCATCTAGTCCAACCCCCCTGCAAGAGCAGGGTAACCTACAGTACATCACACAGGAACTTGTCCAGGCGGGCCTTGAATATCTCCAGTGTAGGAGACTCCACAACCCCCCTGGGCAACCTGTTCCAGTGCTCTGTCACTCTTACAGCAAAGAAGTTCTTCCTGATGTTAACGTGGAACTTCCTATGTTCCAGTTTACACCCATTGCCCCTTGTCCTATCACTGGATATCACTGAAAAAAGCCTAGCTCCATCATCCTGACACCTACCCTTTACATATTTGTAAACATTGATGAGGTCACCCCTCAGTCTCCTCTTCTCCAAGCTAAAGAGACCCAGCTCCCTCAGCCTCTCCTCATAAGGGAGATGTTCCACTCCCTTAATCATCTTTGTGGCTCTGCGCTGGACTCCTTCAAGCAATTCCCTGTCCTTCTTGAACAGAGGGGCCCAGAACTGGACGCAATATTCCAGATGCGGCCTCACCAAGGCTGAGTAGAGGGGAAGGAGAACCTCTCTTGACCCACTAACCACTCCCTTTCTAATGCACCCTAAGATGCCATTTGCCTTCTTGGCCACAAGAGCACATTGCTGGCTCATGGTCATCCTCCTATCCACCAGTCTTTCTTTGCTCTGCTTAGGAGGAGACATTGGCAAGTAAAAATAATTCTCTAGATGACCAGAGGGCCCTGCTTCTTTGTCTAGCAGAAGATGTTAAATAAAGCAAATGGTTACCCGTATCCCGAAACTTGTTTTATTATTTCATTTAATCTGTGGCTATGCAGATACAAAACTTGAAACTGGTTGCACTGTTTACATATTTAGGTTCTGGAGTTTAAAATTTGTACAGATTGATTGAAAGTTCACCTAATGGCTGTTAACCTTGCTTCAGATGAAATAAGAAGAAAAAGCAATCAAAGTCAGATACGAACTGCGAAATGTTTGTCTGATAGCAAAAAATCCAATGTCTGAACAGTGTTTTATAAAGCCCAATGAGTATTTCTCAAGATGTCATCTTCAAATACTACTACTTTGATTCTTCTGAGGATCTCCCCAAAATTCCTTGTTATTTACTCTCATACACAGAAAACAAAGTCCTTAATGGTCGCTGCTCTCCAGACCCTTTTTAAGAACCTTCTGCTGTATCAGGAACCTTTTCTGCACTGTCAAGAAACCTACAGTTTCAGGTACCAGGTAGCTCTGAAATCTGGGGTCCTAAAAGTAGAGCTTTATTAATCACTAAGCATACTGGTTTGGGTTTGCTGGTCAAAACAAAAACAGACATTCTGAAATGCTGATTTTATGTAGGCCCAACTAACATTTCAAGAAAGAGCTGTAAAAATAGTTGGAAAACAGTTTCCATGTGCCTGCAGCAGCAATCACCTCCTTTAGCCTATGAAGAGGGTCCTATTTGAACACTATATTGGAAGAATGTTTTCATGGCTAATTAAGACAATTAGGCTTACGTGAATAGCAGATAGAATAATAGAAGCAGGTGCTGGTAAACACACAGAGGAGTTATAATCTGTAGTCTCTGACTGCATTGCACTTTGCACTTTGAGGTGAATGCCTGACACTCAAATAACAGTGGAATCTGCTCGGGGCATTTTGCTGCCTCTGCCTTTCCGCCTTTCCCTTCTCAGACAATTGCCTTTTAAAATGTAGCTGGAAAGATCAAAAGTGTTATTACTGTAAAAAATCACTGTGAAATTAAAAGGTATAGGAATCAGTCATTTGTGTAGCAGGTTCTTTTCATGTCTCTGCATAGACTTGCCAATTACGGTTCTCTCTTCTCAGTCAGAGATGTTAACCTGTGTTGCTTTTATCTTGGGATCCCTGCCCAGGTTTCTAAAGTGATTTATGGTCATTTGAGATCTTCCTTCATTTTTGTCACTTCTTCCTTGGAGGAAGAGTGGTGCTGATGGGAAATGTCTTGCTATTTATGGACTGTCTCGGTGTTATGTCTCCTGTGGTTGTATAAAGGAGGCAGCATAGTGTCTATTTACTTTACTTTTAGACCAAACTTCTTTCAGCCTGAGTTTCTCCCCATGGATTTGCTGCTGAGAATTTTTGTCTGATTTCTTTCAGATTACTTTGGGGTTTTTACAAGTGCATTATATTGATTACTAGCATCTTGTTTAGTCCTTTCTTTTGATGCATATTTTGGGGTCCTAGTTACTGAATGCTTAGACTGACGTGTCTTGGTGGGATGGATCTATAGGATCCAGAACATGGACTGAGGCTGGGGGCTTGATGCATGCCTGTATCTTACGCACTATAGGGGCAGGATGCAGCTAGAGCAAGTGCTTGTAACAGGGAATTGGGACTTGCTGCTGGGTAGGTACCTGATATGCTTTATCTGTCTCTCTTCGGTTATCCACCTGAGCTTCTCTGGTACATTTATCACAGTTATATTGGCTCATATTTTTGGCTTTAGTCAGATTTTTACTGCATTATAGGAGAGGATCTGATAAACTGCAAAGTAAAAATGAACACTTAGCTCCTTTTTAAGTGCTCAGACTGATCTATTAATCTGTTGATAGGGGGCATTCAGCTCCAGAAATAAAGTTGTCAAGTACTTGGCAAAAATTCTCTCAACTTCCTTAAATTTTACTTGATTCAACCCTGGTTCACTGATACCAGTTTATAGTAACTCTCTATAGAGTTACTATAGAGCCTATCAGAGATGAAATCCTGACCCTCTTGGATCCAACAGGAAATCCTTTACCCAAGATTGCATCCTAGATACCTCACTGTGGCCACTTGTACTCCAAAAAATATGTCATCCTCTGGCATCTTCAGTGAGTAGGAAATACCATGGGGATTTCTGAGCCTGGAGGCAAATGGGGAGCCGTCTTCCCCGAAATAGCTAGAGAGTATGGGCAGTTGCCTGGCATTGACTCTGTGCTTGCTGACATTGCAAAATTGTCATGAGAAGGTTTGTTGGGTCTTGTTAAACCTAGACATTAGCCTGTCTGTCCTCTCCTGGATTAAGAACAATAGGTGGGACACCACCTACCCATAGCTGAAGAATGAAGCTATGTTCTACCCATCTACTTGTGGCTTACAGTGAAATGAAGTGGGGACAAAGCTTCCCCACTCCTGAAAAGGTGATCTGCACCTTTGGCACTATTGTGAGCTTGCCAGGAGGCTCAACAAGAGCAATGCCTTCTCTGAAGGGAATGAGGGTAGTGCATGCAGATTTGTCCTTCCAACCTGTAGAGTTTTTGGGCTCAGCCCAAAACACCTTGTATTTTTCTGCTTTCTGGAAGCTACCGGACTATGAGCTGCATCAGCAGAGATGCAGATGGTACGTCCTGGACTGATGCTACAGGTGTGGTAGCCTCTAGAAAAAGGCAGGAAAGAACACTAACAGCAGCTGGGAGTGTTAACACAACTGAATCTGCCAGAGCTGTAAGGGAGTGAGGAATCGGATTTAATTCTTGCATTATTTCCATGTCTGTGTAATCTTATCTCCCATAGCTATGTCTGGGAGAAGAGAAATCTTCTTTCATTGTTGGGTCCTCACCTGCACAATCTCTGGCTTGTGCTTCTCAAGCTGTGAATTCCTCCTGAACTAATGTACCTCTTACCTTTCTGCATGTGGCAAACCAGAATAAGTGACACACAAGCTCTAAACAAATGCATTTTGTTAGCTAGATCACTGGTGTGCATGGTGAGAAGCAATGCTGACTGACACGTGCCCAGCAGATAAATTTCATCATCATTTGAATTGACTCAAGCTGTAGCTTGTGCCCCTGTGTCAAGGCATCCCATGTTAACTGAGACCTTCTGTTGAGGGAACAGAATTAACTTATACAATGAATTCTTACTAAAATCAAGGTAATAATGAAGCTTGTATTCAATATCTAATTAAATATTTCCTAATGCAATATACCTATTTATAATACGTGAAGCCTGACTTTAGTCTCCTGGGAGCAGGCCGGTAAAGAAAAGCATTACAAATATTTATTTGCTTCTCTTGTCCCTCACTGGCTTTATTTGAATGGGTGTGCAAAACCGCATGAAATCTACCAGCGAGAAAAAGCCCCCTGGGAAATCCTTTGTATCAGGATGAATTGGAAAAACAAACTCTAGGGTGCTCAATTGCTATGAATCGCTTTTCAGATCACGTGCAGAAAATGAATGAGTCGTCTGTGAATCTAATTCCCTTTGTCCCAGTTGTAAAGCAGATCAGCACAATAGGAAAGGCACAAGGCCAGCAAAGCAAGAGGTGGAAAGCAAGCACCATTCAGTGAATTTATTTTCAGTCATTCCAGTGCTGCTTGCTCCTTTTCTTCTCTACAGATTCAAAGAACAAACAAAACCCTATGGTCCCTGGGAAATGCCTCTGTTAAGTGCTGCTGCTGAAGTCTCACTAAGCACGGTGGCAATGGTGGAGAACATGAATCTCTCCCACTGTCACGCTGGGTCCCTTGTCACTCCAAGTAGGAGGACAGAAAGCATATGAGCACAGCCTTGCTGCACATTAGGAAATCAATAGATCAATGCATTGAAGAATCTGTTTAATCCCGGGGCAAAAAGAAAAAGATCCAGGGTCTTCCTCTTTTTATTTAACCTAACTTTGAGATCAAAATCCTAGTCATCTCTTTCACACAAACTGGATTTTTGACAGCTGTTTATTATTCTGAATTAGTTTACATTATTTTCTCTTTATTATCTCCTATATAAATGCAGTTAGATTTGGGTGTGTGTCAACCAAACCAGCTGTATTTGAAAGATTAAAAATATTCTAGCTGTGAAACCCAGTGCTCATTTGGGAGCACAACCCTTCCATTCACTGCCTGGATTACAAGCCTCTCTCACTGCATAAGAACAACTTTGTTGCCCAGATAAAAGGAAAATGGAAATTTTAAAAATCTCACCACAGCTTTTGTAATATACTTCCAAGTTGTCCTCTTTGCAGACTGTGTGCGTAGGCCATTCTGTGCTGGCACTGATGTAAAGCAGGACTAAGATGAGAACAAGAACATTTGATATCTTCATGGTGGTGGTGGTAGTTTGCAGGATTACTTGTCTGTCTCTTGCTAACCCTCTGTGGAGGGAGGTGTTCCTTCCTTTCTCCAGGAGAGACCGGAGTTACAACATTCGTGCCTGTGGAAGGGTTAAGTGAGTCAATGCAGCCGTACTACAGCGTGGTATAAACAAGAGGCTAATCAGAATTGGGAGGTGCTATTTCCATGTGCTTAGACTTCCGCTTTCGGCTCCATGTTAGTTTAAACTAATGACAAATGAGCTAATCATACCTACTTACTGCACAGCATAGCCGTTGCTCAGTGCCTGCTGGAACAATGCAGCAAAATGTTTAGTTTTTCTCTTGCTGCCAGGTTCTTCTCTTGAAGTCAAAGCGTCTGGGTCAAGGCTTCAGACAGGCTTAATTTGCCCTTCTGGCTGCAAAACACTGCGATCCAAATCACCCCATCTTAATCACACAAAGTCAGACCAAATTTTGCAAGATGGACACTTCAGTTTCTATGCTCTTCTCAGTAACAAATGTGTCTACTAGAGGGAATGGAGGTGTGTCTGATAAAGCTGACGCCAAAAAAAGCAAGTCTTGAAACTTTCAGGAATGAATCCTTTCTGCTTGACTATGCTAAATAACACATTTGCTTTCATCTAGTTCAGTTATTTCTGTTTAACAGTACAATCATGTAAACCTGGACTTAATTTTTTCCCTTCGGTCTTCCTGGTTATTTAACTGCCCACTATTGACACTGTACATTTATTTCCACTAGCTTTTTCAAAGCTGTGCTTTGTGCAGCAGTGAGTGGCTATTGCAGATGGCAGGGGATGATCAGTAAGGAAAGGAAGAAAGGTTGCTTCACCTCCAGTAAACTTCTTCAGTTCAGTTTAAGACCCAGGGTTGGAACAGAATTTCAAACTGCAGTTGCCAAAAAGGTCTTTTCTGGACATAGCACCAAGTGGAAAAAAGCTTTAAGCTAAATTCAGCCCTAAAGCAAATATCTGCAATAGTTTTCTCTGAGTTGGAGGCAAGGAGAAATTGGCTCCAACAGAGCCAATGACAGATTTGGATAAAAGATCATTTTGGCCATCACAGCCTTTCTTGACCTGAACGGTGTGAGTATCACTTCCTCTGCCACTGAGTAAAGCTGAAAAGAGGAAAGCCTTTAAATACTTTAGCAAGCAGAAAAGCACCCAACAAGACAGTTACAAAATAATGCTAAACAGCAGAGCTGTTCCTCAGGCAAAATCCTGGCCTGAATGAAGGTACTCCCATAGAGTAAAGAAGGGGCCAAGTTTTCAGCCATGATGTATTAAATTTAAAAGCCAATTCAATGCAGTTCAGGAGACCTTACTTAGAATAATGAGGCCCAGGCCTGCTTTGTGGTTTGGATACTATCGTAATAGTAAATTATATGTCCAGGGCCTGGGTGAGAATGCATATAACTGTCCTTAGGCATGGAACATGTACAAGTCAGGTGAAGAGATTTGGGTTACAGATCTATCTGATTTGACTGGACTTTGGTTGTACCCATGATTCTATGATAGTTGATGAAAACAAGCACAATTGCAAAGGCAATTATAAGGAGAGACAAGTCTAGTTTTACTTTAATGCATTGAAACTGTAATCATGTAAAGTGAAAGTCCCTTCCTGCTAAGATCTACAAAGACAGTGAAAATTTGATGAAGCAATTTACTACAAAATACAAAGTACTTCAGATCAGGACTGTGGGAACATAACCTCCAGATTTTTTCAGGAATGACATCACCATGGTCTTTCATTTAAAACGTCAGCTTAATGCTCAATAACAATGAACAAAGTAAATAAAATGATAGCGCAAATACTTCAAAGAGACACTCACTGGGGATCACTAAATAAACAAGTCAAATCAGACTCAGGAGCTCTCCTGAGATGAAGATTATTGGAAGCTGGGAAAACAAGTGGGAGAAATACCAAACATGCTTGCCCTGCTCTTTCTCTTCTCTGCATGTCCACACTGCTGGGAACAGGTTACTGGGTTAAATGAGGCCTTAGTCTGGACTGGAATGGTTTACCTGGACACCTGGTAAACCCAGGTTTACCTGGGCTTATTCTTTACCTCCCCTTCCCTTTGCCTACCCATCCTGTTGGAACAGTGTTAGCTGATGCTCATGGATTTCAAAGTGCTGACTCAAGGCTGGTTTTCATCTTTGCAGAAGCTCTGTGGTAGCTGCTCTGCAGATATCCAGTAGTCTGGGCCTTGCCTTGCAGAGATTTCAGT
Organism: Lathamus discolor; assembly: GCF_037157495.1. NCBI lineage: Eukaryota > Metazoa > Chordata > Aves > Psittaciformes > Psittacidae > Lathamus > Lathamus discolor. The sequence goes on from NC_088885.1 coordinate 72,006,900, forward strand.
CTAAGCACAAGTAGCCTAGGAAAGTGGAACAGCTCTGGATTTCTGGAACACAAGACCTCCTGCTTCACTGGAAGCAGGATGGCTGGGGTAGATCTAGTGGAAACCAAATATGACTTTGTAGATGATGAGCTCAGGAACTCTGCTATACACAGGCAAGTGCCTGCACTGTTTCCCCTTCTGGTGCATAGATTCTCTTGCTCTTTTGAGACAGCTACTTTATCCGTTTTTTTGGCAGTGCTCCTGATACTGATTCAAAATGACAAGTCATAAGATTTTTTTTGTGAGTGCGAGGCTGGAACGTGTGTCTCAAGTAGTTTTTAGGTAGCCAGTGTTCTGAGGGGAAACAGCCATGACAGCTAATGTTTTGGAAAGCCATGCTGTCTCTTCCGCTTTGTCGCACCATGTTGTTCTCAGTGGGAAGGGAATTTTACTTTGAGTGGTTCAAGTTTACAACATGTACTCCAGACACTGTTTCACCATTTCATTCCCTGTGTAATCCTTGTATCTCCTAGAAAGAGCTTTATTACCAACTCCATCTGTTCTGAGTACTGCTTTCCCTTCAAACAGCCGAAGCCTGTGGGCTGAGAAACCACATCTAAACGAAGTGGTATCAGTGCTGGCAGTGGGAATTCTGTTTTGGCAGGTTGCTTAGCTGGCCAACAAGAGTGTTTCTTTATCTGTCTTATTGAAGGCTTTGACCATGGAGATAAGCAGCTGAAAAATGCCTATGTAAAAAGCTATTTACTTAAGGAAGGGCAGTGGCTTTGTATATCCAGAGCATTCTTCCCTTAATTTGGATGCTTCTGTAGTATTAGAGTGAAAAGCCTCTTGTTCCTTATCAAGAAGATTATTATATCTGTAATATAATTGGAAAGAAATATTGAAAATAGCAGACTAGTAAGGAGATAAATCGTACATCAATATCTGTAACATCTTGGGTTGGCTGATACAAGATTGCTGAAATAACTGTATCAGCAAATAACACACACCCACCACCCCATCCCCAAGTAGATGTTTTGTGCTCACAGCATCCCTGCTCTTGAACTGTTTTAATTACTCCCTGGGTTCCCTGCAGAGGTTTAGCTAGTCACAAGGCTCAGTGTTCCAGCAGGGCCTCTCGCTTGAATTCATACCACTGCACCTACACTATGATTTTTGCCAAAATAGTTAAGGGTATGTTGTTTTTCCAATGCTTCTAGCCAAGTACTTGTGTCTTGCAAAACTTTTTCAAACATAGACCTGGATAGTGCTTTATCTCATCTCAGCAATGGGGTTTCTCTTAGAAGTTTCTTTTATTTAAAGGTTTGGGTTGGGTTGTTTTTTTTTTCCCTCTTTTGCACAAGTCCATTTTAAGGTGAGTCCTAATCAAAGTTCAAGTTCCTTTTTTCAAGCCAAAACCTTCTTTTTCTTGACTTTGGTGTCTTTGGGTACACCTGTATCGTACAATGAAATGTTTCCACAGGGAAAGCTTCACATTAAAAGCTTCACTGATTTCTCTTCCTTTTTCGTGCAATTCTCTCTGAACAAAAGCTTTCTGCTTCATATTTCTCAACAGGGTCTCCTGCTAGTGAAAGACAGTAAGTGGAAATTTCTTAGCAGACAGATGAGAGACTTTTCAAAGGAGATACCTTCACTCTCCAGAAAAGTCAACTTTTCCTACTGTGCTTTTAATAGTGTTTTTAATATTTCAGTTAAAACCAACAAGGCCTAGAAATGCAATGCAAGCTTATGTGTTGGCACCACCCCTTTCCAGCACATCTGAGAGAAGACGAGTTTTGTTTTATGAGATTTCCGTGGTGCTTGGGGGTTTTGGAGTGCTGTGCTGTCAGCAGCGTGCTTGAGGGGCTCATGTACTGTGTAAGCAGGAGCAGAGACCAGGGGGCTATGAGCCCCTGAGGCTTCTCTCTTCCATGGGGTGGAAGGTTTCTGGGACCTACCAGCCCAGTTGGCTGCCAATGCACCCAGTTCCTGCACTCACCTTCGTTCCTGCAAATACTCCAGGACCAAACCAAGAGCTGAGGCTGAGGCTGCTGCAAAGTGACAAAATTTAGTGCAAACAGGACTTGCTATTTCATGCTTTCTCCGAGTCCTGTAAAGCTGAGCTTTCCTGAGCCCAGGCATGGTCTCAGCACAAGCCCTTTGCAGCTGTCGGGTTGAACTGTTGCTCAGGAGAATCTGCTCCTTGTGGAACATTGGTGCTGTTTGTTTGTAGCATGAGCCTACGTGGTCCAATACAGGTCAGGTTTTAATCTGACACCTTAAATAGTAGCAGACTACTATGTTAGATACCTTGCTAATTTGAATTGCTCTTTTTAAAATAAAAGATTTCAGGAAAAGGGAGTAGTGAGTGGAAAGAAGAAAATGTGGGACAAGTTTGTTCTGATGCTCTCTAAAGAGGATAGCTGTACTTGTGATGTGATGTACATATGTCCATGTACAGGGTGAGTGACTGAGAGTTTGGAATGTTATTCTTGGACAAGCGTTGCTGCGTTTGTCGACTGATCCGCAGTGTGCACCTTTGAATAAGGGAATGGGAAGGAGGAAAGCAGACTTAGCACCACTTAGAGCAGAGGAAATGATACATGTGCACATTTATTTGTGGTCTGCATTGCATGTTTGATGCAAATGTATGTGAGCCTAAGGCTGAAAAGAATTTCTGGCCTTAGAATCATGTGGTCTCTCAAATCATAGTAGGGGTGGAAGTGACAAACTGAGCTTTGGTTCAAAGAGAAAAGCATTCCTCTGCTTCTGCGTTTCCCCTCCTCTGTTTCACCAACTGATCTCAGTATCTGTGCAGAGTTATTACTGTGGCAGACAGGTTTTGAGGTGGGTGGGAATTTTCTAGTGAACACTCTTCTTCTCAGAAAATACCACTTCACAGAGTCCAAAGCTTCTTTGGAAGTGCTGGTACAACATGGTGGGAATGTGCATGCCAGCAGGGGAGTTTTCCAAGCCCCAGGAGCAAGGTCTGCAGCTAGCAGAAAGTTCCCTTTCCAGAGTAGCCTGGATAGGTTGAGGGACTTCTTTACTTCTTGGGAGGCTGGAATTCAAAGCAGGGACTTGACTTCTGGGCTAACAGCCACTGAGGTGCCATGGAGGTTGCCTCCTTTTGTTCAGATGAAGCTCAGAATGGGAGAAGCTTTGAAACCTCAAGCTTCAAAGGGGTGAGAAAGGGTGTTTCATGCTGCTGTGCTGTCCCTTCAGTGGATGGCCTCTCAGTGCATGGCAGCAGCAGCAGTACGGTGAGGAACTGCTTTGATAAGCAACCTTTAATTAGCTAAGGAAACAGCCTCTGGCTTAGCATGAACTTGGCAGGTTTCATTATATTAGGAATCAATCTCTCGTGGGTTACTTCATGGCTGCGCTTGTGAGCAGCTCTTTGACCAGGCAATATGTTTAAATCGGTCTTAAATCAGGATCACGGTGGATCAATGGCCTCTATTAAAACCCTGTCTCCCTACTGGATGGACTGAATTTGTTTGCCAACATCGCAGTGCGGGTGTGCAGTTTTGGATCAATGCAGATTGGTGTTGGGTAGGCAGTAAGGAGCAGCACATCAGGACAGTTAAACTGAGGCATGGTGTTGGCTTTTGTAACTGGTGAAAATGGGTGTTTCTCCATCCTAGCTAACGGAGTTTTCTGTCCGTTCATGAGGAAGTGACTCTGTAGAATAAACTCAGTTTGCTGCCTGGGAAATGCTCAGTGGTGTGTTGGCTCCCTTTTCATAATACCCCCTGGGACCTTGTCATGGAGCAGACTCGGCAAAGGACTTTAATAAGAAGTTAATGTTTGATGTAAGGAACAGAGTTTCTGGCCCTACAGACAAATTCTATTTACAGGTGACTCAACAGGGCAGGAATTGATATAGAGTATCTATAGCCAAATGTACACAGTGGAATGATGTGAAATTTCATAGTTGTGTAAGTATTGTTTTAGGAAACTTGGCAATTTAGCAGGGTTTTGGATTGAATAATAACCCACAAGCAGGAAAAAACATCAGAAATAGCTGCCCTTGTTCTATTGGATCACCTAGCACTGATAGTCTTTCTCTCCTGAAATGATCCAGTTGATTTCCACACATGAAATCTTTAAAAATGTTATAACTATCATATGCTGGCAGGTATGTAAAGAAGTGTCTGTTAACTGAGAACGCTGTAGAAGGGAGAGCAGCTCCAAGCAGAGGCCTCTTACCAGCAGCAGACATTGTGAACAAGCAGCTTGGCCCTTCCATGCAGGAAAGTAGGGCTTAAATTAGACAAGAATTTTGGATTTAATCAACTGTCTTTGCTGTTTGCTCCCTTTTGGTACCTGAACATTCCCTAACCTGTATTTGCCCACTTCTTTCTGACTACTGGGTGGTGAGGTTGGATTTGTTTGGATGCAAGGGAAAAAGGAGGTGAAGGAACTACAGCTGAAGGAGGACTAAATTGGTTTCTGATGGATTTTAGGAGTGAATTTCAGACTGGTCAGCCTACTGCTAGAAAGTTGTCTGATGCAAATGAATTTCATAACTGCTACTGACGTTCTCTCAGCTACATTCTTCCAGCAGAAGCATATCTGCTAAGGGAGTTTGCAGTTGCTCCTAGTGAAGCTATTCCTGAGTTTATCCCACTGCTTTTAGACTGTAGACACACAGGGTTTCTGGGAGTCCCCTTGTCATCAGCACAATGCCAGCAATGAGAACACAGAAGGGTCAGTGTCTTGGTGGCTTGTGCTGTTGCTTGAAATGCTGCTTTGATGGAAGGTATAGCTTCCTCCGTGTTGAGTGTTCTTGTAATTGTGCAGGGAAGAGCTTGGCTGCTACAACTGAAGCAAACCTGACAGGAGGGAGTAGAGCTTGGTACAGGCTTCTCCTTTCTAGGTGGGGGAAAGGACCTGCTACATCTCTGCTTTCCTCAGGGGACAGAGCTGCTAGAGGGAGGGCTTCAGTCGAGGTGTGTGGGGCTCAGACTTGCTGAAATCAGAGTTCTCTGCTCAGTCTCCTGAGGGCAGCCAGTGCAGTGAGCTGTTCTCCACCCTGCTTCATCAGCCAGGCAATCCAGCAGGCACAGGTTGGTGTGGATTGCATCTGATGTGAGGGTGGGATAGAGCTGAGTGCAATCTGTGATGGGAATTTGCCAACAAGGCAGCAATTATAGATATGGGATTATATGTGTGGAGGGCCATTTCCACTTCTCTAACATTTCTAGAGAGAATGACAGGAGCCATTTTAGGATGAGACTGCTATTCCCTGCTCTGTGTCCAGGGTGGGACAGCAGGGACTCTTCCTTAGTGGCACAAGAAGATGAAGATGTCCAGAAGCAAACAAACGTAATGTGTGCAATACCCCTGGTTGCTGCTGAGACAAAACAGAGAGAAAAGCATCATCACTGGTCCAGGTCCTGGCCTGATATCACATTACAATGGTAACAATGCTATTGTGCCTCTTCAGGAAGCCAAACTTGCTTTCTGTAATAGTCCATATTTCTAGGGATGGGGCAAGTGATATACTAGGGTAGGCTGCTTTTTCTCAATGGATATTCAGAGAGCATCATCTGGGAGAGCTTCCAGCTCATTCTAGCTTCTGTTTCTTTAATAGAAGTCAGTATGGATCAGAGCCACAAGGTACTTCTAATATGCAGATTGCCAGAGATCTAAAATTAATGTATGGACCTTCTTGTCCCAAGAGACCAATGTGGCTATCAATAGCTCTCTTCAGAAAAGCCAGATATATCTGGTTTTGCATGATAGCTTTCCCTTCCAGGTAGGCAAATACAGGCTGAGTTAGCAAAGATGTGACAGTTTGGACTAGCTAAGCCCAATTTGGATGTCGCTGAGATGAAAAAATGGGATTTTTTTTTTGAGTTTCCTCTGGCAGAGAAACGTTTCACTTGCAGTCTTGGTCAAAGCCTGTCTGAATCTGCTTCCTAGCAGAAACGTGCTCATGTTTCCTCCCAGTTCTGCTGCAGTCTCTTCCAGAGGATTGGTGGTGGTGGGAAGGAGCAATCGCATTGGTTTTGAGGACTCAGTTTGCTGTGAGCACCCCAGCCTGAGCTCCATGCTGGCTGGAAAGAATGACGTGAGGAAATAGGATCGCAGAGCCTGGGGAGAAGCTTTGCAGACCACCTGGTCTTCAAATTCCTGGCACTGCTCAAACTTGTCTCTGTAGGAAATCCATGTTCCAAGTCAAGCTCAGGTCACATGAGAAAATGAATTTGGCAGGAATATCATGAGTCCCTACCGATCTGCCAACAAATCCACCCCAAGCATCTTTCTCCATGGCTCTATGCTTAGAATAGAGCAGCACAACTGACAGCCCAGGGTAGAAAAAATGTACTTACAGAAGTGCCTGGAGGTGTCTTCTGCAGGCTTTCCCATGAACCAATGCTGCTGCAAGCTGACTTTCCTTAGCACTGTGTTCTTCTTTTACAGAAGAATAAAAGGCAAGGGCTGAGGAAGGGCTTGAAATCAAGGAGAATGAAGGTGGCAGTAAAAAAGACATTACTTCTTCTTAGTTTTCTGTATTCCTTCTGTCCTAGGAAGACTTCAGTTCTCCTGGGTGCTGTTTATTTGCCCCAGAAATGTACAAATGTAGTGACAATTCATACTTCTGTGCCCACCTGACCTCCTCTGACATCATTAGTAGCAACTGGTGAGATGTTGCCGTGTGCATTTAAGTGCCGTTTTGTGCATTGTTTTTCCCCAAATATCTCTGCTTCAGAGCAAGGTGCATAAAAAAAAAAAAGAAAGAAAGTCAAAATGACTTTGGCATAATTATAGTAGAAACAAGCAGCTATTGAGCTTAATGCAGATGCCATGATGGGAAATATAACCTCATTTCCTCTTCTTTTTTAGTTTTGTGTTAGGCGCTCTGTTATCATCTTTATGCGGGATGTTCAGAAATGTTATTGCATTGAGCATATCTGGGAATTGGGAGGTCACTTTATTGCAGAAGGCAGAGATTTTTGAGATGGGCTGTCAACAGCTTGTAATGCTATAACATCCCTTCAAGGTGACTGGATTATGCCCCTTGTACAGAAGTGCCCCTTGGGGTGGTATAACTGGAAACACAGGACTTTGTTTGGGCCACAAAGTTTTGAAAATGAGGGGCCTGAAATCAGATGTGTAAATCAACCCTTCTATATGCAGAAGCACAGACATAACTGTGGAAGGTCCTGATTTTTGGGGTTGCTGCTCTCAGATCTGTGGGCAGAAACTCTGAGTTGTGGTGTTTCCTAAAGGAACTGAGTAACCACGCATTTGAATAGTTTTCCTTTAAATTTGGGAACATGACTGTATATGTGTTTATTTGCATATTTGTTTCTGTATCTTACATAAATATCAGACATATAAATATTCAACTTCTGTAAGTAAAAATATGTGTATAAACAAATAAATATACATAAACATGCAGCTAAACAATTATTTGTATGCATTTCTATTTAAATGGTCTGCTAGGAGACTGTTAGAAATACCTAATTATTCACTGGAGTGGAGAACACCCTTAAGGGAAGTATTCTAAAATCCAGGTATGAGGATTTTATAACGAGAGAAAAGTAATTGAGACTGCTGCCATGGGTCCCTCCCTTGGTAGTCATGCCAATAGTATGGGTATAGTAGACACTGCAGCACTGTGGGTGAAACTGTATTTTATTTTCCTTCTGATTGTCTCATCCAGTCCTTTCCTGTCTTTATGAGGATAGGTAAGGGTGACAGGCAGGAATATGAGCGTAGAGGTTGTGACACACCTGAGGTCTGGAGTCTGGGAGCTGAGTTCTCGTCTGTTATCTTTGTGTGTTGGGACTGTATGTGCTACGTGACTCTCAGGGAGTGGAAGGGGCTCTGGCTCATTAATGGGAATACTTCTGCTCCTAGTTTGCACTAACCAAATATGCGAGCAGCAAAAGAAGGCAGCAAAGATGCTGAAGGAGCCAAGTTATTTCAAAGGCAGTCATTGGTGAAATATCACCTGCTTGAGCTGAACAAGGCACCCTCCTCTTTATACAGGCAGGAAGAGATGGATGCCAGCAATGGCTGAAAGGGGGTTTGTACACGGAGAATAGTTTTCAAGGCGAAAATATCAATTTGCCAGTGCCCCCGAAATTTGAAGGTGCTGAGGGAGGGAATGAAGACTTGTGCTCTGCTTAGACAGGCTCTCTGGATGCCAGAGCAGGCAGCCTGTTAGTAAGTCAGTTAAACTACCTGGTTAAAGCTGATACATACACGGACAAGACACTGAAGACTTGCGTAGCAGCGGGGAAGAAGCACATCGGGAGCTTTCCCTTTAGGCTTTTCCTGGGTGTGCCTCGCTGCCACTGAGGATTTCTTTTACTGTTTTGGACTCGGATTTTCGCAGGAGCGGCTGCGGGCCCACCCTGCTTGTAAGGTTGGAAGAGGAGAGCAGAGGGATGGCCGGGTCCGGCTGGAGGTGTCCTGGGTGGCTCCGCACGTTCATTTCCAGGCGAGCCACCTGATGGTGCTGTTTGCTCAAGTTCCTGGCCGCGGTGGGCTCTGCTAGCCTGCAGAGCTGCGGACCTGCCCGTGGATGTGCCGTATCGCAGGGCGTTTGAGTAATCAATAAATGATAAAAGCAGGTCTGCATCGCCCACCTGGCTCTGGCGGTGGGAGCTCACCTCTCTGTGAGGCCCCGGAGCAGCAAGAGGTGGGTGTGTTAAGCTCGATTTCAAGGAAGCGCCTTGGAAAAGGTCTGGGGGAGGCCAGGCCCGGGTTCCTGTGCGCTTTGTGGAGGCTGACTACAGCTTGCTAGGTTTTCCTCATTTGTTTCGTATTCTCCTCACAGTTTCCATTGTGGAGCTTTCCCGTACGAGGATTAACCATCACAAGCGGTGCAGTGCAGTGCTGGCAACCTCTCTGGAAATCACACGTCCTGAATAATGATGAGAGCTGAAAGGAGGACAGAAAACACCCTTCTGCTCTCTACAGCAGCGCTGGGTAACACCACCGCAAACAGAGCAGCGCTTGGTTATACCCATCCCCACAGCCTGTCCCCCTTGCAAACCTGGCTCCCTCTCTGCAGGGGCTCACATCAAAACATGCAGGCAAGGCAAGAGATGCACACTGTGGGGATGCGCCCACCCAGCATCAGATGCCTGTTGGGAGGGCAGGGCTCCCCATTTGCTCTGGAAGGCACAGACTTGTGTTTGCCACCTCAGGGACCAAGCCCCTCAGTTAAGGGCAAGTGGTGTGGTGCTTTGCAGCATAGGTGCAGGGGATGGGGGTGACTAGTGAGAACAACCAGAGCCAACGTGGGGAGAGCAAAACAGCTCACCCTCCTGCCTTGCCTGGGTCATTTTCTGATTGTGACAGAAGGCAGTGAGTAAAACAGCCCAGGCTGCCCCACTCGCTCCCATCACAGGCAGCACAGCCAGTGGGTCCCCCTGAAGTGAACAGGCTGGCTCCTCATTTACTTCTCACTGTCAGGATGATGAGTCCAGCTAGATATCTTTCTGTTTGTGTTTGCTGCTTGTCTGTGCTGACAAAACATGCGTAGTTTCTAGCTCCCTCACTTCTGCTGGCTGCTGTTCCATTTTAATGCAAGGCACTTCGTCAGAGGTCATTTACTCAGTATGTTGCTGGGCCATTTACAAATATGAGCTGATGAATATTTCATCATCATTCACCAGGAATTCTGTTCAAGTGTAGAGCTTCATGGCAGTGAGTCAGTACATGAGCACTCAACTTGAAATTGTTTCCTTGCTGCATCTCTCATTAGACGTGCTAATTTCTGACATTCAGGAGGTTAAGTTGGTGAAAGGGAGAGGAATGCGTATATGTGTTGATTCAGTAATACTATTTAATTCACTTTGATTCTACTTAGATATCCCTGGAATCAGCGCTGCTCGGGGGAGAGGCTCTTTCTATGAAATAAATAGCAAGAGCAGCCATCTTTCCTCATTCATTCTAAGAGCAATAGCCAGGCTCGCTTTCCTTCCTGCAGTGCCACACCTCCTGGAGGGAGGCTCTGCTGGACTCAGCGACTCCCTCTTAAGTGCCAGGGAGAGTGAGTACTTGCAGCAGAGTAGGTGGTGAGACCGATTTATCTTGATGCAGAGCATCCTGGTGTAAGCAGGGCACAGTGTGCAGGGGATGTGTGCTGGTGTTAATGTCTCCTTGAGACTCCAAAGAGCCTGGAGCAATAGTTCTGCAGAGGGAGACCCAAGAAGTTTGTCTTGTATTCCAATGATAATTCAGGCATCAGCATCATTAGGTATTTTATTATTCAAGAGAGAGGCTGGGACAGAGTACTGTGGCGGGCAGCCTGGGTTTGTAAAGGAAGTTTACCCAGGAGCTGCCAGCTGAGAGGGAGGATGTTGCTGTACCATGGCAATGATGTGGCAGCAGAAAGTTCCAGCTGATGGCACAGGTGTGTTGATGGCAGTGGCTCCCACTTCACCTGCTGACAGGGGAAAAGCCAGTGGGAAGGTGTTATCCTGTTAGGGTGGTGTTTGTGCCCCTGTAAACCAGTTTGCATTGGATTTTCTGGGCTGTGCAGCTTTCATGGTGAACGTCATCTCACTCTGATAACTAGTGCTATTGAGAGCGTTAGGGCACACTGTGTTTCACTAGTGGGAAAGTAATCCAACCAAAGAGGTCCTGTAACTTTCTTCAGCCCTCTCCCTTGGTAGTGCTGGAGTCAAGCTCTTGGGGTCTGCCAGTAGCAAATGTTATTGTATCTGTGTCAGACAGAGAAAAGGGAAGGAAAGCCACATACCTGAAAGTTACCTGTTTCCTTGCATGCTCAGAAGCTTCTGTCTGCTGCTCCGACCAGAGTGATGGGCTGCAAAATGTGACTGTTGTCCATTCACTGCTGGCAGGTGGTCTGGTGCTTCAGGATGAGAGCAAAGGAGAGAAGCTGTGAATGTATCAAGTTGGGTAGCTGTGTAGGAGGGTCATCTTGATATGCAGAGCAGAAAAGTTAGCAGTTTGGAAGTAGGCTCCACAACTCTTCTGAAGGAGAAGATGAGATAGGCTCCTCTTCTTTTCACTTTTCCATCTCAGCTTGGGCTGTATTACATGATTCACACAGCTCTTGATACTGCAGTTTGTCTGGCATGGCATGTGCTTATGCAACAGGCCATCCCATGCTGTGCTCTAGGTAAGGTCCTGCAAACCTGGTTGGGTGCCCTGCTTTGAATGAAACTCGTGCCATGCACCATGCAGAACAGAGGCAGGATCTGGAAACTGGGCAGATGTGGACTCTGCATAGTGATCCCCAGTCTGCAGGAGTTTTGGGACCAAGCAGGAGTTCTGTGCTGCTGACAATCTAGTTATGCTGTTCAAGAGGGTCTGTTGTGAAATCGTCGTACCTGCGCTGGCCCTCAGCACCAAACTACCTGGAATGAGTTTTAATCTTAATGATCCGTGGGGTTTTTACTCTGAGGCATTTTTTGTTTTGTTTGTAAATTTCTGCCAAGTCTCTATAGTATAGACGGTCCACCACTGTGATACTCAAGTCTGTTTGTGCCTTGGGGGGTGTGTGTGTGTACATATATATACATGTTATGTTTTCTCCTATTGCATGTTTTGATGTAGTTTTGGAAAGCAACCAGGAGAGGTCTGGTTATCCTAAGTGCAATGTCATAGCTGTCCTTTGGTTTCTGGGGTTGGCTTTTCCCCCAGAAAGGGCCCAAACTCAGTGAGGACAATGAACATTGCTGTAGAAGAAGGGTTAGGCTGGCATGGAGTTTTTTGTGACTGGAAAAATCTTTGTCAGAAGCTTCACTAATATGTCTGCTTCACTAATATCTGACTGCTTTAAACGCCTCTGTGCTTCATCTCTACTTCTGAGTAGGTTGTGGAAGGTTTTTTGTTTGTCCTTTGTTTTTTTCTTCTTTAAACCTCACTCAGGTCATCATGGTTTTTTGGGCTGGAACTCTGTGGTAGAGAGTGCTCACTGTAAACTACTGAAGGGCTGGCCAGCTTGTAAAAGGAGGATATAGTCTGGAAGTTAGTGTATGGGAACTTGATGCCGATATTCATGAAATGAAATAAAAGCAGGCAGTGTGGAAAAAAATGTGAGGGCATCCTGGACTCCATCATAGCCTTTATTGGGCTTTTTAGTAGATTTTAAAAACAATATAACTGGATTTGACTGCTTATAATGGGGCCGATTCTGTAGCCAGATCTTACAAAACCTGTAGATCTTTATAATTAATAACTTTTTGTAGAGTGATACTTCTTTTCTGTGGGGGTGCAGGCGTATGTGGGTGGTTACTGAGAATACATGATACTCTAATCACTTCTCACTGTCTCTCTTCTACTCTCTCTTTCTGATACACACAGATATTATGGGCCAAAATTTGCCACTTCTGTCATCCCAGAAATAAACAGGACTAGTCATAGGGCAAAACATGACTTACTACAAATACAAGTGACAGAAACTCTACCTGAAGAAGGAATAAATATAGTCATTTTTAATAACACTTCGTTGGTTTCCAAAGTGGAAAGCAAGGGAATGAACTTGTATTATGCTCTTGGAGAAGAAAGAAGTAATATCATGCTAAAGAAACTTGGTGTAGGGAGGGCAATTACAATGGAAATTGCTATTTGAGGCAGAGTGTCTAAATTTTGATTCAGGGTAGGTTTTCTCAGCAGCACAGCTGACATTTCCCGGTTTTCACACTATGATTTTACAGTACTTCAGCCATGAGCTAAGTCAGTCCAGATATTGCACAAAAAAGTAAATATGGGAGATATTACTTTTTTACTTAAAAAGTAGATGCTGTGTCTGTCCATGTCCTCCATTACTCAGTTTTCTCACTAGACATGGATGCTGTGTGCTCTGTCAGTCCATCTGCCAGCTGATGTGTTTGCTTGTCCATCTCTTAAGAAAGACTGGAGAGAATAAAATAACCAGTGCTATAAAATACATCTCAAACCTTAGTGTAAACTGTCTTGAGTCCTTCCACTGTTCTTGGCTGTTTCCAAGGCAGTGGTTGGGCAGGCAGGAATGCTAGTAAGAATCCCAGAGAAATACGGTGGGGGGAATCCCTCTGATTCTCTTCCTGTTCGCAACTCATACAGACTGCTTGGCTACTTTCATCTCTGGTAGCCCTGCGTTTGGTGATGCTGAAGACCAGCTGCAGACTGAGCTGTGTTAGCAGAATCTCGTCCATCAGATCAAGGGAGGTGGTTATCTTCTTTTATGTGGCACTTCTTGTGTGGCCATGCCTGGTGTTCTGTGCCCGGTTCTGAGTCTCTAGCACATAAAGGATATTGTCAAGTTGTAGTGAGTTTACTAAGACATGTTAGGGGGCTGGATCGTATGACATACAAGAAGAAGCAGAGGAAGGACAAGAGGCAACAAACAAAAGTGACAGCATGAGAAATTTGAGCTAGATATAAGGAAGAAAATCTTTATAAACAAGGTAGTCAAACATTGGAGGAAGCTGTCCAGAAACACTGTGGGATCTCATCTTTGGAGGTATTCAACTTTGCAGATAGAACCAGATAACTTCTGGAGGTCCTTTTGTACCTAAAATTATTCTGTGGTTCCATGATTTTGTGCAAGAATTCGAGCAAGTGTCTTACACAATCTGTACTGCCTTTGTAATGCACTAGAAAGGCTTCCAAGTAAGCATCTCTGTGCTCCGTGTGCAGCTTTGCCACAACTTTGTAGGCTGCCACTCTACCCTGAAATTTGAATTCTCCTGTATGTGAAAATGGCTATTAGACCTATTTCCAGTTGAAAACAGCTGCTTTAACAAAGAGCCTGAAATGGTAGAAAATACACATGAGAATTAAGCCTACTTCAGCCCAGTGCTTTCCAGGTATTTCCTGTGCTCCCCAACAGATTCTCATGGAAAGCTGTTTACTGTGGCAAGTCTTACTCAGGGACCTGTGAGGTGAGGGTTCTTCTCTCTTTTCACCAATAGATGTCATTGAACTCTCTCTTCTTTCTCCCCTTCTTCCACCTCCCCCCCCACAAAGTTTCAGGACACCACGCTTTAACAGACTGAGCAAAACCACTATGTCAACACTTAAAATGAAACAGAGAACTTGGCTGCGGTCTCAAGGTTGAAATGCAGATCCATGCTTTGGGTCGGCCAAATACTGTTTAGTCTGTACCACTGCATCTGAACAGGACACAGGGGAAATAGAAATTTTTCTTTAAGTTTTGGAAAAAAATCTCATCTCTTATTCCATCGGAGAAAAAAAATAGAAGACTGTTTATCCACAAGTCTTCCACATTTTCACAGGATCATAGGATAATTCAGGTTGGAATTAATCTTGTGAAATCTGGAGTCCCGTCTCTTGCTCAAAGTAGGATAAGCAGTGAGGTTAGACCAGGTTACTCAGGATTACTTAGTTAGATCCTTAAAGCCTCCAAGAGCAAAAACTGCACAACCTCTTTGGGCTAAGACTCTTTCAAAGAGGTCGGTTCTTGCAGATTTCCTGTAAAAAGCCATCGGTAAGATGAAGCCCTAGTTCCAAGGAGTACGTTGCCTTGTCAGCAGAGAACTGTGAGCAACCTGACTACAGCTTGAGGAAGTCATTAAAATGTCCTCCAGCTTTCCCTTTGTAAAGTGGATCCGGTAGCACTGGAGGTGCCAGAAAGACTGTACCCTAGTTCAAGTTGCAGCTGAGCTTCAATGCAATCCCAAGTGCTGGCACCCTCCTTGCCTTCAGCCCTGGAACACATGTAGTTCTGGGCAAAGTCACACTGGCCTTAAAATCCAGAGCTGAACATGGAGGGTTTTTTGTTAATCTGGTGTGAATGAGAGAAGCAATTGCTGAAGGGCACTCTCTTGTTACGGTCAGTAAAGTACCAAACTGCAAGATTTCTGTTTGAGATCTCATCCTGTGATATGTTAATTTTGCACCTTCTTTCAGAAGCTGCTGTGAGTCAGGAACATTGCAGCATATGCCAGTTCAGCAGAAAGCCGCCACAAGATACTGAGTTTGACCCAGGAGTTTCTGGTTGAAAGATTATGGCCTGTGCTCTGTAGGAAGCCACACAACTGCCAGGTTTGAGATCAGCAAAGTTCCTGAACACTGCATAAGCACTTGCAAAGTTCTCCTTGGCAAACTTTTTGTGGTCTCAGTGTTGGGGCTGTTTTCATGAGTTTTCATGAGTGAATGGATGTGTGATGGGAGTGTAGAAGAACAGT
The DNA here is from genome assembly GCF_037157495.1 of Lathamus discolor. Lineage (NCBI taxonomy): Eukaryota > Metazoa > Chordata > Aves > Psittaciformes > Psittacidae > Lathamus > Lathamus discolor. The sequence continues at coordinate 72,022,010 of NC_088885.1, forward strand.
GTGTCTAGCTCTGTCTGAGCTAACAGCAGTTATAGAAGTTTTTTTGAGGCATCTGCTCCAAACCCTGACAAAGACCACCTAGTTTTGTTTTGTTTTTTTTTTTTTATAAGATGGATAAAGAAGCAAGAAACATTTTCCTGCGTCCTTTTCTATGGACCTGAACTTAATAAAGCACCCTTTCTGGGTCAGCTTCAGCTAGACAGATGGATTTCTGGTGTCTATCTTGATATTCAATGCCACAAAATATAATAAAAAAATAAAAATTTAATAATTCCTTCTTAATGCAGCCCTCCTGTGTCCCTGCTCAGAATAGTCAAGGTCACCAAGTGCTGTTCAAAGGCATGAGAACAGTAAAAGCTGTGCTCTGAATGCTTTCATATACCATGTTTTGTTAAGCTCATAGGTTGCTTTCAAGGACTCCCCGTGACAGCAAATAATAGTAATCTTAATCTGATGTACTCAAATAGCTTCCTTGTTAACTGGGCAAGTACAAGAAACAGCTTGTTGAACTGATGCACGTTTCCTTTTGATAATGATGCCCTCCACCAGCCTATTAATAGCAGAAGCAAAGTTGAATTAACAGCTTTCCTACAGCCCTTGTCCCTTTCTGGTCTGTATCTGAGCTCAGGCATGGTGGCTTTCTTTCATTTGTCCATTGCCATAGAGGTCTCTTTTTGTTCTAGAAATGGATGGAGAGCTATTGTTTGTTTTTTGGAATCAGCTAAAGAGATAAATATGTAATACAGTCCCTAGCCCGCTGAGTTTACTTCACTCAGAGGGAGTAGAAATCATCAGAAGTGTGTAAATGACACAAAATCCAAATTTAGGTACCAAATTCCATTGATAGTTAACAAGATCTAGACTACCAGATTTTTTCCAGGATGCTGTACTCAAATGTAGATGTCCCCCCCGCAATGCTCTAGTCACAGGACACTGCAGACAAGCTTAGACTTGTTTTCCACAAGGCACAAAGTACTCTTCAGCAGTCATTTAATTTTGTAATGTAGACTTTATTTTTTCTGATTTTCTGATCTTTCCATTTCAAACTGTGCTGCTACATATCCTTCACAGTTCTGCATGGTGTTCCATGCAGGGGCCGAATCCTCATGAGAGAGATCCATCTGCGGTCACTGATCCCCAGATAGCTCCCTGTAAGGTTCATGCAACTTAGTGCATACATGGTCATATTTTCCTCCTGTTCTGACAACATTCCCACTTTTTACCCTGAGCTCCAAGTTTCAGGGATATTTGCTCTTTGTATCCATGCTGGCCCTACTTTTGGCTCAGTTTTGTATTGCCTTTTTTATTACCTTTTGCAGATAATCTGCCAGCAAAGTTGCACTTGATAATGACCAGGTAAAACCTTCATTCTACTGAGTAGCGATAGGCCTTTATTTATGGTTTCACATGCAGAGAGCTGTGTTTTAGAAGCAGCAATTTCCACAATAAGTTTTTCTGTGTTGACACTGCAAGTAACAATTGATAAAGTTTGGAAACCAGGTCTCTGCCTATAAATACACTAAATGAATCTTTCTTAGCCTCTTCTCAGGTCTTATAACTTAAACTATGTGGTAAGATCCAGCCACTGAGGATTTATGAAGCTTGGGTAATGGCAATTTATTGACTTCAGTGTTTTTGCTCATTTACAAAGACAGTCAGCCGAAGGAGAAGCATTCACACTTTATTACTCTTCCTTGAACAGTGACATTTTTATTTCTGAAGAATTGTTTTTCTTTTTAATTTAAAGGCAAAACACAATTTTCCTTAATTTGGCGCATAACAAAAGATTGGCTTGAGATGCTTTGAATTCTGTTTCTAATAATGACAAAATTCACTGCCCAATCTTACTTTCTAATAACATTGGGATTAAAAGTTGAAAAACACACTGCTCAAGGAGAGTAAAAGTCACAGCTGAGATGTCGTCATTACTCTTTTTTTTCTACAATAAAATAGATATTTTTGACCGCTCTTTCACAGATCATCCTTATTTCAGTGGATGCTCTGCTATTACCAATAATTTAACAAAATAATAGAAACTGTTATGATAATAGCAGAACTAGTTAACCTGGATGTCTGTGAGTTTGTGTCCTAAACTGTACACCGGTGCGAAACTACCAGCTCTGGCAAGAGCAAACACCAGTGATGCTAGTCTGCCACTGAATACATATGGGTTTGGCTGTCTGAGGCTAGCTGAAATATATAGTGGCTGAGTTTTGCCTACTTTCCCTTAATGGAAAGCACTAATTTTGGTCTTTCTTCCCTCTCCAGCTGCCAGATCCCTGAAACTTATAAAAACATAATTATCTGTGAGACTCCAGCCCTTCTTTCAAATTTGGTTAAAATTAGCTAAGGAGAAAATTCACTAAAGAGAGCTGACAGACAGGAATCAGGCCAAAAATACACCAGCCATCATGTCAGTTATGTGTGTCATGGGTAGCTGTTAATTTAATACTCGTTTCTCCCAGACCAGCTTGTGAAGATAGCTACCCCCATGTCCAGGAAGTGTGATTATTCTGCGCCTGTTTCAGTGAAGAGCTACTCAGAAATGTTTAGATCCGTCCTCTCCAGGCACTGCTCAGTGCTGTGTCATTGCGTACTCTCAAATGGGGCTCATACCAGACAGCACAAGGCAGATGGGGATGTCCCACAGGATCTCTTCTAGCTAGAGGCTTTAGGTAAAAGCAGCAGCAAGGCTGTAACGATGTGTGACCCTTCTCCAGAGGAAGACCTTGGCCCTCAAGAGCCAAGGACAGAGCACCAACCCTCTGTCCACAGGTTGATGTTGCCCTGTTGTTATGGCCAGAAATAACTTTTCGCCTTAGATCAGAGCTAACACAGCTAGCAAGACACAGTCCAGCTTTTATGTTTTAAGCCTGTGTACAGTAAGACACATTCAGGTGTGTGGTAAGTGCTGTGTTCAAGGTACAACACCCATTTGTGTTTGGCATTGTCACCCAATAGCATAATATCACACACAGGTTCTGAAGAGCTAGTTCTCTAGCATGAGGGGTTTACAAATTCTAGGCCCTGCTGCTGCAGAGCACCCATATGCCTGGATGTGATTTTATGCCTGAGAGCACTTCTGTTGAAACCTCTAGGCATATCCATCTATGCTCATTTAAGCTGCATAAGGTTGTTCTGGCTGGGGTCTTTTTGCGAGGTATATTTAACGTTCTATGTCTGCAAAGGTACCACGGCCACTGTTCTGCTCATATAGAGGAGATAGTGTGATACCTGCCTTTTCAAGGTGTCCTGCAGTGTTGAAGACTAAAAAAAGTATCTCTCCATTGCACAGTGCAATTTGGTGAAGAGATTTCAAAGAGAGCTCTAAACTAGTTAGCAGTAAGTACTGTAAGCAATATAGCTGCATTAGCACAGAACTCAGCTGGGTAAATTAGCATTGTGCAGCATAGACATATCCTAAATTTCTGGTACGGTTTCCTCAGTGACACTTTTTCAAACCACAGCTTGAAAATAAAATATGATTTTTTTTCCACCCCTCCAAAACACTGTGCTGGGAAAGCCTGCATACATTTTTCATTATCTCACTATCTCCTCTTTTAAAATAAATTCTAACCTGACTGCCTCATTTTATTTCTTTTTTTTTTTTTTTTTTTTTTTTTTTTGCTTTTATTGTTGACATCTTCTTATTCATTTCAGCCTGATCGATTGTAACCAAAGCTGTTTCAGCTGGAGCACTGAAGATACTACTTCTGCATTATGACAGCTGTTGTTTCAGTTCTCTCATGACCTCATGGTGGAAGGCTAGACATGATCAGAAAAGGAACGGTGATATAATATCATTATGTCCCTATATAAATCTATGCGGTTCCGATCATCTCAAATAGGATGCAGTAGGACTTGAAAATGTTCAGAAAAGGGCAAGGAGGAGGATAGATGCTGTAGCTTATATATCATGAGACTAAGTCACATTCTTCAGTCAAGGAAAAAAACGTGACTGTGGGGAGCCATTTGAGGGGTGCCATAGAGGTCAGTTGTAAACAGCATGGAGAAAGTGAGTAATGAACTGCTCTGGGCTGCCATCATGCAGTAAACCCTGGTGAAATTCACTGGGGAAACAGGTTTAAAGATCTTCAAGGAAGAACTCTCCCCACAGTGCTTGATAAGCAGTGGAACTCATTGCCACAAAGTGTGAGCAAGACTAAATGTTTAAAAGGCGTTAAAATGATGGCATGGATGAAGGTAATCACCTTGACAGTAGTTCAGCAATGATTTAGGGGTTTAGCATTTGGAAATCAGGAAAGTAAGGATGGGTTATTTCTCTCAAAAGGAGAATAAGACATTATTATCCTTTGTCCTTCTAGGAGTAGTTGCTGGCATCACTGGGTAACCCACTAGATTATTCAAGGTACTAAGCTGTTTCTACCTGTGACAGTAAAACTACCATTTTACACAGGGTAAGTTCTTAAACTGAAGCTTTGAAGAGCAAGGGAGAAATACACAAAATGCTACTGGCTGTGAGGTGTATTTGCTCACTCAGTCTCCCAGAGGGAGAGCAGCATCACAACTGTACTTGTTTGAAAAGACTGTAAGAAAATGCTGTGGTGTGTCAGAGATAGATGCCTATCTTGACATACCTTCCCTGCATCCCACATTCAGGAGCTTAGGGAATTCCTGAGATTAAAGTTACATCAGGATTGCTCTGCTTATTGAATTACAGTGGCTATTTTGGACGCCTTTAAAAAAAGGCAAGAGAAAAATGAGATATGGCCTCTCATTACATATATGAGGCTTCAGTTCTGCAACTGTTTAAACATCCTGTAAAAGGCTGTCTTTCAAGCAACTGCTGAGGAAAAATGTGTTTGTGCAAGGAGAGTCTTGGTTTCATAGAGAATGGACCACATTCAATATTTGTTGAAGTCTTATATAGCTAATTTTTCTCAACAGGTTGTGGTTTTCCTTGGCATTTGTTTAATGGCTACATGGTGATTTTCTTCTTCCTGGCTTCACCATCCCAAGAATTTAATGAACAAATGGAGGGAAAATCACAAACTTCTTGGCAATTTTCCATCCTGTGTATTGGTATGAGAAAATTTTAGGTTTATGATTGATATAGGGATTTTTCAGTTGATTTTGTGTTTGGGGCAGTAAATACAAAGGTTCTGGAGTTAGATAATTTCGGCCTATCTGAATGATTAGCAGAAATTGGACCACAGGCAGTAAAATACAGATTTTCAGTACAGACTCTAGAGCTGGCTAATAAGGTATCATGACTGACATAAGAAATCTGATCCATGATCTTGGTTATGTGCGAGCAGTCAAAAATAGTGTTATTTTTGCTGGAAGAGTTTGTTCTGTCTCTGCCTTTATACCTGGCAGAGAAGCAGTAACTCTGAGGCACAAATCAGGAACTCCTACACACAGCCCTTGATTGCTTCTTTTTCAACTCACCATGCAATTGCCATATGTGAATCTAGCAAGTGACACTTCCTAAAGTAAAGCACTATCACTTTCCTAAAAGTACAAGCTTAAATAGACAGTATGTTTGTGTAAACGAAATCAATACCAAGTCTAGAATATTAAGAAAGATGGACTTCTAATATGACAAGTGCTCTCTGCTAATAACAAATAGTAGTTACTGATACTGGTGGAAAAAGAGTTTGGGTATCACAGAAAGCTGGATTCCTGCGTGCACAGGAAGTAAAACCTAGTGAATGCAGGGTATATTGAAACGCTTCTGTGGTGGTCAAGTTTTCCCCATCCTTTCATTTTCATCCTCTGCCTGTTCCGCTTACTACAATAGTCAACATTTAGATCAGGGCAAAGCAGTGGATAATCACATCTCATCCTTCACTGTGTGTATCTTTTCCAATATTTTAAGACCTATCTTTCATGATTCTCTGAGCATCCCAGCACTATGCATGCAACATATACAGGCTGTTTGCAGAGAGCAGAGAAAAAAAGTGAGGCTGCTTGTGAAATGTCTGTCTTAGTCTCCTCAACATGGAAAATACAGCGCTTCTTCAGAAAAGATCCAGCATGCACAGGCACTGCAGGGGTGAGTAAGATGGATGCTGGTCTGCATCTCCAAAGCACCAATAGGTAAATTACAAAGGGCAGAATCTTCATTATAGTGATTTAGGAGGCATAAAGAGACACAACTTAATTTGTGGATCCCAAGTGGAGTTTTCAAGGTTGACAATTAATAATAGGAAATCGACTTGTAAACTGAATCTGACAGAGGGTCATGGAGAGAAAATTAAATTTGGAAGCACTAGTGCAATTTTTCTAGTTACGTGTGAGAAAAGTGTGGAACTGTGAATTGCAGATACCTTTCTGCTCTCCTTCTGTGCTTTTCTCTTGCCGTCCCACAGAAATTCAAGCCTTTCTTTGGGGATTTAAGTGTTTAACTTCTTAATCTTCTAATTAGAAGTAGCAAGACAGTTGGATGACATTTTACAACAGGAAAACCATTGAGTCAGCCTCTTGTAACTACACAACAGTTAAAATCCCCATATGACTAACCTCTAATTCCCAGCAGTCTACTGCAAATGAAATAATATATTGAACTGTGCTACTTTAATATCCCAAATAAAGCTCCCACACGGCTTCCAGTCCAGTTCAGAGGCTGGTTATCCTAATACCAATGATGTTTATATAGATCACAGACTGCATTAAATAAAACTCTCCCTATAAATGTTTGTGGGGGATTATATTAAGATAAACAGTCTATGAAGTCTTCTTAAAAATGCTTGGCCTCCTGTGAAATGGTATTTAGGAAGATTAAGCCACAACAGTACTTCCGAAAATGTATCTTTACTCTTCCACAACTGAAGGACTAATCTGAAAAAAGAAGATTCCTTTGCCTGTGCTGATTTTCAGCCTCTTCCTTTCAAACTTGCATGCAAAGAGCCCTTTGGGAAGCAGCTTGTTTGGTTTGCTCTCCAGATACAAGTTCCCAGGCCCAGGAGATCTCATTTGCTCTATTCCTTTCCAACTAGCTGCTCACAGGTGATATTTGGAGATGTATGATATTTGTACTGTTTCACAGTTTCTCTGTTAGCTTTCAAAGTGATGGGATGGTTTCTGAGTTGCAGGCAAATTAAAAGACAGAGAGAATCAAGACTTTGCATTTGTAAAGAAATTATGGTCCATGCCTATTTTTAATAGCACCCAGTGCAAAGGTGAGCAGGAAGCTGCTTATGGGCTTCGTGGGGATTGCAAATTATTGAAGGGCAGCTTTTCTGCACAGCACAGGAGCTTTCTTCTGTGTGAGGGAGAAAAGCGTGGCTCCTGTGCCTGCTTTTAGGGGGACAGGCAGCACCTCTGGCAGGAGCTCTGGCAGGGCTGGCATCCTCCAGGCCCTCAGATGCAGAGAGGTTTGGGGACGGATGCAGATTCTCAGACATTGAGGTGTTTGAGGATGAGGCCCTGGCTGGGGGAGGCCGAGTGAGCAGCAGGGAGCTGGTACATTGTAAATGAAGATTTTGCTGTATGGCTGACTTGCTCTGTCACGAAGGCTGACCCTTTCCTTTACTCACCTTACAAAGAAGGGCAGTGGTACAATGGCAGTATATTCTGGCTCTGTAACATGCACTGTGTTTTCAAAAATGGCTTATATCTTGACTAGCAGATGTGTTTCACTTAAACTGCAGTTTCAACACTTTGTAAAAAAACCTGGGGTGTTAGCAATTACTGTGCTGAGGAAGCTTCCAGCATGCAGTCAGAGCTGCCCTGAATGAGACAACATTAGGCCTTGCATATGTTTCTCTTCACTTAGCAAACACTGTGACTTGAAGGATGACCTGTGCCAATGGATTTTCATGGTATTTTTATTGTGAACACACAAAAGGAGACCTCAGAAGCGCTGCGTGATGTACAGCCTGTATGATTGCTGTCAGCGATATGTTCCCAGTACCCGATGTGGGAAAGCGAAATGCAAATGCAACATTTGTCTTGTCAGAAGAGGCTCTGAACTGCCTAGTTTGAAGGGACAGGCTGAGGCTGCTCTCCGGATCAGATCTCTTCTCTATCCATGCAGCGAAGAGCAGGATATGCCTTTGCACTTCTTGACTGTTGGTACAAATCTGTGGTGCCTGCTTACCAGCTGGTGACATGAGATGGTGGCTCCTGCCCCTGCTTGGGGGGGAGACCCTGCATACAATTAATCAACACTGAAAACTTGTCACCTTTCAGCAGAGAAGCTAAAAAGGCACCGGCTCTAAGTCCAACTCCCCCCTGCTGTGGTCCCTTTGCATCGGGCTGATGCCAAAGGGGACACACAGCACTGACCACTGTGCCGCAGCTGCTCCAAGCTGCAGTTACATGCTGCTTCAGGGTTGTCAGTCCAGCAGCTGTCACGGTCCCTGTGTGGATGCAGACTCTTAAAAAGAGTTGGAAAATGTCAGGGTTTTTATCTAAGTAACCTGCCCCTGCTGTGCAGACCAGAGTTGATGCACAGAACAGAAGTGCAGGTAAGATTATGCAAATAATCATTCAACAACACAAGTACTTTTGACGAGTTTAATGATGAGAGGGAATTTGGTTTTAGGACATATGTTCATTTCTGGTGCCTGTGCACATGCCTGCATGCACCAGGCTTTCACTTCCTGACCCCCTGATCTATCTGGCATAGCAGCAGGGTTTTCATTCACTCCTCCACTTTGAGCTGCTGTTTTAGCATTTTTGTCTTAGCACCCCACCCAATTACAGTGCCCAGCTGGAATTGCGTTGTCACTTGTTAGCTGTTTTGCCACCACAGTTCTATAGTGAACAAGGCAGGCAGCAGGACTACAGTGTTCCCCATTAGGCCTGGAGAATATCACCTCTTCTCATATCAGATGTAAAAGGACAGATCCCAGTTTAATAGCAATTGTAGTAAAATGCTGGGAGAATGGAGAGGTACCTGCAGAAGGAAAGGAAGAACTTTGAAGGCTGAAGTGACAAACATTTTGATTTTAACCCTCTGTGTCTTTTCAGGTTTTACTTTGGTTTTGTAACTCACACGTTTTTCTGAGACCATTTATGCTGCCAGTGAAGATCCAACTTGATCTTTTTCTTGGAAGTAAATATAGTCTAGTTTGACAACACTAGTCAGATGTTCCTAGTTAGAAGGGGAGTGGAAAAGAAGATTTTTTTCTTATATAAAACAAGCTTTGGTATCCCCTACCCTCTGGCTTTTTTAGCAGCTAATATGGCTTACAGCAGGAATAAATTGATTGGCATGAATGTGTTCTTGGAAGAATAGTACAAGAGGTCTCCCAAGATCTGAAGTTAGTTTTCATGTGGTAGCGTTTTACTACCTGTGCATCTGGTGTGTTTTGTGGGACATCAAGACTTCTCTGTGTGCATATTTCCACTTCCTAGACTCAAAGACAACAATCAAAATTTTGTCCTTAACTTAGAGACTTCCAGCTATTGCTTCTGATTTCATTGCAATTGAAGCTTTTGCAATTGACCAAGTGTATTGCTTACTGACCTCATGCTATAGCTGCAAATAGTACAGTTTCTTCTCTGCACCTCCACTGGGTGCTCATGTGAAGAGTTGCATTTCCACTCTTACCTGCTGCTTTCCCTACCCTCAAGGGCAGGGATCTCTCACCTTCCTGCTGCCTCCTTTCCCTCCAGAAATCCAAGGGCTGCCTATATATCTGGTCCTGACAGGTTGTTCTAGATTGTCTACAAAGCTTGTGAAGTTAACAAGTGGAAAAAAGCTGTCAAGCTTCATGCGTTTATTTTGCTTGTGTAGCATGGACTTCTGGAGCCATGCTATTTCTTATGACTTTCATGTTTCTATTTTTAAAAAGTAAGATTGTGATGTTGGTGATTGCAAAGAAGAGTTTGATCAACATAAAAAATCTGAAGACAAATCTCCTCCGAATTCATAATTGTTTAAAAAAATGTTCTATTTCTGAAGCAGTCTGATGAGGAACTGAGTCATTCATTTTGTATGCTAATGACTGGTGAGTACTGGTGAGAAGGCTGGGTATATACCCCTATGAATCAGATGTGGCTGAGTTTAATACTGATCAGAAGATCTAGAAATGTTAAGGAAAGCAGATGGACATTTGAGTTTCATTGTAGGAAACACCACGACTATGCTATTGAGAAGCTTTTCAGCTAACAAAGTGTGTGGAATATTTCCATGGTGTCTAGCCAAACATGTAAAATACTGCATGAGAGAGTAAGGTAGAGATAGGTAGAGACCAAGAAGCTGTTAGTCTTTTATCTGCATTCCCTGGGCAGCTGAAAGGTAGATGGGAGATCCCTTTTGTTCTTGCCTGTGGCTGTATCTCAGGTAAGATATATGCCTAAACAGCTGTTTCTGGTATTGTTGAGCATTGCTTTCTAAAGTTCTTTTTTCGGTTTGCACATACTTTTACCTCATTCTTGGCAAGCACATGGGGCCTCAAAGACATGTAAAGTAAAAAACCTTCAAGTTTTTCATCATTTTTCTTCTAAATCTCGATAGAGAACACCACAAGGAAATACCATCTTGTGAAGTCTTTGCTTCAACCCATTTGCTGTTTCCTGATATACTCAGTGAGGAACTACTATGAAGCATCTGATCACATCAAAGTGTGTTTTCCAGCAATATTCATGCAAAGGATCCTGAGCAGAGATAAGTTGCCTGATTTTCTGTGCTAAGATTAACAGCGTGGAATAGCAGCCGCTCCACAGAAGAAGATTCTTTTGCATTTTTCCCACGTTTTCCCATGTATCTTTGAAATGTAGATAGTCGTACTTTTGAACATGATGAGAGACAACAGATGTTGTGAGATGTTTGAGGTAAGCACTACTAGAAGCAGTAACCTACCTGAGTGTGAATGAACCGTACGTAGGTTCCACAAAGTAGTTTGTCCTTAATTTTAGGGTAAACCTTGCAGTGTGGATGTAATATGGAGGATACTTTCTTCAGGCTGATGGACTTAATACTACCTTTATACTAATACATGGACTAAGGTCTCGGTCAAGGGCCTCCAGAATCTTCTTCCAGCATGCAATGACTAGGTCAAGCTCAGGGCAGAGAGTTGGAAACCCTGGACGGAGATCCACTATGGTAAGTCTGGCAAAATGAAAACAGAAAAATAGCTTCTTTTGGAGATCGTGTGCTCATAAGGAGTGGTAGGAGTTTTATGTTACCTCCTACCTACATTCCCAGGCAGAAGGCTGAGCATGCAGTACTTTTCTGCAATCTGTTCTTCTGCTTGAGAATGGTCTTGGCAGAGATGCCATATGCACAGCATTGTATTAAAAGTCGGTTTGATTATCTCTCATGGCAATATTAGGGCAGTAGATGTGGCAGTTGCAAGAAAAACAGTAAAATCGGTGCACATGGAAGCTCATTTCAGTGGATGTTCCTATTCCGCTGCTGCTTCTGCTGCTGGAAGGAAGGTGGCTGTGAGATAACACAGACTGTGCAGCAGTCTGTCAGCTACCTTTCTTCATTAACTTTGACGGCAATAAAACACAGCTTTTTAAAACAAAGTTCAAGTAGCTAGAGCTCTCTGTGGAAATTAATTTCCTCTGGAAGCTAGTTTCACGTAACTCATCACCTACTTCACTGAACATTATTCAGCCCTGTTGCTGGTGACAGAAGTGCTTGACAGAGCTGCTGAAACTAGGTCATGTGGTGGATAAAATATAGTCTGCTTTCCCGTGCTGTTTTTAGCGTGGACCTCCTGAGATCACAGTAAATAATATATACCTGAAGGCCACTGTGGGCACTTTGTGCAGTGTTTGGTCCATGAGAGGAAGAGATCATTAATGATATAAACCCGTGAAACAGGTATGCAGGGAGAAACTTTTGGCTGCCTGTCTCTGTTTGTGAGCTGTTACTGTGATGATTTTTTTTCCCTAAGTATGGATAAGTTCATGCTGTTGGATGATTGTCCTGGGTTCAGCAGTAACAGTCACTTTTTCTCCTTCTCAGTAGCTGGTGCAGTGCTGTGTTTTTGACTTTCGTCCTGGGAGCAGCGCTGATAACACCGATTGTTTTTAGTTACTGCTCAAATGTTTAGTCTGACCAAGGACTTTCTGAGCCTCATGCTCTGCCAGGGAGGAGGAGAAGCTGGGAGGAAACAAGAGACAGGACACCTGACACAAACTAGCCAAAGAAGTATTCCATACCACAGCACGTCATGCCTGGGATGTAACTGGGAGTTACCTGGAAGGGCGCTCACTGCTCAGTCGGGCTCAGTCGGCAGGTGGTATCTTACTCTCTTCCCTTGTTATTTCCCTTATCATTATCATTATTGGTGGTAGCAGTAGTGATTTGTGTTATACCTTAGGTCATGGTTTAAACCCTGTCATGGTTTAAACCCTGTTGGCAAGTCAGCCACGCAGTCTACTCCCCCCCTGCCTTTCTTCCCTCTCCAGCCCCACTCCCGGGGGGATGGTGAGGAGAATTGAGAGAATGCAACTCCCACGGGTTGAGATAAGAACAGTCCAGTAACTAAGGTATCACACAAATCACTACTGCTACCGCCAGTAATAATAATAATAAGGCAAATAACAAGGGAAGAGAATACAATAGCACCGCTGACCGAGCCTGACAGAGCAGGGAGTGCCCTTCCGGGTAACTCCCAGTTACCTCCCTGGGCATGACGTGCTGTGGTATGGAATACCTCTTTGGTTAGTTTGGGTCAGGTGTCCTGTCTCTGCTTCCTCACGGCTTCCCCTCCTCCCTGGCAGAGCATGAGGCTCACAAAGCCTCCTTGGTCAGACCAAACATTTGAGCAGTAACTAAAAACATTGGCGGTATCAGCACTGTTCCCAGGCTGAAAGTCAAAACACAGCGCTGCACCAGCTACTGAGAAGGAGAGAAAGTGACTGCTACTGCTGAACCCAGGACAATGATGCAGTTTCTACCCTCACAGGCCTGATCCCCAGGTTGGGAATGACTTCTGAGGACTTCAGTGGTGTGGTGGTAATAGCCATTGATCGTCAATGCTTCAGCAGTCACACTGAGGAGTCCTGAGGGCACCACTCTTGTGTAAGAACCTGGCTATGCTTGATTACAGGGGTGTAGGCGTTTGGCTGTGAGAGCATAAGTTGCTGCCAGAACAGCCATTTCATGTCTGCCCCAGAGGAAAAGGCTATGGGCAATGTGGAAGTTAATGTCTTTAAGAAGTCTTTATTAAAAGTGCAAAGTAGTGCTGTTAAAGGCTTTTTAAAAGTCGTGTCCTTTACTTGAAAAGAAACCTGCAAAGAACTAAAACAAAAAAAGAAATTTGTGATCTATTTTTGTGATATATAATGACCTATTCCTTTCTCTTCCCTTTCCCTTTCCCTTTTCTATGCCTCCCTCAAAAGGTTAGGAGTTTTCCTAGTTATTTTTTAACAGCTTGTTATCCAGCCTGTAAAATGCTGGATTTCAGTGCTTCCCCTCACTGGAAGAACCAAGGCACTGAATCATTAATAAGGCTATTCTTTGTGCCAAATGTTTGTTTGTGATTAATGTTAAGCAGATTTAATGAATAAAAATAAAAAAGGATTAAAAATATCATCTCTCTTAAAATGCACATCCTACAATTTTCTTCCACAAAAAAATGTATGTTTGGACAACTCTATTCACACATGGTTTTCGTTTTTCTGTCAAAGTGCACTCCGAAGAATTTTTACCCTTCCTTTCTTACCACTCTGCTTGAATGCCTTCATAGTGATGGGAGGCAACATCTGCGTGATCCCAAAGGTGAAGTTGCATGTTATGGCTGAGTCTTACAAACAACTTACATCTGGTGAGGGGGAGAGATTGTCTTCCTCCTTGGCCTCCCTACCCCTGCTCTTGCTCTCAGTCTTGTGCTGACTCTGCAGCTCGTGAAACTTTTTACTAAACTGATTTCGGCCCTGTACTGGCAGAAAA